>NC_134830.1:15534416-15899454 GCF_004210375.1 Tachypleus tridentatus
TTGTTCAGAAACTGTGTTTTCCAGGTACGATTACTCAGGGAACTAGAAATGTTTATTTGCCCAGAAATAATGCATTGAAGTTTTAGTTCTACAACTTCAAAACTTTGTTATACAGGTGTTATATATATTTATTTGTGTGTATGTACATATATCGTGGTTAGAGAGATTATTATTATTCCACATCACAAATGTCGACGTTACCCAGCTTTTGGTCAAGTTTAATATACATATTTTTATGTTTTGGACATTTGGCAGTGAATTACATTTAGTAAGAACTTCTGAAGTGTATCCTCTCTACGAATATTGGTTTCTCTGTGTCTGTGATCTACTGTTTTTTATTCTCATATTCATCCTATCAAAATAAGTTATCAGTTTGAAGTGTTGGCTCTTTTCTACCTCGAACCTTCTTAGTTGTGTTGGGAAATATAACTGAATTTATTAATGGTTTCTAGCATGCGATCGAATGTATTTGTTCGGTTCCCATGGTGGGCTCAGCAGATAGCCCGATGTGGCTTTGCTAAAGAAAAACAAACAAACAAATCGAATGTATTTGAGTTACGGAGTGATGAACAAACATTACAAGGTATGAACGTGAACTACAGGAGTTATAGAGTTAATATCGTACTCAGAATTCACTTAGAAATATTTTAGCCTCTTTTGATGAGAAACAAATTACATATATCCTGCACTCAATAATAATATTAATACAGTTATTCTGCATTGCTAGGTAACGAATATATATCAGTTGTTAACTTTGACAACATTATAAAATATAGAACTAGGAATCACATGCACATAGCTTAATAGATTTTCCAATCAAAAACAAACTGCTTAACCTAAATATAACTGTACCGTATTGCCGACGAAGTTATGTTAGACTAGTTACAAATGCGTTTCAATAACAATAAGTTTAGATTAGTTTTTGTATCAGGACAGAGTAAAGACTGTTATCTTGCATTACTTGCTTTTGTGAACGATAAACCTTGTCCTGACTGAGTTTTTTGCCAACATGAGAGGTTTTTATGCTATATATTTGGCAGACGATATTCTTATTGCACAAAAAACACGCGTAAGATAAAATATTAAAATAACAATAAGTTTAGATTAGTTTTTGTATCAGGACAGAGTAAAGACTGTTATCTTGCATTACTTGCTTTTGTGAACGATAAACCTTGTCCTGACTGAGTTTTTTGCCAACATGAGAGGTTTTTATGCTATATATTTGGCAGACGATATTCTTATTGCACAAAAAACACGCGTAAGATAAAATATTAAAATAACAATAAGTTTAGATTAGTTTTTGTATCAGGACAGAGTAAAGACTGTTATCTTGCATTACTTGCTTTTATGAACGATAAACCTTGTCCTGACTGAGTTTTTTGCCAACAAGAGAGGTTTTTATGCTATATATTTGGCAGACGATATTCTAATTGCACAAAAAACACGCGTAAGATAAAATATTAAAATAACAATAAGTTTAGATTAGTTTTTGTATCAGGACAGAGTAAAGACTGTTATCTTGCATTACTTGCTTTTGTGAACGATAAACCTTGTCCTGACTGAGTTTTTTGCCAACAAGAGAGGTTTTTATGCTATATATTTGGCAGACGATATTCTAATTGCACAAAAAACACGCGTAAGATAAAATATTAAAATAATATATATGCGTTAAAAAATTTGAAACTTTTTTTCTACAAAGAAGGATATAGATACATTTTAAACTCATGCCTCCCAGTAATAAGTCTAAAGGCTTATGACACAAAAATTCAGTTTCGAAATCCATGGTGGGCAGATCACAAGTAGCCCATTGTGCATTTTTGTGTTTGACTACAACCAACCATTTAAACGCATTATTATTAAATTTATTTCTTACAGCAAGAATCTAAATGTATTTTATTAGTAGTTTACTAATGAGTGACACGTAATTTAAACAGGGAACTAGTAAATCGAGATTATTCTTAATAAAGTTTCATCTAAATCTTAAAGTTATTATTATTTATTTAAGCAGGCATGCCAGCTACTAAAGAAGCTTACCAAGTGATCTTTGAAATGTTGGAAGTTTGCTGGTTTGACTCTGGGGGACGCTAGCGATTAGCAACATCAGGAACAACCTCAGAAACACTGCTTACTGAGGTCAATGGCCATTTCCATTGGACGTCGTATAAGAATCTGTCAGTTGTTGCTGTCTCTCGGAAGTAAAGTAACACCGAGATGCAAGCAGCTTGTTTAAATAGCTCAATCCCCCTGTTTACGTGGTAGTACTGCGGATAGAGACATTAGCCAAGGTTTGTGGTACGGCAAATCACCCACACTGGGGCGGAGCAGTCAGTCCTATTGGAATACTTTGAGTGAAAGAATTCAGACTAACGTAAATGAAAGGCTCATCAAAGCTACTATAAATTAAATACTAGGATAATTTAAACATCGGGTAGTAAAAAGAATATAAATGTGGAAAAACTATTCTCAAGCTAAAAAAAAAGATGTGACGTTTATCGTACATGATTTTATGGTTGTTTCCTAGTATTATAAGTTTAAGGAAGACATAACTGTAAAGATTTGGAAAAAAATAGATAAATTAAATTGGAGAACACACTGTTCCTAGTTAAGAATGTTTTCTCATCTACAGATTTTAAAACTGTAGAATATCAAAATTAATATGATACAAATTAGTATGACTTTTACAAAACCCAGAACACTAATAACACTTTTAAACCAGCACTCCTTCAGAAAATCATAAGACACAACCTTACTTAGTACTAATTAAATAACATAAAAAGTAACACAAATGATAATACCCAACCTTTCGTAGATTATAAATGCTTTTTGCAAGGTAACTTAAATTGATTTACGTTCCGGTATTTTCTTAAGAAGCTAACATTTTAAAAAGAACTAGATACGTCATCAATAAAAAATGTTTTAGCTTTTGTATGTGTGTTTTCTTATAGCAAAGCCACATCGGGCTATCTGCTGTGCCCACCGACGAAAATCGAACCCCTGATTTTATCGCTATAAATCCGAAGGCTTACCGCTGAATTTTAGCTTTTGAAGAGGTCCTTAAAGTTCTCCAAAGACTGTATAAGTTTCAATACATGTTTGGTTTCAAGTGTAGTTCTGAAGACCCTACACTTTGGTTATAGTAAATAAGAAGAGCAAAAACAGTCTTAGATTTTAAAGTTTCCGTAGAATACTTTGGTTATTTTAAACTTAAAACAAACATCATAAGTCCTGGTTCTGAATTAGGAACTTCTAGTGTTTCAAAACTGAAGTTCCAGTCAATTAACCTAAATATAAAATATGTATGTGTTTGTCGTGCAAAGTTTCAAAATGGCTGTCTGTGCAAGTCATCTGTAATTTTGAAATGATTGACTCAGATGCAATGCGGCTAGTAAACACTATCCACCGCTAACCCTTTGGCTGTGTAATATGTTGTCTATGATATGTCAGTCGCTGGGATTGAGCTCCCAATTTTTAGCATTGTAATCTTTCAAACTTATCGCTGAACCACATATGGATCTCCTGTAGGTTTTAACTGTTTTTCAATGTAAAAACTTAGAGGATTATTGTAAGGTAACCTGGTAGGAGAAAACCAACTGTTGTTCATATGTTTTGATGTATAATGTTTAGCAATATTAACACTTAATCTGTTTACCTAGTTAAAATGTAATGTCTTCTGTATTTCATATTAAACAGAAGATTTATATATATGTGTGTGTATATTGTAAGGTTAAAAATATATATTTTGCTACTAACTTGTTATTTAAATATGTTTCAAAACATATAGAACCTATTCTGACTATTTTCTAAGAGCAGTGAGATATCTTAAATGTTATAAATATACGGGAAATTTTATGAAATGTTCAAAATTTTACAAAATATTCAACTGCATTTGGAAGTTATATGCCACTTCTTATTATTTTTAGCTTTTAAATTTTATGGTTTTTCTTTAGTTTTTAAAATAATTGCACTCAATGGCAACATTTCTCAGACACACTTGTGCATTTCAGGACGATCTGACTTGATTATTTTAACTGTTCCAGATTGAGCTCATTGTATAAGGGGCCCGGCATGGCCAAGCGTGTTAAGGCGTGCAACTCGTAATCTGAGGGTCGCAGATTTGCATCCCCGTCGCGCCAAACATGCTCGCTCTTTCAGCCGTGGGGGCGTTATAATGTGACAGTCAATCCCACTATTCGTTGGTAAAAGAGTAGCCCAAGAGTTAGCGGTGGGTGGTGATGACTAGCTGCCTTCCCTCTTGTCTTACACTGCTAAATTAGGGACGGCTAGCACAGATAGCCCTCGAATAGCTTTGTGCGAAATTCAAAACAAACAAACAAACAAATCATTGTATAAGTCTTGCAAAAGAAGTTGCATTGGTAATTATAAAATAATAATAATTTGTATTTTGTATCTGTGGCAAAGCTATTAAGGCTTCCTGAAGTCGTTCCTAATTTGATTTACTGACCAGGGGGAAGGGCAGCCAGTCTGTAGCATTCTGCCATCGTGTTAAAAGTTTGATTGTAACTCTTATAGCGCACCTAAAGCTTAAAGTACAGAGATTATTTTGTAGTATGATGTATATTCCAACCGGTTCGACATTTGAAATCTAGAGCTAATCTGTGTCTGAATAATAATAACGTCATAGATTAAAAAACAAACAACTTCGTTTTGTTCACATTTAAATTGTAACTTACAATAAAGTATTTCATTGGGCCTCAGACGAAACATATTTCTGTAACACATTTCTATTTTGATAGAGATTGTTTAAAATAAGCAGTTATGCTACAATAAAAAGCAATAAGACAATAAATATAACAGAAACGTATAAAAGAATAGCTCAACAGTATACTTAACAACAAAATAGGTAATTTTAAATTTACACCGTGAACATTTGGGGCATGAGGGAAAACAATTAACTCTGTTAGGCTTAGAGGTTTTTTATTAACAAGCTCTAAAAATAGCTAACGAATTGTTTTTGTTTTATTTTTTGTATCATTAAAAGAAGAGTTTTCAGCTCTTGAGCGAAACTTGATCTATTTTGATGACTTCCAAAGGAAAGTCCAGCTATCAAATATTGTACAGCATGCGACTAAAAACATTGTTAACGTGACTAAAGAAGTGTACACAATAAAACGTAACTGTTATTGTCTGAAATATAATGAGAGAAAGTTTCAGTGGTATAATAACTAGAATTAACCTATCGGTTATGTTGAGGCTTGTATTTGAACTATAGTTTTGATAGAATATGTAAAACAAGAGCACATAACCAAAAATACGATAAAGAAATAACGTAAGTAATATGAATTAAATGTATCATTATCCCAACTTATTTTTGCAAATGTTTATATAGTCATGTATAACTTGTGCATACAAAGATACTCGTCTAACTATGACGGGTAACAAACCATGACACTGTGACTAGGACTGTAATAGCTTAAACTGGTAACAAAGAAATTTTATCTAGCAGCTGTTAAAAAATATTCACTTTGAGTCTTAAAAGTTATTTAATGTCGAATACAAGATATAAATAATCAATATAGAACTACCTAAAGTTTCCTTCCACGTGTCCCTTTTTATAGTCACTTCCAGTGGCACAGCCGTATGTCAGCAGGCTTACGACGCTAGATATCAAGTTTCGATACTTGTGCTGAGCAGAGCATAGATAACCCATTGTGTTGCTTTGTGCTTAATTTCAAACAAACAGAATAAATCAACGTCTGAGTCCTTAAACACAAGTTCTGGCATTTAACTTATATTTCAATTAAATTGACCATACTCGAAGTTCAAAACAATTTACAGCCTTAACAGTAACATTAGTTTTCAGTGTAATGATCGTACCAGTGATCGAAACGTTGTACCTGTTCTAAAGCTGATCTCACTTACTGTAAAATATGTAAAGAAAAAATATATTCTATCAGTAAGTAAACTCAAAACGAAACTATTAATTATTCCATACATCCATTTTTTTTTGTGCAGTTAGGTACTGTAAAAGCTATTTCCCATTTTAGTTGGCTACTTCCAAAATGTTGTCTACAGATAATATGATTAATATTTTAAATTTTTGATATAATTTTTCAAACCCCGAATATCACAGAAGAAGCAACTTTTTCATCTTCCTTCAACGTGCAGTTCTCTGATTAATCGTCCACTTTCTCACTATTTGAAACATCTGGTATTCATAATCAACACAAATTAGAAAACACTTTGAATAATAATCTTCTTCTATGGTTAAAGTTCTGTTTCTTTGTAATTAAAAACAATATTTTGTCGTGCACTATTTGAGGTAAAATGTATTTAATTTGATTTATTCAATAAACTCATCATTACATCTATGTTACAATCATATATAATAAGTATTTTTTATTTACAAGAGTTTTATAATGATAGTAATGCACCAGAAAACAAAATAATATTTTTTAGTAAATAGCTATTCTATCGAGAGAAATTTTTGCTTTTTCCATATACGTTGCGTTTCTGAGCTACACAGATCATATAATATATTTAAATCTAATCTTGTAAACTCCTAAGATAAATGAAGTCTATCTTTACAACATTGCGTAAACAACTACAGAAATATTAAAAGTAATGTAACCCAATTGTTGCGTTACTTGCGTATGTAACCTTTAATTAATCAATTCATTAGTGTTTTTCATTCCGTTAAAGGAAATAGTTTCCGTCAAACCGAGTGAATAGTTAACCCAGTTCTCCTACCAGAATGGCCTCAGTATTATTTATATTTATTTTTAAATAATGTAATTTAGTTTTCTCAGACCGAAGTTGTTAAAATAAAAATATCGTACATTTTAATTAACTGAAAATGATTAGCAAACACTTGGTATATTATTTATAAATAAATATAAATATAGAATATATTTACAAATATATGTAAATAATATACCAAGTGTTTCCTAATCATTTTCAGTTTAATTAAAATGTACGATATTTTTATTTTAACAACTTCGGTCTGAGAAAACTTTGAACTTTTAATACAATTCTATCGTACTATTTATAAATTGCTAATCACAAAGTCGCAACTAATTTATTTGGTATTCTGGGGAAAAATACAAGTCTAAAGACACCAAAAGTTCTATCACAGTAAAGATTTGTTTTCGTTATAGGCGTTCCTTGTGCTCTGGACGATATAAATTGAAAGCCTGATATTTTCTTCTGTATATATGTATAATTTTCACCTTTCTCTTTGCCAATGATAAAATATATATTAAATATAATTTGCTAATCTTATAATGAGCGTTTATACAATCATATAATTCGTAAACGCTAGAAAAAGTTACCAGTCTAATATCTAGCAAAATGTTTTTTTCTTTAAATTAATTAAATAATTCTTAATGCTTGGTTATTGAATGTTTATGGTTAGTTTTCTGTTACACATATACCAACATTTTTTTTTACTTAGTAAAATAGAACTGAAGAACCAAGTATGTTTAACTCGCTTGGAATCCAATACAATGATTAGAAAAATTCTAATATATGTAACTTGCTTGGAATCCAATACAATGATTAGAAAGATTCTAATATATGTAAGTTACTTGGAATCCAATACAATGATTAGAAAAATTCTAATATATGTATACTTAATTCAACTCCTACGATAATTGTTGGTGCATTAATGGGATCCCTCAGGTGATTGTTAGCACACGTTTACCAATTTGTTATTCTTACACTGAAGTATACAAATTATATTTATGTCATTTTTGATAATATATTATGCCTACTTATTGTAAATACAGGTGTTCGCTGAATTACATGCGTTAATTGTTGGCCCACAATTGGACATGTGCAAGTTCTAGTTTTATACTTACTTCTTAGTTTAACCATTCAAAAGACGTATGCAGCGCAATAACATATAGTTTATTATCTAGCTCGTCTAACATCTTTTCTGATCTTTTTTTTTGTCTATCGGTTTTTTTAGAAAATGCTTATTTTCCTTCGTGTCTGCGATAACGGGAGCGCAGAAAAGGTCATTTATAGTTTTCCATTTAGCAGAAGGTATTGGAATTCAAGAAATATCGCTCGAAGCGTGTATGGAATTGTATGAATTTTTATGTAGGATAACTGTTCCTTCAGTCTTGTATTTATTAATATGGTAAAGATGAGATGCAACAGGTACGTATCTGGATTAGTTAAATGTGACTGGCTGAAAAGAGATCAATCAGAAATAAAGCATAATTTCTTCAAAATATTGGCCCTTCTAATACCTAAAATAATCAAAGCTTAAATGTACATTAGATCTAACATGCTGAAGATCATTTTGTGAAAGGTATTATGATCACTTCAAACATTAACATAGTGTGAAACATAAAATTTTATATTTAGAAATATATACAAACATATATTATCTCTTAAAGCATGCAAAGCCATGATGCGTTTATTTCTTTACATTACTTTGTATGATAATGGTGAAACTAAAACTTACATGATTGTTATTATGGTGTTACAACCATCTAATTACGTACTGCTGTGCCAATATTATATCTAAATCAGCTTAGTAAGAACAAAAAAAAAAAGATAAACAAATCTGATTCGTAATATAAAAAAAACACGTGCTATACTATAAGTACCATATGAAAAACATCGTAGCTGTATAAATACACTCTCTGTAATACAAAACTTAATTCCACTTTTAGTTAAACAATGATCGTAGAATAAACACGTGTTTGTTTTATTTCAAATACCAAATAAAAACTCATAATGGACATTTGTGGGGCTTCCGTCCCTTCATGTACCTAATAAAGCCAAACGTTGCCTAGTGTTTAACATGTTGGACTGTGAATCAGAAGGTCCATGATTCGTGTAGTTTACATTATATCAATCATGGTTTTCTTTTCTACTTTTTCAAGACACCAACTGAGGATTCGGTGCAAGGGCTCCGTGTGCCATTGGTTAGCGACATCTCTGTAGATAGCCCTTGTGTGGCTTTACAGTAATATCCGAAACAACCTTTAAACATATGATAAAATAATTCTTACCGTTGTCGTTGTTATTGTCCTGCTCAGAACTGAAATAAGCAATCATAATACTAGGTTACTTACGCATAAACTATTTTACATTAACGTTTGTTAAGAAAAATCCTCATGAGTAAGAAATATTTTAAAAATTCTTAGCCACGACTCCAAAATTGCCATGAAAATAAAACTATATGTTTATAAAAACATAACTAAATGTTGAATAAATGAAAACTTTAAAACTGTATATAAAATGACAAGATCATTTTGTAACAGATCATGGTGCATGATTATGTACATCATTTCAAGTTTGTGGCTTGAACATGTAGCATACTGTAAGATTATTTCTATGCACTTTAAAAAAGAAAAAAACAAAACAAGATTAAATCGTTTTTTTCGATTCTTCATATCTCCTCTTTTAAACGTTCTCACACGGATTGGCCAGTCACACGGAATCCCGGACATAAATCATGTTCGCCCTTTCAGTGGAGGGGGCATTTTAACGTAACAATCCATCTCATTATTCATTGATTAGAGAGTAGCTCATAGGTTGGCGGTAGGCGGTGATCCTACGGCTAGCGCGGATAGCCTTCGTGTAGCTTTACGCGAAATTCAAAACGAACAAACGAACAAATGCTTCAATCTTGACAGGTTATCAAAGCCATTGCTTCGCATGCCAAACATTGCAGCAAAAGTTTGCAGACGACAATTGTTCTGCAGCACAGTGAAAACACTTTGATTTACACTTTCTCTACGTGCTTGGTCGAATCGGCCGAGTACTTGACTGTAAATTAACCTTTATAATTTCAATACTATCGTTTATAGTATGTATTTTGTACTTTCACAAAGCTTTGTAAACTTTCAGTAATCACTAAGTCTTTTGTAGGCTAAAAATCAAAATTGTTAATTAATTTTTCACTAAAAATTTCTCCATGAATAAAAGAACTCAAAGTGCTGACTTCTTTGAATGCAAAGTAATTTTCATGCTAAGTTTAAAGTTTCTTTTCAGTAATCTTTAAAAAACGTCTACATAGATTTCGAATGTTTTCAGTAAACTTTTCTATTTTATCTGATATTTTCTCTATCATAATCCTAAACAAGGTTGATCAAATTGAACAACCCGTAACCACCAAAAAATTCTAAATAAATCTAAATCACCCTTTTTTTATTCTAGAATGACTTAAAATTGTAACATGAAACTACATTTGTGTATTATAAATAACTTTAATCTCATAACTCTACAGATTTGTTTCTACTTAAATTTTATTTCTTATTGCTCTTTGAACCATGCCTAAATAATATTACTGCTACATAAGTTGTAAATCCCTTGGCAAACGTGTACCTTACGTTACTCTATCGAATTACAAAAACGCACGGCATACTCGTGTGACAAATATTGTTATTACTTATTTAACCTAATCTAACCTAGAATGTTTTTATTTTTTACATTTTATTAACTTTTATAACATTAAATAAAGAAACTTCTTATGTGTATGTGTGATTAACTGCCGATGAAATGTAATCCTATGTTTTTATGCTAATTTTACTACTCCACTACATAATTTTTAAAATATAAATATAGACCACAGATCACAGAAAAAAACGTTCAGAAAGTAGACAATGTTCTATAACTATAACAATACTTCTGGCTTTCTAACGATGCAATAAGGGCTGTTACTATGTGTTTACCATGGCCAAGCGTGTTAAGGCGTTCGACTCGTAATTCGAGGGTCGGGGTTCGAATCCCGGTCGCACCAAACATGCACGCACTTTCAGCCGTGGGGGCGTTATAATGTTACGGTCAATCCCGCTATTCGTTGGTAAAAGAGTAGCCCAAGCATTGGCGGTGGGTGGTGATGACTAGCTGCCTTCCCTCTAGTCTTACACTGCTAAATTAGGGACGGCTAACGCAGATAGCCCTCGAGTAGCTTTGTGCGAAATTCAAAACAAACAAATAAAGTGTGAACTGCAAATGAAATAGAGAATTTTCCGTACAGAAAACAACGTAATGTAATACGCCCTTTAACAGATTAAAGCTTTGACTTTCTATTGGTTATAAATAATGTAGCATTAAATGTAAGAGGTAACAGTTGGTAATATGAGAAAGAGAAGATATGAAGATCTGATTTTCTAATTTGTGTAACAATTAATAATGTAAGGCTGTGAAAATTATGCTTCGTCTGAGCGATGAAAGTATTATATTCAATAATGTAAAATTTTGTACTTCTTAAAGAGATAGTAAATAAATTAAAGAAGAGGTTACACCTAGACAGCAAATGTCACAATTCTCACACTAGGGGAAACTGAGAATCTTTGAAAATACTTTCCTATAAAATTAAAGCTTAAAACTTATATATTGTTAAACCTGAGATTCTTAGCAATGTTTTCATGGCAAGCTTAAATGTATGCCGTGATTATAAAAGTACTTTAGTTAAACTTTGAATGTAATTAATTAAAACTTGTATTATGCACATATCCGAGTGGAAAACGTTCATTTATGCCTACTTATACTCAAACCCGTAAAATTAATGTGGACAAGATTTATCGCGTAAGGCTTCAGTCACTCACTGATGAAGAGAATTGTGCAGATTACGGTATTTTTCAGCACAGTAAAGATCGCTAATGCATTTAGGCTTAATTTAAAAACAACATCAGAAATCTCGCCAAATTGTATGTTGAAGTTAAACAGCTGCATAATTTTATACGTTTATTGGTACAATCACATGATGATGAGCTGTTATATTTTTAAAATTAAACAGTTTCTTAATCTTATTGATTTTTAAAATGAGGTCAAAATCCTCAATTGACGGTTAGAATTTAACATTTACATGTAGGCCAGAGGATGTAGGCTAAGTATAATATGTGACAGTGCTAATTAATCAACTTTTAGTAACACAGAAAATATGAGGGAAGAGGAGTTAAAACAATTATTAAGTGATGATTTCAGGCAATAGATTGGTTGCTTCCCTCATAACCAGTTAATAATTGTTCACTATGAAACAATTGTGTATTGTATGACGTCTATTTTGGTGTTTTACTAGTGTGCATGATTCGCAAATGTATCATTACGTAGTGTGAAACACTGTCTTTAGTATATTGCATAGTGTTTAATGTTTCACTACTATTTTCATGGCCTTTCCCAATGGACCAGTCTTACAACGCTGGAAACCGGAATTCAACTCTCCGCGGTAGACAAAAAAAAAGATAATATACATTGTATCTTCGCGCTAAAACAAACAAACAAACGATCTGCATGACAACTTACATAGAATTAGATAGAAGACAAAGGTATTTACATGGAATTCTAAACGTTTTTAGATATAAGATTCCTCAGACAAATGATGTTTGAAAATTATTGATTTTTTTTTATATATTATTGTGCTTATAAATTAATAATGTCTTTTGGAAAAATTTAAGATTGTTGATATGTCTCTTGCAATCCTTAAAATTTCTCTTAATAATTTATATGTATTTTCTATACACATCTACTAACACAAATATTTCCATAATAAGCCAGCTGCACTTATAATTGTTTGAAAAACGTTTATTAAAATATAAAAATCAAATTATTTGCATTTGAAGCTGAATTTTAAAACATTCCTACAAAAATAAATATATTATTGGTACCTTAATCGAAGTGATTATTTTTGCTTTATTACATTTATGCACTGCTGTCCAAAATCTTAAGGCCAATGAACATAAAGAAAAAATATGCATTTTGCGTTGTTAGACTCAACCACACGATATTGGCCATGATTAAAGATTTATTTAAAAATATTTTGCTTGTTTAGAATTAAGCACAAAGCTACACAATGGGCTATCTGTGCTCTGCCCGGTTTTTAGTGGTGTAAGTCCGCAGGCATACCACTGTGCCACTGGGAGACAGGTTTATTTTAAAAGATCGTCATAAACGTTACAATAGGTTTCAAACCACGGAAAAGTTCGAGCGTCCTCTTATAATCAATTCTTCTATTTTCGCGCCAGAATTTGTTATTGTTAACTGAAATATTTGTGGTTTACAATAACAATTTTTTTAAAAATCCCATTTTGATGCCCCTCCCCTCGGCGGTCTCACCGCGGAGGGCCTAAGAATAAGTTGTCCTTTGCGTAACGTCATGCTTAATTAAATATGAACAAAACTTCTGGTTAAATGTTTTTCAAAATGGTTGCGCAAAGCTAAACAAGGTTCGTAATTTTGAAGCGCCTAAAAGGAGTTCATTTTGTCAACAGTACCCACCGTTAACTTTTGAGGTACTCTTATTTGATCGAACAGTTGGAGTTAACCGTCATTCTTACAACGCAACCACAGTCTCAAAGTGCGGGGTGTGTTATTGAAGCAACGAGATATAAACAATGAGTCACTGTATTGTCTGGACACATTAACTACTTGACTCCACCCGACTATTAACAGTCAAAAATAACTGTAAAATGATTTAAATTAATTATTTTTATGTTCTGCACTAATGAAAATTTATACACTTTAATTAATGATTACGATGTTCTTTCTATCGCAAAGCTATGCACAATAGGCTGTCTGTGCTCTGCCAACCGCAAGTCTCGAACCTCGGATTTTAGTATTGTAAGGGCATAAAATTACCGCTAACATCAAATGGAGGACGTACTTATTAATTTATTTTTTTCGTAGTACAGAGCTACACAATGAAGCTGTCTACGCTTCTTTCACCACGGGGAATTGAACTTCAGATTTCAGCATTTAAGTCTGTAGCGACATCGCTGATTGACTGGGAGACATATTCAATTAAAATTTTATATAAAGCGCACATATAGCATTGGATTTTTCCATTTATTTCTCTGTATTTTTTAAACATTCCCCCTACATGTTTTATTTAAAAACACATATATATTTTCATTTAAAATATTCTAGATAAGTCTAAGTATTTTACTGAAGTTTTTGATAACCTTTCAGAAATGCATTATATACAGATTGATTTTGAACGCTAAAGATTAAAGAACTTCATAAGAATTTGTTTTCCCACGTTCATTGAGTTACATATCTCCATTTTTTTAGCGCTATTTGTTAGGTAAATACATGTATATAATGTGCCTGGAGAAAGTGATGGATTTCTATGTGATTATACTAATTGTTGTGTAAACATAATTAAATATGAATTATGATATGCATTTATCAACGTCATATTTTTCTTTTATGGGCGCGATAGATAATAGGAGAATCATACTTCAACAACTAAAGAACTCCATACGTTTTATATAGCAAGCTATTTCGTGATGAATTATTATTGATTAATGGAGTTACATGCATTCCACATGTAGTGTATTATTAGTGAGATAATATCCAACTCAACAAGGCCTAGCATGGCCAGGTGGTTAAGGCATTCGATTCGTAATTTGAAGGTCGTGGATTCGAATCCTTGTCGCACCAAACATACTCGCCCTTTAAGCTGTGGGGGTGTTATAATGTGATGACCAATTCCACTATTTTTTGGTGAAAGAGTAGCCCAAGAGTTGGCGGTGGGTGGTGATGACTAGTTGCCTCCCCTCTAAGGACAGATAGCCGTCGTGTAGCTTTGCGTGAAATTCAAAACAAACAAATAAACTAACTCAAAAAATATTTCCTATCTGTTATGTTGATGCAGTTACATGCACTCCACATATACTGTATTGTTAGTGAGATACAATCCAACTCGACAAATACTTTCTACCTGTTACGCTGATTGGATATGAAGTTATATTGACTACGTGGAAAAAGCAGTTCTAAAAGTAGTGGCACAGCGGTATGTCTGTGAACTCACGATGCTAGAAACCTGGTTTCAATACCCGTCCATGGCAAAGCTTTATGCTTAATTCTAAACAAAGCAGTTTTAATCAAATAAACGCCAGAACAATGTGTTTTTATCTATTGTAAGAACCTACAGTAATGGTTGTAAATCAAAATATATATTAGTGTTATATCAGTAAAGTACTGAGCTCAAGCTGCTTTTATTTAGTACCTTAGACAAAATAACTTGACAGAAATATGTTTTAGCAAGAATACAAGAGGTAACTAGCTGTTTGGGCCTGATTATGCAGAAAACGTTCTGTTTGTGCGACAACTAGATGATATTATTTAGAAGGCATCCTATTTGTTTTGGTGGCTGAGATCATTCAAAAAAGGTCAATATGAGAATACTCAGAAATTTCATTGCTTTTGCAACAACTATTATTTGAGGTTTTCCAAAAAGTGTACTTTTTTGTGATAAATACCAGTCAAAATTATTTTGAAGGCACCATGTTTGCGAGACAACTACCCAGTTGAGATTATTCAGAAGTCATCGCGTTTATGAGACATCTACCCAGTTGAGACTATTCAAAAGGCACCGCGTTTGTGAGACATCTAACCAGTTTAGACTATTCAGAAGGCACCATGTTTGTGCGCCTACTACCAGTTGAGATTATATAAATATTTTGTTTGTTCACGTTAATCCATTCAGTGAGTTATTCTGCCAACTGATAAGAGTTAATTCCTTCTTGTCATCAAAAAAAAATGAATTCTACTAACGAATAAAAGTTTTCCAAAGTACCATCAAACCACAATCTGACTTCACTATCTCCTTTTCATTTTTTGTCTGAAGTAATAATTTCTTTCCATACGATTGCAGATATAGTTTAGATTAGAACTTATGAGTGATCATAAATTGAGTTGTTGTTCAATACATATCACTATATAAGCGGCGCTTTCTTATTTAAGAAGCCCCTCAGTAGCATAGCTATATGTCTGCGGACTTATAGTGTTAGAAACCGGCTTTCGATATCCTTGGTGGTTAGAGTATAAATAACCCATTGTGTCGCTTTGTGCTTATTTACAATCAACCAATTTCATTTGTGATTTTATTTCAAAAAAGATAGAAATTATATTCATGTACATTTGTCGAAATTCGTGAACAATAGTAAACCAAAATCTATGGTTATGTATCCTTTATTTATATCTGTGAAGACTGATGGGGTAAAACTTTGGACAAAAACGAAGTACTTGTTCTGTACATACGTATAGTTACTTATGATACTGTTCATAATAATTTATTTTTATTTTATTTGTAAGCTTTCGTATTTTTTCAACTAAGAACTAAGAAATATGAAAACTTACAAATAAAATAAAAATAAATTATTATGAACAATAGCATAAGTAACTATACGTATGTCAGTATATAAGCAATACATGTATCTTATTAGTTCATAAAAGGAAGTGAAACGGAAGAGAAGCGGTATATGGATTTCCGCTTCGTTTCAATTTTCATTCATTCAACAACTATAGGCCCGGTGGTAAACGTACTCTACTCGTAATCCGAGGGTCATGGGTTTGATTCCCCGTCACACCAAACATGCTCGCACTTTCAGCTGTGTGGATGTTATAATGTGACCGTCAATCCAACTAATCGTTGGTAAAATAGTCCAAGAGTTGGCGGTGGGTCGTGATAACTAGCTGCCTTTCCTCTACTTTTACATTGCTAAATTAGGAACGACTAGCGCAGATAGCCCTCGTGTAGCTTTGCGCGAAATTTAAAACAAACCAAACCAATCAATAAATATTTTCAAATGTTATACCGGATCGTATGTCATCCCTTCCGTTTCTAATCTATTTATAACATGAGAGTTTCTTTAGTAATAAGAAATGAAAACTTACAAAATGTGTGAAAGTCAATAAACTTTCAATTTTCAAGTGAACAAGAAAAACGTAGTAATTTGTAGCCGACTTCGTCAGTCTCTAAGAATAGTCAAGACTTTGTACATTATATATATATATATATATAGACACATCCTCAGCCAGTACGATACAAATCTATACAAAATAGGATATCGATCTGATAAAATAAATACATGTTAATGGTGAAAATGTTCCTTCAACAAATCCTATTAATAACATGTTCCTTTATTGTAAAGTTTTCTTTAACAGACAGTTTTATGAGGAAACGAGATCAAGTGAAACCTGAATGTGAATATAATATTACCGATAAAAGATGGCAATTTAAGTTAAACATTGATTTTGAAATGAAAACTATGATGCTATTAATTATGCCACTTTCCATATTTCTAGCTTTACACAATAGCGTAATTTTGAAATGTTTCTGACACACATTCCCAAGCACTTTTCTATAAACTCTTGTATCAAATACAACTAAGAAACAGCCTTTAACTTCAAAATGTTTAAATTTATCTGATCTTATGTATTCGTTTGTTTATTGATTATCGCGCAAAGCTACTAATTTACCAACAAATAGTGGGATTTATCGTCACGTTATAACGCTCCTACATCTGGAAAGCAAGCATGTTTGGTGTGACGGGGCTTCTTACCCACTAACCGTAAGCCAAAATGATATTGAATACTCAGTGTGCAACCAGTCAACTACCTGCAAGCACCATTGACTGCATGATGTTGAAATACATTAATTCAAACTCTCAAAATGTAAATTTCGTATTCGGGCGAGAGATTCGTCTATTATAGCTTTTTCTAAACCTCATCCTATGCTATTTTATGTTATGGTTTGGTTTGGTTTGAATTTCACGCAAAACTACTCGAGGGCTATCTGCACTAGCCGTCCCTAATTTAGAAGTGTAAGACTAGAGGGAAGGCAGCTAGTCATCACCACCCGCCGCTAACTTATGGGCTACTCTTTTACCAACGAATAGTGGGATTGACCGTCACATTATAATGCTCCCACGGCTGAAATGGCGAGCATGTTTGGTGTGAAGGGAATTCGAACACGTGACCCTCGAATTACGAGTCGAGTGCCTTAACCACCTGGCCATGCCGGGCCATTTTATATTAGAGTGCCCTCCATACTGTTTTACAAAAGTCTAGACTTTGCTGTAAGCGATATCTCTTCTCAGAGCCTTCTCTGTCTTCAGATTCCATCTATAAAATATTACTAGAATAACCTAAAGGATTTGTTCACGTTACGGTGAAATTGGTAAAACTAGATTCATCTTATTTTTTTTTTAAATAATAAGAATAATAAAAAAATCCTGCAATATAGGTTTTCCCAAGAAATGCAAGAAAAACCAAAAATTTAGTTTTCTTCTAATAAAGTTAAACATACCTAAATAGAATAATACAAATAGAAAACATGATTGAAAATCCGCAAATAAAACTATTAAAGTAAATCGTAAATAAAAATACTAAGAACTGTCTCCGTCAACAAGAATGTTAACATCGTAATGAACTGGCTCAAACAGTGACAAGGAACAATTATAACTTTTGCTCCAGTTTAATCAAAAACAGTATTCACTTTAAGGGTTAACAATGAAAAGAATCTAAGGCAAAAAACTGAAAAACTTTCAAATAGAACACGTAATTACGGAATCTACCCATGGAACTACCAGGAAATATGCAATCAACCGGACTAATTTCGACATCAGTTACATCCCTAAACATAGAACTAGACTCTGGCGAAACATCAAATTCCATTTCAGTGATCAACATTAAAAAATCGGACTTGAAGTCGTGTGCACAAAATTGGTTACCAAATAAAACAACCTTCAAGATGAAAAACATCGTATCTACTGGAATTTATTGTTACAACACATAACAAAAATAAACAAACAACTTTTTACTGTTTTTGACTTGTTTAAGTTAATCTACTACCTTCTTGCACCTTTACGTAAATAATTACATCCTGTGTATTAAGTTTAGTGCAATCATCTTAATGTTTGATTTTTGACGAATTGTTTAAAGTTAACAAGTGATTCACTTTCAATTTTGCACAGTGCCTTGTCTATGTTGCTATTAGTATTGTAATGACATTCAAACTCAGTTAATTCTGGGTTTGTTCTTAAAATAATGACCGCACTGGTGGTCTAAATTTTATACTTATTGAAATATAAAAAAAATTCTAACTACTCACTATCATTTGTCAACGAATTTAAATCTATGTTGTTGTTCAGCTGGAACAATTTAACGTACGTAATTGATTGGAAATGTACGGCCAATTGTGTTCATATAAATATATCTTCTTGTCTCCAACTCTGGAGACAATTTTTCAGCTTTCATACCAGATAAGATCGAACAATAATAACTGTAACACCGTTATGAATCATCACGTTACAAGATTTCCCATTAATGAATCGGTTGATTCATTCGGTATTTCAAAAATACATTACAACAAGTGTTTCCTCATCCCCTTGATTTATTATCTTTATCGATTCATCACAGTCTAAAATGAAATGTCCATGTTTTCTTCACTTTATTTTCAAAGTCATATTTCGCAAGCAGTTTCTACTTTCATAAGAGCTTTTATTTACAGTTTTTGAAAATATGTTATTTTATGTTGCAATTGAAACGCCTTCTGGTCATGTAGTCTACCTCTTCCATTCTAAGTCAAGTTTTCAACACCACCATCAGTGAGAGTTTATATTCATACACTATTCACTTTGATAATCTTACGGCACTTTGCTAAAAGTTCTTAACACTTGACCTTTTAAACAGACCGTAAGGTGAAGAGATGCTGGTAATTATTTTATTCATCCATTTTAAAATTACTTCAAACTGAGCCTGTTATGTTCCACTTGTTCTTCCCCGTCGTAATTTGTTGATTTTTCGATTAGTTTATGATGTTAAACTTTTCGCTAAATTCCGCAACTTGAAGAGATAATGACGTAACTGGAGAGGGCCAGGAAGTTAATGTAGTCATAAATGATACATCAGTATTGGTAACATTTGTATACCAAATAGGTTATCCTGTTCTATATTTTATAAATAATGGTGTTCAGAATAGAAATAACATATTTTTAGCCTATATAGAAAGATATTTTTGGTTTGATCTTTGCATTTTCAGATTCATTTTCTTGATAATTTATGTTCTTTTCTACTTCTTCGAATTTATCTTGGATAAAGTTGATTTTTGTTCGTGATTCTTCTGCAAAATCTTATAATTCCTTCTGATAATCTCTCTTACGTTTACTTTCTTCTTGATCTTCTATCTACTATTCATCGTTCCCATTAATTTTTCAATCTCTCTTACAAAGCGTGTTATCATCTGAAACTTTAGCCTGCATTCTATTTCATTGTATTCCACTTTAGCTACTGTTGTCATAATAGCTTCTAATGTTGGCCAAGTTTTATTGGGTGATTCAGTACAACAAAATAATGAAATATCAGTCGACTTAAAACATGCGAGGGCGTTATAATATTATGATAAATCCAACTATTTGTTGGTAAAAGAGTAGCCCAAGAGTTGGCAGTGGGTGGAGATGACTAGTTGCTTTCTCTCTACTCTTACACTGCTAAATTAGGTACGGATAGCGCAGATAGCCCTCGTGTAGCTTTGCGCAAAATTTAAAACAAACAACCTAACTAAAATACCTAATTACTCCTTTAACTGACTAGTTGCCTTCCCTCTAGTCTTATACTACTAAATTAGGAACGGCTAGCACAGATAGCCCTCGAGTAGCTTGTGTGAAATTCAAAATACAAATACTTCATTCCTGAAGTAATGCCCATTTTTAGATTCAGAGAAAGGATTTGTAACGCTTTTAATGTTATTTAATCAATAATGTACGTTCAATTATTATTAATTGCTTCCTGCCAACAATTCACAATCTTCTGAATGCCACTTCTATAAAATTCTTGGGGTTTGGAGGAAAAAAGCCCGGCATGGCCAGGTAGGTTAAGGCGTTCAATTTGTAATCTGAGGGTTGCGGGTTCAAATCACAGTAGCACCAAACATGCTCGCACTTTCAGCCGTGGGGGCGTTATAAAGTGACGGTCAATCCCACTATTCGTTGGTAAAAGAGTATCCCAAGAGTTGGCGGTGGGTACTGATGACTAGTTGCCTTCCCTCTTGTTTTACACTGCTAAATTAGAGACGGCTAGAGCAAATAGCCCTCGAGTAGCTTTGCGCGAAATTCAAAACCAAAAACAAAACAAACAATTTGGAGGAAAAGAATGTAGCGAGGGTAGTTTTGACATCTTCATGTGTTCCAAGCTCTTTTCCATCAAGATAGTACAGCAAACTTCGAAAAAGATGATAATCAGATGGGGCAAGATCTGGAGAATAAGGAGAATGTGGAAGTTCTCCCAGTTTAGCTCTTCAATCTATGTAGATGTGATCCTTGCTGTATGGGGTCGTGCATTATCCTGGAGTAGCACAACACCTTTACTACTGATCAAAGCAGGCCTTTTTCTTTCCGTGCAACATTTACGCGCTCCAACTGTTGACAGTAGAAGTCTGATGCAATCGTTACATCGAATGACAGCAAAGCAAAGTGAATTACACCAGCAATATCCTACCAAACGCTTAACAAGACTTTCCTAGGATGGAGGTCCATTTTGGACTTGCTTTAGTCAGTTTACCTGCACTGAGCCATTGTCTACGGCGTTTAACATTTTTATAAAATATCTATTTTTCATCCCCAGACACTAACCTATCCAAAAAGAGGTGTTACGTTCACGAGAGTGCAGATAAGTGCAAATGTCCACTCTTGCTCTGAGGTTGACTTCTATCAAAATCATAGGGGATCCACTTTCCAAGTTTTGACACCTTTCGAAGCTGCTGCAGATGATAGTGAGCTGTTGAATGGCTGAATTAAGCTTCTGTGCCAGCTCTTCAACTGTAACAACACAATCTTCATCGTGTACACCGAGCAGCGAGTTATCATTAAACTTAACAGGACAACATGAACGTAAGCTGTAATCACCTGATCTAAACTTCTGAAACCACCTTCGACATTTTCTTTCATTGAGAGACTCTGCACCATAAACACTTTGAATGCTTTATGTAGTTTCTGCTGCGCTACTGCCTTTTTTAAACTCATAAAGCATTATATGCCAAATGCGCTCCTCAGACACATCCATCTTCATAATAGTTTATTTGATTAATGATCTCAAAAAGCGGAGTTGGGTTAGTTTCTTTCATTTGTCTGAACATTTTCATCAACGTCCTACTATATATTTTAGTTATTAAAACTTCTACAAAGACAAAAACGATGATGCACTTTCTGTATTACATTTTCGGACATTACTTATGGAATGTCCTGATATGTACCCATTCCACAATATATCCATGTATTTATTAATTAATTTTTACCCTCTGTATTCTTATTTGATAACTTGAGAATACATTTATCTATTAACCAATTCATCCATCTACACGCTCAAATTAGCACACAAATTAGCCAAATTTTTATACGTCGTTCCATCTAAATATCCACTTATCAACATGCCACTATATTTATTCATACGTTTATCAATCAATCCAACTTCCTAAAATATTGTTTTAGACACACATATATTCAGCAACTTCTAAACTACTTAAACACGCTTTTGAATTTCGCGCAAAGCTACTCGAAGGCTATCTGCAAAATTAAGGACGACTAGCGCAGGTATCCCTCGTGTAGCTCGATGCAAAATTCATAAACAAACAAACAAACATACTGAAAAGTTATACCTTAAAATTTATTTCATTATACGATAAGTTTTACAGAAAAGGGAAGCAATTTATGTAATACAACTTTATCTAAACACAATTGAGTTGTTCTCTTCCGAACTGACGAATTTCACCACAAGTCCACTGTTTCCCACAGTGATTCAGGTACTTGAACCATTTCCCACTGAGCTTCATCCCAGAAGTTATCTGGCAAGCCCTTCTGACAATCCATGAGTTCTTCATCATCAATTAGTCGAATTTTCATAGAACATAAATCTTGAAATAAATAATCTACATAAGGTTCATCATCCTCTTGTTTAGAAAAAGTAGTAGCTGATGACACATCAGAATACATCGTTGTAGGTACAGTGGAAAAAACTGGTTTTCGCACCGTTGAGGGTGAAAAAGTACTTGATGGCGTTACAGTTGTGAAGTTAGCAATTTTAGAGGTACTTGGTGAAAGTAGTGGAGAAGGACATTCTTGACAGTTGAACGAAGTTGGACACGCGCCTTCACCTTGATGATTTGTAATGGTAATACAGACACAGTCTTCTATATTGTTGTTTGAAGCAAAAGTAATAGGAACATGACTGGAATTATTATAGTTATGTACTATTTTTGGTTCCAGAAGAGCAAGGTGACGTTTTTCTTGTGTGAACGTCGTTTGTTTATTGTCGTTTGATTCAGTAACTCCCGTTTCAAAAAACGTGTCATATCTTTGGGAATCTGAAGAGTTTTCTTGAAATCCTAATTCTTGTGCATAATAATTATATTTGACATTACTTACATTTTTCTTCGGTATTTTGTTCTCTTCTTCAAAATTTTTTGTTGTCGAATTCTGTGGTATACAAATATTTGTGGACACTAAAGAATGAGCAAGACTGTTAGAGATTAACGGAATGGTAGATATTGTGGGCAGGTTTAAACTTGAAGTTTCTAAAATTGGTTCAGTTATTTGTGAAAGATCATCAGGCTTTGCGGTGGGAAAACCAGACTTCTGGTTATTTTTATTTGAAAACAGTTGTTGCATTTCTGTTTCTGAAAAACCCTTTTATGTCCTGAAAATCTACATATGGAAGGCTTGTCTGATTTAACAATTTCAGCGTAGCTATGTATATCAACTTTTGGAAGAACTGATTTTTGTGCAGACATAGATATTCCAGCTGCCTGATTCCCACCAAATATGGCTAAAAAATTGGGTGAGTCTCTATTCCAATAATCACTTTCTTTCAAAAATATTTCGGGTACATTATGTTTGCGCTCCACATCAAACACGTTATTTTGTGAATACTGACATTCTTTCTTTTTCTTTTCCATTATCTCTTCCTCCTGAGAAACTTGTTGACTTACGTTTGCATGAAAAAGAAATAGTTCTTTCAGTTTATATTTAACTTTCGTTAGTATACCATGCGAGAATGTTTTCTTCTTTTCTTTCTCATGTACCAAATTCGATGTTAGGTTTTCTTGCTTATCTTCTATTCGCTTCAATATCGAAAGGACTTTCGCTAGTACAATATGAAAATTTATGAGCTTTAAAGAGTCGGTTTTTTTCTTTGCTAATTCCTTTTGTATTTTACTGAGTTTGGACTTTATTTTGTTCAAAATATCTAAGTATTGCTTCGTTGATTTGTCTATAGAAAATGAAAAAGATGTTTCTGGCAGGTCTAACTCACAGCTTCTTTTACATTTATTTAATAACTGAGGTTCTCTAGTATGCTTTTCAAGCGTTGATGCGGAGAGTCGTATATTTTCTTTGTATGCCGTTTTCTTTAATTTCCCCAATTTTTTTGTTTTAGGTCTAGTTTGTATTTTGGAATTAAGTTCAACTGGATTTAATACTGAGTCAGGACAATTTACCTCAGCACCACCTTTTTTCTTATCAAAGTGTTTTCCTCCTCTCTTTCTTCTTTTCTCAGTCTTTTCTTCCTGTTTGCACTGAGCACAGACCAACCCAGATTCTTTATCAGGATTTTCCTCACTGATAATAGTCATTTCGCTACAATGTTTGGCATCATCTTCCGTAGGCTTACTGTTATGTCCATTTTTTATAATTTCAACTAATCCATCTTTAGATTTCGTGCTTCTATTACAATTTTCTGAAGACACAGTAGAAAACATGAGACTGTTATGTGGTAATACATTTGTTGCTGACAAAAGGGAAGAGGTAGCATTCACGTCATCATCGTTTATTTCACTCACGGATTGAATTAAACTGAATTTATCATTTACATCAACAACTTCTTTCAGGTAACTATCAAAACCATCTTCATTTCGTTTCTTAAGAGGAAAAGCTTTGTCAGTACTTTTACCAACGTCGCAAGTTTCTATTAAGTTATTATTAGAATGGCTTAATGAACATGGTTTTTTTGATGAGACACTGTAATGTTCACGTTTTTGGAGAATATTCATATTATGGAAACAACCGTTCATGTCACTGCTTTCGTCTTTCTTTTGTAATGCAGTATCATTCGTGAAAACAAAATTGCAATTCTGTAAATTATTTGGATCAGCCGTTTCTCTTTCTTCACAAAATTCAAAATTTGTTGAAACGAACAAGCTGTCATTTTGAAAATCAAGATCTGGCGTATCTGAATCCTGTTCTCTTTCATTTATTAAAAGGTCAGTACGGATATTTTCTAATACTTGACTAAAGTCATTATTTATTTTTTCCTCATTTTCCGTGTAACAGCATGAAGAAGAAAGTTGGTGAACATGGGAAATATGATCGAAACAAGATTTTGAAGTTTCGACATTATCTATATTTGACAATGATCCATAAAAATTAGCTGTCACTTTATCAGCGTTATCAGTTTTGAAGTATACGTTGTTAAATTCATTGTTCATTTCCTCGTCTCTTTTAACCCTCTTCGAATCAATTTCATTAAACAGATTTTCTTTGTGTTCCTTTATAGGCCAAATGATTGGTGACGAAAAGGAAGACGTATTAGTAAGTTGTTTCAAGGCAAAATTACCATTCAGGCATAACGACTGTGATCCCAAATCATTATTTTCTGGATCGGTCGCAGGAATTATTGTCTGTAAGTCGGAGCTCTCAGAATTAGAATCAACATTTTCTGGGTTTTCTTCGTTAGGATACGGCATCTGAAAAGTGAAAAGAAAGTTAATCATTCAATAACAGTTTAAGAGTAAACATTAAATGGTTTAGTTATATTTCATAGAAATGCCTTTGCTCAGTGACAATAATCCACTACTAATTATTTTCAAAATACATGTATATCAACACAACACAACAACACTTAGTTACTACGTACAATAATGATCTTACAAAGGAAATCCCTTGAAAAAAACAAAAACGGATGAAGTAGAACCACATTCAATTCCCTGTAAATACGTACCGACTCCTGAAGGTAACCATATCCTAGAGGAAATATTTTGTTTAAAGAGAAAGTTAGAAGATATTGTTACTCATTAGAGACTATATAAAATATCTGGAATGAAAAATTATTTTCCAGCAGTTAAAACTGTGAATTGTCAGAACATCACTTCCTTTTTAATCTCCCTACCCCATCTTCCCCGACTTTCCAAACAACATTCTAGATAAATGTAAGAACGAACTGCACATTCTAACGCAGTTGGCGGCATTACACTGTGGAAAGGTAAGGCGTCTGTTGTGAAACAAACATACAGCTGGAAGAAATTATACCATAACCTTTTTCATAAAGATTTTTCACACAAAGAAATTGCTGAAGATGTGGAATCAAATGTTACAATATTTCAAAGAAAGAGCCTTCAATGTTGTCAACAGAGAATTTATGACAGCAACAGACAGCCACCTCCCAAGCCCATCTAAAATAATACCCTCATTCACAAAGTATATGCTGCGTTTATGAAAGAAACTTCTCTGATCCAGAAGACCATTTGAATGAATATAAACATATCTAGTGATACTTGTGACCAGTTAAAAAGAATATGAAGGTGAAAAGGCTTACAAACCAAAAGTAAGTTTGCAAGTTTCCAGTCTCACCTACGAAATAAATAATGGCTGTTCTCAATATAAAAAAAATTGACCAATAAAACTAGAATAATTACAGTGGCATAAATCTATAATTATCCTAGCATCACCAGATAATGCTTACATTACAAACACTTTGTTGTGATCCTTTTGTATGTGCCCCCAGTGGCTCGGCGGTATGTCTGCGGACTTACAACGCTAAGAACCGGGTTTCGATACCCGTGGTGGGCAGAGCACAGATAGTCCATTGTGTAGCTTTGTGCTTAATTCAAAACAACAAAAACAACAACAACCTTTTGTATGTACATATGCAGAACCTACTAATGTCGGAGATTAAAGAAATATACATTGTTCTAACACGTCAATGCATGCAAATATATCAAAACATTGGTATTTTATAAAACAGGTAACGCGTCATACAGCGTATAATATTTTTCTCGTCGTTTCGTGGTCCGGCATGACCAGGTGGGTTAAGGCGATCGACTCGTAATTTGAGGATCGCGGTTTCGAATCCCCGTTGCACCAAACATGCTCGCCCTTTCAGCTGTGGGGGCATCATAATGAGACGGTCAATCCCACTATTCGCTGGAACAGGAGTAGCCCAAGAGTTGGTGAAGACTAGCTGCCTTCCCTCTAGTCTTACACTGCTAAATTAGGGGCAGCTAGCGCAGATAACCCTCGTGTAGATTTGTGCGAAATTCAAAACAAAATAATTTTTTTCGTTTTATGCATCTTCTCTACTGCTTATTGTTAAGCAAAAAAACTAAATAGTAGGCCAGCTGTTCAGTGTCCACTAGATGTTCTCTAGTATGCTTTTCAAGCGTTGATGCGGAGAGTCGTATATTTTCTTTGTATGCCGTTTTCTTTAATTTCCCCAATTTTTTTGTTTTAGGTCTAGTTTGTATTTTGGAATTACGTTCAACTGAATTTAATACTGAGTCAGGACAATTTACCTCAGCACCACCTTTTTTCTTATCAAAGTGTTTTCCTCCTCTCTTTCTTTTTTTCTCAGTCTTTTCTTCCTGTTTGCACTGAGCACAGACCAACCCAGATTCTTTATCAGGATTTTCCTCACTGATAATAATCATTTCGCTACAATGTTTGGCATCATCTTCCGTAGGCTTACTGTTATGTCCATTTTTTATAATTTCAACTAATCCATCTTTAGATTTCGTGCTTCTATTACAATTTTCTGAAGACACAGTAGAAAACATGAGACTGTTATGTGGTAATACATTTGTTGCTGACAAAAGGGAAGAGGTAGCATTCACGTCATCATCGTTTATTTCACTCACGGATTGAATTAAACTGAATTTATCATTTACATCAACAACTTCTTTCAGGTAACTATCAAAACCATCTTCATTTCGTTTCTTAAGAGGAAAAGCTTTGTCAGTACTTTTACCAACGTCGCAAGTTTCTATTAAGTTATTATTAGAATGGCTTAATGAACATGGTTTTTTTGATGAGACACTGTAATGTTCACGTTTTTGGAGAATATTCATATTATGGAAACAACCGTTCATGTCACTGCTTTCGTCTTTCTTTTGTAATGCAGTATCATTCGTGAAAACAAAATTGCAATTCTGTAAATTATTTGGATCAGCCGTTTCTCTTTCTTCACAAAATTCAAAATTTGTTGAAACGAACAAGCTGTCATTTTGAAAATCAAGATCTGGCGTATCTGAATCCTGTTCTCTTTCATTTATTAAAAGGTCAGTACGGATATTTTCTAATACTTGACTAAAGTCATTATTTATTTTTTCCTCATTTTCCGTGTAACAGCATGAAGAAGAAAGTTGGTGAACATGGGAAATATGATCGAAACAAGATTTTGAAGTTTCGACATTATCTATATTTGACAATGATCCATAAAAATTAGCTGTCACTTTATCAGCGTTATCAGTTTTGAAGCATACGTTGTTAAATTCATTGTTCATTTCCTCGTCTCTTTTAACCGTCTTCGAATCAATTTCATTAAACAGATTTTCTTTGGGTTCCTTTATAGGCCAAATGATTGGTGATGAAAAGGAAGACGTATTAGTAAGTTGTTTCAAGGCAAAATTACCATTCAGGCATAACGACTGTGATCCCAAATCATTATTTTCTGGATCGGTCGGAGGAATTATTGTCTGTAAGTCGGAGCTCTCAGAATTAGAATCAACATTTTCTTGGTTTTCTTCGTTAGGATACGGCATCTGAAAAGTGAAAAGAAAGTTAATCATTCAATAACAGTTTAAGAGCAAACATTAGCGGTTTAGTTATATTTCATTGAAATGCCTTTGCTCAGTGACAATAACACTAATAATTATTTTCAAAATACATGTATATCAACACAACACAACAACACTTAGTTACTACGTACAATAATGATCTTACAAAAGAAATCCCTTGAAAAAAACAAAAACGGATGAAGTAGAACCACATTCAATTTCAGAGGGAAGCAAAAACATCTTAATTATAATCCCGAAATGGCAAGTGTCAGGCTCTAGACTTTTTAAATTTTAGCAGTGATAAAAAAAAGAAATATTCACGCATGTTCAAGATAAAATCGAGCCCTGCAGAACACTGTGATAAATTGTAAGTCCAAGAACTGTCCAAAAGTAAAAAATACTGCCTTCATTCAATATATATAAATATATACAGACTACATTGAGATAACGTATTTCTGCCCGGCATATCCAGGTGGTTTGGGTTTGGGCGCTCGACTCCTAATCTGAAGGTCACTGGTTCGAACTCCGCTCACACCAAACATGCTTGTTCTTTCAGCCGTGAGAACGTTAAATATGATAGTCAGTTCCATTATTCTTTGGTAAGTAGCTCAAGAGTTGGCGGCTAGGGGTAAAAACTAGTTGCTTTCCCTCTTTCTTGTAGCTATGCGCGAAATTATAAACAAAAACAATAACGAAATTAGAAGGGCAATTTATTTAGTCCCTTCTTCGATAGATGGCAGCAGCACATAAAAGTGAGCCACAGTTATAAACGTTAAGATTTTTGTTGTTTTAATTCCGCGCAAAGCTACTCGAGGGCTATAAGCACTCGCCGTCCCTGATTTAGTAGTGTAAGACTAGAGGGAAAGTAGCTAGTCATCACCCTACACCGCCAACTCTTGGGCTACTCTTTTACTAACGAATAGCGGGATTGATCGTAACAGTATAACGCCTCCACGGCTGAGAGGGCGAGCATGTTTGGTGCGACGGGGATTCGAACCCACGACCCTCAGATTACGAGTCGAATATCATAACACACCTGGCTATGCCGGGTCCGAACAGATAACATAATTTTTGCACTTCAAATATGTATGATAAACAGTTGAACATGGCATATTATTATCTTCACATCCCAAGAGAATGGATTGTGGCCAATAAAAATTAATTATGCAATTATCTGAATTACCCAGCAAAAACATCAACCTACACCTCAGTAACCCGTAAATGACGAAGAAGAAATTCAATGATATTAAAAATATCGGACTTACACATCACAAGCATATCAGTCAAACCATGCTTGGCATGAACACTGAAAGATCTTTCAAAGTACATGAAATGAATTTGATGTCATAAGATAACAACAGTTTTAAAATTAAATTGTGTAATAAATTAATGATGTGGAAATTGTTTGTTAAACCCAAAGTTTTACAATGGGTCATCAGTGCTCTTCAATCATAAGTGCCCCCAGCTAGTACAGCGGTATGTCTCCGGATTTACAACGCTAAAATCAGGGGTTCGATTCCCCTCGATGGCTGAGCAGATAGCCCTTTGTGGCTTTGCTATACGAAAAACACACACACACCCATCATAGGTAGTTAAATTCGAAATAGATCAAGATAAGTTCTCAGACTTACTGCCAAGTCATCAGGAAATGAATTTGGATGTGCAACAGTATAAGCTGATATAAAAAATCTGAACTATGCTAAATGCAAAACTATTTTGTTGTAGCACATTTTTTGTGATTACAATACAAGCGAACGTAATTATCATATCAAAACGCATTTTATTATATATATATATATAAGTGTAAAAATAGCCTGAATTTAGAAAGAGTACACACTACTTGCAAACTGGTAATGATTTATTTGTTTAAAGCCAATCACAAAGATGCACAATGAACTACCTGTGCTCTGTCCGCCACGAGTATCGAAACCAAATTTCTAGTATAGTGTGTTCGCAAACATACCACTGCTTCGCTGGAAATGGAATACGCACATGATTTTATTTTCACGCAAAACTTCTCGAGGACTATCTGCGCTAGGAAAGGCAATTAGTCATCTTTTGAGCTACTTTTTTACCAACGAATAGTGGATTGACCATCACATTATAACGCCCTCACGGCTGAAAAGGCGCGCATATATGATGGGGATTCGAATCCACAACCCTCGGATTACGACTCGAGTGCCTTAACCACCTAGCCATACCGGGCTTAAAATTATTTATTGGACATTTCATATCTCATAATTATAATATATATTAATTCAGTTGTATCCCTTTAACTATAAACTTACTATATGAATCTCTTCAGAACCATAAAAGATCCAGAAAGTAGCAGGAAAAAGTGAGGGATTATGGGAGCTATACTAATAACTTTGGTTGGGCTTAATATGGTAATACCTTAACATCTTGTTATTTATGTCGAATCATCATATCGAGGACCAAAATGCGTTTCAAGGACGGTTTTGCTGCCTCTTTCATTGACGTCTTGTATAATATTACTACATTCTTTTTATTATTGTATTTTATTTTTGTAAGAAATTACCCTCCTATAATGTGGCTGCAGACGAAAGATGGTAAAGATAAGGGTCACTGTGGGCTCCCACATGTACTCTTTTTTCTTTTTTTTTAAGCATGTGAGACCGGGAAAGGTGAGGTTAAAATGTATAGACGGTGTACTCCCAACGCAAATTTTGCACTTACTTCGCCAGTACCTCAAAAAACCAAGGCACTTTACCGAATGATTCACTTAATGATTTGAGCCCGGTGTTGGACGTTTGTATCGTAGCTGCGATACTTTTCAGGTTTTTTCCCTTAAAATTGTATTTAAAGATATGTGTATTACCGTCCTATGTTCACTCTGAATCAAAATTCGTTCTCACAAAGTTTTAGCTTCGATAGGATTGTTCCAGTACAACACAAATTAATAGTTGGTTTTCTATCTTTTTATTTATATATTCTATTAATTAATTTTTGTGTCCTCGTTTGTGTGCATATTCCAATGAATACATCTGTAATCGTATAGCCCAAAGTTAGATTTGTTTACCTTTGTAGCACTTTCTTACAAGGACATAAGAACATATAGTAAATTATGAAGAGCATACAGCTATTCAAAGACACATTCCTTTCTCCCTTCTTTTAACTCGAATTTAGATTAGATCCAATGTGAGAAGATGGATCATTTTGTTTGGCCTTGATTATGACAGTAAACTATACAGTCGGAAAAAGTAAATAAATAAAATACGACTCTATCTAACTGGATTGTAGCAAGCTGAATACATCTTATGATATTATAAAACTATGTAACTTTACAAACTTTGCAACACCCTTAGAGAAATAAAGCATCATTTTGTGAGTGTATCTGTAGACAAAACATTCCCCTGTCGCAGCTATCAACATAAATAATTCCTGCCTTTTAATTACAGTCAACACCAAATTAAGTATTTTTTCGAAAAACAGTAAAAGGAACAAATGTTTACAAGGAAGTAATTGTGATATTTAATTAGTGAAAAGTTAAGAAAAAATACAGCATACTACAGTAATTAATTTCTGGGCAGTTTATACTTGTCATGTTTTACAAGTTTGTAACTTTAAGTCTAATAACTATCTGAACTGATAAACTGGAACACTAAATATACATACAATTAATCTTAATTTTTACACTAAGAATATAGGATAGCTATTAGGACTAATCCAGTTCACCCCGTTTGGCATGTTAAAGTATATAATTTATAACATGATTCAAAGTCACAAAGTTCCTTGTACCTGAAACGTTCAGGAACAGTCGCATAATCGGTGAGAAGTTTAAGATATAAACACAAGATGACATAAAATATATGTGATTATTGTTAGGATAGAGGTAAAACATGTTTGATGAAGTCAACAAATACTTTGGAAAAATAAAAATGTTTGATTTGACGCAATGTTTCGATTTTATTGCTTAATAATTAGTTACTCCATACATGTAACGGGTCGAAACATTGTGACTGCTAGATTTTGATCAGATAAATTTAACTCAAATAATTCAGTCGGTACATTCCGCTTAAACCCGATATAAAAAGTCTTACCAATAACTAAAATCTAATTCTAAATACATATGTTACAGAAAAGTGTGTTTCGATAAATTCTTTTTGTCTAACATGAAAACCATATTCAACATTTCGAAACTTACATAATATTTAGGAATTTAATCTTAGGCCTATGATATTAACTTCACTTTGTGATTTGTTCACAGTACCTAAGAGTAGTAGTTGTTATACAAATACGAAATAATGTTAGGCTACAAAGTCTACGTGTACTAAAACATCAAAGCAGACGAACATGTAGCAATTTAGGCCTACCCCTACATATGTAAAAAATTGGTGATTTTCAATGTAACAAACTTAAAGAATTTTATGTTACATTATAGACGTTTTAAACTCTTATAAAGCCTGATAATCAAAAACATATTGGTTTTTTTTGGTATTATATTATATTTTAAAGCTTAAATTTCATAAATAAATTTACCTTACTCTGAAACTGTAGTCTACACTGTAGATCGATATACATCGGTTACTAAATTAAAACAATGTCCACTATAATCATAACTGTATTTTGATAAAAAGTTAATAAAAACAATAATAATACAATAAATATCAGCCGTGGCAATGACCTAATAACATATTGAGGAAAATCAAAGTACGTGCAAATGACAAAGTATAACTTCATAATGTAATATGTGTGAATCAGTAATATTTATTTTCTGTTGTTGTGTATTATGATTTCAAATAGCGTGAAACTGAATTAAATGATAATTTACATTTAGAAATTAATTAAATGTCACTATGTATTAAATTTATAATATTAATACACACAGTTTTCTTTCTTAATACAAATATGTTTTAATATACAAACAAAAGTTTTACAAAGTTATAAACAATATTGAATCTTCTATCTTATCTAAAATTTCCGTGATACCCTCTTGAGGGTTCACGTTGAGTTGATATTGCTATAATCCCCTTAACAGGGAGCTAGTTTGCTCTTCCCTGATCACACGCGAGTTTTCGCAGCTGAAGCTAAACAATTTGTAATATTCGGAATCTACAAACGTTCCTGGTCAAGATCGCAAATTCCCGATTAATAAGCATTAATCACAGTTATAGTTTCCGAAGATTATGGTATGCTAACTGCAGCAAACTAATAACATATACTGTATTTCTGGCGCATCGCGTTGTTACATTTTATAAGCCTGAGGCAAATTTCTAGAAATTTCAGCTTGCACAACAATACATTTACGCACGTACCCATGGTACGTTGTTAATTATGACACTCGAGAATCTTCTACAAGTTTAGTGAATAGACGGAAATTTTACAATACAGATTTAATTGTGTAAGTATTCTTATAAATCGGAATTTAATTTAAACAACGTCGATATTAAAATAAATATATAATAGTAAATGCGTCACTCTGTGTGTCACATAGATTTCGTAAACTTTAAACAAAAATCATTTGAAACATTATATTCGATCAAACAGAGCGTTATGATAGTTTTAAAAGAAAGCCTCTTTTCAAAATCTAGTTAAAACTTTACCTGGAAATGTTTATTTTCACTAATTAATACGTTAACTAGTTTAAAAGTAAAAATACTATTACTTAGTTTAAAATTTGTGTAGCTGAAAAGATTTATTATTAAATATAAACTGATCAGTTACCGAGACCGATCAAATACAAAACGAGAAGTCATTATGTTCTCGTCCATGTATAACAAATTACTTCATATTTTAGCTTACAAAACAACTACAAAGTTATAAGCATTTTAATAATGTTTCTCTTAAGGAAATCAAATTTTTCTTTATTAATTAAATATATCTTTATATATCTACAATATTAAAATAGTAAATATGAGGGATTGTAACGCGAAAAGTTACGCATTGATACTTACAGTGTATACAGCTCAAATAGCCCATTGCATAATTTTGCACTTAACAATAAGGATTGATCATTCAATATTTGAACTTGAGAATAACTCTGGCTAATTGTATGGCAATGCTTATAAGTAAACATTTTAAAACATTTGTTTATTTGTGTGTGAAAACACACAAAATATTTGCTCCACTTAAGCTCAAGAATTAAATGTAAAGTTTAAAACTTTAACACAGGGTGGTTTTTTAATGATTCCAATGTTATACACAAAGTTTGTTTGTTCGCTTGTTTTATATACTATTCGCACAAATCTAATATATCCTTAATTTTGACTTTGGTAACTGGTCAGGAGCACTCGTTCCCCAACTCGAAAACGAAACTTAAGTTGTCCAGCATTATTTTCAAATTTCATTATCGGGACATTGGTGCCTATAAGTGATCTTAGTTCAGAATTATAACGCCCCCACGGCTGAAAAGAATAACATGTTTGGTGCGACGGGAATTTGAACCTGCGACCGTAAGATTACGAGTCAAGCGTGTTAAGCCAACTGGAAATGCAAGATTGATTTTTAACTGCATAGTTAAATTTGTCATTACACACATTTGGGCATAATCCATAATTTACATCTGTCGCAAGAAATTTCTTTTCCGACCGTTTACTCATTAAAATCAACAGTAATTGTTTGTTTGAAGTTAAGCACAAAACTACACAAAAGGCTATCTGTGCTCTGCTCAACATGAGTATCAAAACCCCGTTTTTACAGTTCTAAGTCCACAGAATACCGGTGTACTACTGGGGAGGAAGGAGCACCAACACAAATAAAAACACACACAACACTCATAGTTTCTCTTTAAAAAGTAGAAATTACCGGTGAAGAATTAACCTACAACAGCTACATTTAATACTATTTTCTCTTTTATGTTTTCATTTCATACCGTTCTTTCAGTGTTTCGCAACTAAGCTATTACAGTACATATTGACATGAGTAAACCTTGTAGTTTTACTTGTAACAAAACAAAATAAAAGTTTTTAAACTAAAATATTGATATCTTTGCGTAAAGATAAGTTTTTTTTTAAAGCACACCAGTTACAATTTTTCTAGAATAAAATTCAAGAATATTAATTTAAATATTCGATAGAAATTTGCTATAATCCTCCCATCTAGCTCTTATAAGATGAAAACAGTATCATGGGACCATATTTTTATCGTTTTCAAACAGTTATAAGGAAGTACAAACTCTCTACTGCCACTGTATACATCTGTGTATATATATATATATATCGGTGTGTATGTATGTTCATAAGATCAATAGCTTAATCTTCCATGCAACTTGAAATAGATGGGATGTATCGATTCTCGTGGACTCCTTTGCGACTCCTCGTTGAAGATGCTGACTTGGCGCCACTAGCTCCCTACTCGACAGAATACTTTGTTTGTGATTAGAATTACACGGTATAATTTCTCTGATGAAAACCCTCTTACCGACCAGCGGGTATGACATGTTCATAGTTTTTGTCCCTTGCTTCATCGTTATTCTTGTGTAAAACGTTACCTTTAACATAATACAGGTAGGAACAATATTTTGATACTTAATCTTTAATTTAAATGAAAAAAAAGGTAAATGTAATAATTACGTTTCGTTCGTGTACTTACGTGTGTGAGAGTGGACATTCTAGAACTTCAGAAATGCACGTAGTCAGAATAAAATATATTTAAATATTACTAAAGTTTGTATATACCTAGAATATAAAACTATTAGAATGCTAAAATATTGCTATATTTCATAATTAAATATTTTTCTTTATGTTTTACAAGGTAGGTTTTGTCTGTTTGTTGTTAAACACAAAGCTCTACAATGGGCTATCTGTGCTGTGTCTACCACTGGTATCAAAACCATATATTTTACGTTGTAAATCTATAGATATACTGCTGATCCACTAGAGGGCTACTAGGTAGCTGAAGATAAGATATAAAGTAAGCCATATAATATACTATGAAATAATATAAAAATAAAACGTTTAACTGTTTCACTGAATGTGAAATATTGCATTTTATTGTATGAATCTAAAGCATTAGCAATCCATAAACTATATGATATTACAGTGTACGAGCAATTTAAACTGATACATTTTAACCGATAAAGGATTATAGAAATTCAAAAATAACAAGTCATTTTCTTAATTTGCATCACTATTTAAAAGTTGCAAAGAAAACAGAAAATAAGCTACCTTGTGCAAACAACTGCTTATAGTAACAGTGCGTGTGCCAGTACAGCAATTGTCTATTTATTCTTAGAAAATAATTATAAAATTGCGGATTAATTTGCTCTTTAGAACTAAGGCTCACCTATATAGTCAGTCGTTACTGTTTATAGGTCTTATATTTTTCGTCAGATGCTACTATTTCTGAGAAAGAAAATCATACCAGAATTTCAGATTCATCGAGTAGATGCGCTTTATAATTTGTTTGTTTTGCATTTCGCGCAAAGCTACTCGAGGGCTATCTGCGCTAGCCGTCCCTAATTTAGCAGTGAGGGAAGGCAGCTAATCATCACCACCCACCGCCAATGCTTGGACTACTCTTTTACCAACGAATAGTGGGATTGATCGTAACATTATAACGCTCCCACGGCTGAAAGGGCGAGCATGTTTGGTGCAACCGGGATTCGAATCCGTGACCCTCGGATTACGAGTCGAACGCCTTAACACACGCAAAGTTATACAAAAAATTATCTGTAATACCGTTCTTAATTTTAACTGATAAAGTACAATGAAGGCAGCTAGTCATTGGCACCCACAACAAACTTTCTGAATACTTTTTTTTTATTTATTAGATACAAGGTCTGTTAAAAAATACGCGGAGTGACGTGATAAAACAAAATGTACTTTATTTAGAAGTTACAGGTCTGGGACCCCTTCAAAAATACTCTCCTCCCCAACGCACACACTTATCCCAACGGTGTTTCCACTTGTTGAAACAGTCCTGGTACGCTTCTTTTGTAATGTTTTTCAGCTTCTTCGTCGCATTTGCCTTAATCTCGGGAATCGACTCAAATCTTCTTCCTTTCAAGGGTCTTTTGAGTTTGGGGAACAAGAAACAATCGCAAGGAGCAAGGTCAGGTGAGTAGGGGGGATGGGGAAGAACAGTGATCGAGTGTTTGGCCAAAAACTCACGAGTTCTGAGGGCTGAATTTTGCAGCAACGCGGTGCATCTTCAATTTTTCGGTCAAAATCTCGTAACAAGATCCAACTGATATCCCACACTCTTCAGCAAGCTCCCTGACAGTCAGACGTCGATTTGCCCGCACCAGGATGTTGATTTTGTCGACGTGTGGGTCGTCAGTTGACGTGGAAGGACGTCCAGGACGCTCATCATCTTCAATGGACTGTAGACAATCATAAAATGTTCATACCACTTGAAACATGCCGTACGCTTCATAGCAACATCACCGTAAGTCGTGTTAAGCATAGCAAAAGTTTCAGTCGCAGATTTTCCAAGTTTAACACAAAATTTCACAGCAAGTCGTTGCTCCTTCAGGTCATTCATTCTGAAATCCGTCAAACGAAAAAATTGCACTTCACTTAAAACCGCGTAGCTAATACACAAATGAAGATATCTGCAATCGGGAAATGGCGTCGTAATCAGCTGATCTGTGCGAACCTAGCGACACCAAGCAGATTCCCCTGGAACCAACTGGAGCTGCGCAATTCAACCATTCTGCGTATTTTTTGAACAGCCCTCGTATATAGTCAGAGGACGTTAAGCGATAGACCATTCACGATCTATAACAAACAAAAAAATAGCTCTGATGGAAAATCACTGACAATAACTAACTACAAAAGTTTTATTTTCCGCCCCAGTCGTTACTGTGTCTACCCATGGGGTTCTTATATAGTATTTATTAATTAAGTGCTCATTCACGTTTTTTGAAAAACTCAAATGCGTGTATCACGTGTTTAATTTTATGAAAATTACTTGGAATACTGCCTCCAGTAAGACAGCGATAAGTCTAAGAAGTTGCAACGCTAACACCCGTGTTTCGATTCCCCGCAGAGGACGCGGCAGATAATCAAATATAGTTTGCTCCAAAACTTATAAAAACAAAAACTTGCAATACTCTCTATCTCGTATAGCAAACAAAACTGTAATTACGTTGCGCAGTGGCTCTACGTCTTTTCCTCCTCGAACCGCTTCGGCGGGGCGAAAGATCCCACGAATCATAGCAGAAATGTATCAGAATTAATTGGGAAAGAAAAAGCCTTGAAGGGGGGCGTTATGCATCAGTGACTTGTATTTTGTACCACCTGGAGGACTCTTTCGAACCATCAGTGGTCCGAAAACCAGTGCCGTGTTGCATACAAATTCAGTGAACGTCTAACCAACAAATATACACCATGTGTCATGCTAAGCTTAATTATATGTTGTTCTTAAGACTATTTTTAACGAGATACTGAAAGTTGGTTATGTTGTTTGAAACTATTTAAATTAAATTTGCAGATTGTAGTATTATTAAGTAAAATCGTGCTTCCAAGCATATATAAAATAAGTGCATTTTACTGAAATAAATTTGGAGCCTCATTACATTGTTAGCATCCGTATCAACACATTTGGTCATGCTCTGTCATTGTTAGCATCCGTAGCAACACGTTCGGTCATGCTCTATCATTGTTAGCATCCGTATCAACACGTTCGGTCATGTTCTATCTGGCGACCTTGCAGCATATATTTTCCATTCCAAAAGGCTCAGTTGAATATCACTCCTTCTGAAATGCTTCTCACAAGTCATTAATGTACAAGGATGGCATTTTTCCAGTTCTCATTTCAAAAGTCTTATTGCATAGAAATCCAAGCAAATTTACCGATATGTATTCGTTTGGAATAGTTTGCGCAATCGTTTAATCCTCAATCTCCTTGAGGTAAGAGAAATTGTCATGGAAAAAACTTGCTTGAACGTGACTCGTTTCATTTTTCACCCGAAATCCTTCTTCATTGTGTTACGTGTCTACTGTTGTGTTAGTCATGCGAACTGCTTTTGTCATCGGTCTTTCATTCGCTAAATATAAACTGTTTCAAGAAGACACACTTTACTTTCCATGACTGGAGCATAAATTGTTGCAGACCTCTTTCTGGATGGTTCTGTACAGCTACTAAGTATAAGGTTATTTATGTTTCATAAAATCTAGATTACCGATCTCAATACATCTTTACGATTTGAGTGTATGGATATTTTGCATCGGAAATGGAGGTTCAATACTCTTCCCAAAAGCATTCAGTCTTTAGTGGCATCACACTACCTCGATATGGTAAACAAATTCAAAATGTATTTCTGATACATTCCGTTCCACCGTAACTTTATATCAAGATTTAGATATTCAAAACTGTTTTGATATAACGTAATCAATCCTCAATTATTGATCGTTATTCTTCAAAAAGCAACATAATTGTCTGTACCCTGTCCACCGTAGAGATCTAATACTGCATTTTAGCGCTATAAGTCAACACGCTTCACTCTGAGCGATCGAGGTGAAGGTCATTTTAGACGCGCACATTTCTGTTTATTTATTATTATTCCTGCTATTACTTGTTATCTACCACAGTTCATTCTGTTTTTTATATATAAACTGACACTAGAAAAATCATATTTGTTTCAAAATATATTTTGTCAATGAAACTCTATTAATGTATTTACCATATAATCAGATTTTAAAATAAAAAATACCCTTACTCACTTTATCACCCTTTAAGGAACTACGCTCACTTATCAATATCATAACAACCAGTGTTCACGTATTTTATACGTTTCACTTATGTGATAAAATTGTTGGATTAAAATGACGAAAAAGACTGTAAAATCATACTTGTTTCAAAATATATTTTTTCATTGAAACTCTGTTAATGTATTTGCCATATAATCAGATTTTAACATCAAACTTTTATATAGAGGGAAGCACAGTAGTTAAATTACTCAGTTTTTTGGATCCTGTATTCGTGTTACTCTTGTTTCTGTTCACCATATAAAAATCTTATCTCTACACAACTCTTCAAGAAATATTAAATAACAATTGTTAGTGTAAAGCTTTGTTTTACCAAATCATGATAAGAATCAGTCGCTTGTTACGACATTAGTAATCATTCCAATACTAGGAATACAGTCCAATAGAGTGCAATTATTTTCTGCATTCGTGCGTAAACAGAGGGTACACATTCGCTCAGACTTACTGAAAAGGCAGACGTCATTCATGCATTTAGTCTTTATTATATAAGCTACATACACGTACTTGAGACACGTAGGAGACAAGTTAAAGAACAAAAATAATATGTTTCTCTCAACATCTTATTAACCATATTTATACAAGTGCTGCACAATATTTCAAGAACATAATACCAGGAACGTATGGATCTTTTGAACTGAATTAATAGCAATACGTCTTTACTGTTTTATTCGAAATCTAGCTGATTGCTTCAAGCTGTTGCGTCCGTAAATGATTTCCAAGAAAGTATATAAATGCCAATTGGTCGAGAATCTTATGTTTGTGTGTGTGTGTGTTTTCTCATAGCAAAGCCATGTTAGGCTATCTGTTGAGTCCACCGAGGTGAATCATCTTTGTCTAGAATATTTTTTTTAATTCTTGGTAAACCGGTTATTTATTGCTGTCTTTCTGTTTAAATACCGTAGCTCATTTAAGACGAAGCGAAATATTATATTATTATTTGTACTTAAAGTAAAATTAAGTATTTATGTTCTCATTATAATAAAAAGTTCAACTTTTGTTTTATTACAGTGTTATATCTGTAGTAGTTAGTAACCTTTCCATCTCTATTTTTATTTATTTTTATGGTCATATATTATAAGATGAAATACAACGAAAAATGTAACTATTGATTGGTACCAATTGGTTATACACTTACATCTTTCTACTTTTCATCCTAAGAATATACCTTAATCTTTCCCAGCACTGATAACAATGAAACGATAAGTTTTATCAAATAATAATTCTTGTTATAAAATATTTTCAAACTGTGTACTTTTTAATTTTAAATATTTAAGTTTTTAAGAACCCATGACCCTTGATTTGAAACTTATTGACTGGGTCGGGCCACAAGTTCTCGGGCGATTCCGCAGTCTATTATGAAACATGTGTTCTTTATGTAACATGAATAACCTGTTACGTACAGCAATCACGCCATGTTTAACTAAAACCATATTTCTAATTAATAAAAATTATTTAATTTATAAGGGCTGACCTAGGTCATGACTGGCATGTGGACTGTAAAGTTGAGTTTTCTCAGTTCGAGGCCAGTTACTGCTCCTCTGGAAAGAAAAAAGTATGTTCCGCACTTTGGAACCATAAAGATGTTATAAGAGTAACTGTCAAATCCAACTATTCTGTTTGACTAAAGCAACCCGAGAAATGGCAGTGGTTGGTTTTCCTTCTAGTTTGTCATTTCAAAATGAGGAACAGGTAGCACAGATAGCCCTTGTGTAGCTTTGCGTGAAATCCAACAAACGAACAATGGATAGATAAATTAAAAGCTTAAGTGGCAAAAAGGTTTTACGAATTGCAGTGAAGTAACTTGATTGTAAGATATTGTACAGATTGGAAGATGATGAAAACAGTGATCATGCTCCATGACCAGTATAACCTTGTGGTGTATAGCTAAATCATCCAGTTTCTACCTTTTTTACTTTAGTACAGTTTGTTTGTTTGTTTTTTGGAATTTCGCGCAAAGCTACACGAGGCCTATCGATATTAGCAGTTCCTAATTTAGCAGTGTAAAACTAGAGGGAAGGCAGCTAGTCATCACCACCCACCACCAACTCTTGGGCTACTCTTTTACCAACGAATAGTGGGATTGACCGTCACATTATAACGCCCCCACGGCTGAAACGGCGAGCAGGTTTGGTGTGACGGGGATTCGAACACGCGACCGTCGGATTACGAGTCGAACGCTTTAACACACTTGGCCATGCCGGGCCCATAATTGGTAGAAACTGTCACTTTTAAAGTTATTAAAAGACACATATAGTTCAGAGACTTGTTTTGGGTTATTTATTCAAAATGGGCGTTATATTCAATAATAATTAAAATGTTGTTTTTCATGTTCTTTGATAATTAATCTTAAAATAAAATTATTGAAATTCTGCCGACAAATCAATATCACAAGGTTAAAAAACAGGCTAGCTAGATAGTTTTGGGAATAAGTAGATAACCCACAGATGTGTGTGACATGTCGGGTGCATTTGCTCTGTAGTCAGTTGAGTAAAAGGAATTACTATTATATTGCAAGGATTAACTTATTTAGTTGTATTTATTAAAACTTGAAGATTCTGGGGCAGCTACTGTTGTATAATGGCACTTTAACTTCACGATGATTTTGTTACCATAAACCCTAATCGCATTTTACTCAGTCTTTCATGGATCTGCCATGGCCTAACGGTTAGAGCGCACAACTCGCAGTCTGGAATGTTGCGGATTCGAATTCCCTTCACACCAAACACGACTGCCATTTCAGCTATGCGGGTGTCATAATGTAACGTTCAATTCCACTATTTTTTGGTTAAAGATTAGCCCAAGAGTTAACGGTGGACAGTGTTAACTAGCTGCCTTCCTTCTAGTCTTACACTGCTAAATTAGGGACAACTAGCGTATATAGTCCTCGTGTAGTTTTATGCGTAATTCAAAATCAAACCAATCTTTCGTAATAATAATATCAAAAACTGGAAATCTAAGTCATCAGGTAGTTGTTTCAGTTCCCTAACATTGGTCAATGACACGCCAGTAAGGAACAAAACAAGCAAAAATGTGGAACGACTTATTAACTTCTTTTCTTTTTTTACATTTTTGAGGTTAAGTCTTTATTTGTAGTAATATTGATACCGATACGTAAGTATGCAAAACCTTTAGTTTGACTGAGAATATAATAACTAAAACTGCGCGTGCTTTACATTCACATATTATCCTGGAGGGACAGTTTTGTTGACAAGCACTGTAGGTTTTCATCATCAGAACACCTAGCAGAAAAATGTAATTGTTTCCACCGTCATAATGGCGTCAGTTGTGTAGGTATGTAGAGCAAGATTCTATGCTGTTAAAAGAAAAAAAGTTGAATAAATTCTTCAAAAATTTCTACAGGTATTTTAAATAGTTCGCTTACGACTATCCGATTTAAAGTCAAGAAGTATTTTGACGATTTTTCAAAAGGTATACTATTTAATTTATGTACAGACTTATAGCTTCCTCTGAAAGAACGATTTGACCGAATAATTTAGTGAAGTTTAACGAAAATAAAGTTTATAACATCAAAATGTGAACTTCTGTTGAGCGATAGTTCTTGTTCAGAATTTCACACAAAGCTACTCGAGTGCTATCTGCGGTAGTAGTCCCTAATTCAGCAGAGTCAGACTAGAGGTAAGGCAACTAGTCATTACCCCCCACCGCCAACTCTTGGGCTACTCTTTTACCAACGAATAGTGAGACTGACAAGTCACATTATAATGCCCCCACGGGCATGTTTGGTGTGATGTGGATTCGAACCTGCGACACTCAGATTACGAGTCGTGTGCCTTAACCACCTGACCAGACCCGGCATGGCCAAGCGTGTTAAGGCGTGCGACTCGTAATCTGAGGGTCGCGGGTTCGCATCCCCGTCGCGCCAAACATGCTCGCCCTTTCAGCCATGGGGACGTTATAATGTGATGGTCAATCTCACTATTCGTTGGTAAAAGAGTAGCCCAAGAGTTGGCGGTGGGTGGTGATGACTAGCTGCCTTCCCTCTAGTCTTACACTGTTAAATTAGGGACGGCTAGCACAGATAGCCCTCGAGTAGCTTTGTGCGAAATTCAAAAAACAAACAAACAAACCACCTGGCCATGCCGGGCCATGCGACAGTTCTTATCTTAACTTCTACAAATATTTTCTGTAACAGTCGACTTATCACTAATGTTTTCTCTTATGCGTAACTAGGGTTAACATGTGGACCAAACAAAAGACGTAGTACTACTGCATGGAGATAATGTGTGAGATTTGGGCTTTGATTTCAGAAATCATTGATGAATTTCGTCTTAATCATGAAGTTGTAAGATAATATAACGTGACATTGTTATACCATAAATATAAATAAGGTTAGATCATTCAAGATAATTCATTGATGCGCTGCTGGTATTTTTATTTTGTAGTTAAGGTGAAGCCACAGAGATTATAATGATAATTTCCTGATTTTAAACTACTACATAAAAGAAAGGCAGATCCCTACTACCCACCATCTACTTCAAAGGATGGCTGACATTCTTATAACATACCAACAGCTTAAAGTGTGAGAAATATTTTGAGGTAACATATGGATTCAAACCACATTCCCTAGCTCCAAAATCTATAGAACCAGTCAGCACTCCTCACAATGACGAATTAATACGTAGTGTACTCTACAACCCTGTTAATCTTAAATTTATGATAAAGCTGGTCCAACAATAGCTTACAAAAAGCGAATATAGTAACAACTTTTGGCTACAATTGTAATTCTTAATCATAAATAAATTAAAATGAAATATACTTTATTTAAAATGGTTAGATGGTATCATGTTACTTAAAATAAATACATTGTATATGTATATATATATATTCAAGGCTCATTAATACAGTATGATTTAAAAAAAAGTAGCTATAGTTAAACAAAATAAATTAAGAATGTATTAAGAATACTAGTACTATGCAATCATAGAACTAAGACGTTCCCACCAGTTTTGTTATCTAAAATATTAACGACGTTTTTCCAATAGAGCTTTAAGAAGTTTGGCTTGCGTGGAAATTTCAAATTCATACGTTAAGATAGATATTGATTACTTATACGTAGAAAACTTCGATTCTTCTAATTAGCTTAATATATTTTAAGCACACAAGAAATTATAAATTCGCTAGGAAAACACGACACAAAGCAGCTTGCCATCAGTGCGCGAGTGTTTATGTAGCTGTAGGATGGCTCTTTTGTGTGAATGAGATATTTTTTGTAAATACAAGTGAAATATGTTTCTTCTATCAAAAATATATAAAATTATATTTATCTGCATCACTGATTTCATGGTGTGAAAATAAACAGTTTTCTTTAAAAGTCTGCGTATATTAATATTTTTTTTAGGTTTAATACCATCAACTAATTTTTTTATACTTTGTTCTTGAAAAAGAAGGTTGAATCCTTAAACCAAAAAAAGAAACTTAGGCCTAATATGCAATGGATTTCACATAAAGCCAGATAAATAGAATAATTAAGTTAATTGGCACTCTTAACCTTGTATCGTTTAAATTGTAATCGAGAAAACACCAAAGCAATCACCTTATAATTAGTCAGCTAAGTGTAATGAACGTTTACAGATGGAATGAATTATACATGATTATAGAGATAATACCATTAATCAGAACAACAACTGTACTAATGCAATAGAACAATTCATGCATGAATTGGTAATTAATCCTTAAATACCATATTACAGTAAACCATATCTTTCGGTCTATTTATTTTTTTCACTGCTGTATTTGTAGATTGTAGTGTTTTGGATTATTTCCATCATAGTAGTCCAAATTTTACACTAATTTGTTTGTGTACGCTGGAATAAATTCTTTTTTGAACGGGTTTGTCGTAATTTGATTTAACGAGTCTGCAGTACTGGAATTTGAAATCACTTTGTATTCTAAGAAATTCATAATATCAGATGTTTCCAGTGAGCCAATCTTGATGAACTTCGAACTTTGGCTGAGAACACTAGTAACTTGTAACTCAGTATAATGGGACCTGACAACCAGAACAGTTTCTGAAAAGGCGTTCAAGATCTCAATATAATATAAATTGCAACAGTTCTAACCTGGTGTTGGAGCATTCGCTTTAAAGTAGTGACATTGAGTGATTTATTCAACAGTAGTTTGGATGTAGAATAAAAAAAAATGATTTATGGTATGGCTGAACATATTCCATTCTGATTTTTAATAAACTGAATACATTACATTCTGTTCTACACGTTACTCACGTATTTAGACCGCCTCAAAGAGCACAAGGTTTGGTTGCTTTAGAGTAAGGGACTATCTGTGGTTTATCCACCAGTGAGTACCAAAACTCGGATGTTTAAGGTTTCAAGTCCGTAAACCTATCGTTTAACAACTGAGGAACAAACTCAAAGAACTGTTGAGTTTATTTTATTTTGATAGAAAATGATGTATCACGTCATATATTAAGAGTCAAAAACACAACACGGCGTTTTTCAGAACAATGGAAGGTAAAGTATTTGTTATAAGTTATTTTACTTCGTGCCAAACAACGATGATTTTGTGTTTTTTGCCTTTCATACAATCTACTTAATGTTTTATTGAAACAGTATGATCAGATACTTTATATTATTACAGTTTAATTAAATACATGTTCAGCGTATTAGTATCTTAAAACAGATTTCTTAACACTTTTCATTAGTTTATTTTGGCTTGTTTTGAATTTCGTACAAGGCTACACAAGGGCTATCTGCGCTAGTCGTCCCTAATTTAGCAGTGTAAAACTAGAGGGAAGGTAGCTAGTCATCAACACTCACCGCCAACTCTTTTACCAACGAATAGTGGGATTGACCATCACATTATAACGCACCCATGACTGAAAGGGCGAGCGTGTTTAGTGTGACGGGGATTCGAACCCGCGACACTCGGATTACGAGTTGAGTGCTTTAACCGCCTGGCAACTTTTCATTAGTAGACTTTTGAAATGAAATAAAAACTCTGAATGACAACTGTGACATATTGTTGGGTGTCGAAGTGTGTAATATAGTTCATTTTGAAGAGCCAAACAGACACAAGTTGTTTTATTATATAAATTCATAAATAATACACTTTTATTCATCTTATGTTTGATCGAAATTTTTCAAGTTTAAAGGAGAAAAAAAAAGCTGGCTGAGTAGTCTGAATTTTACTTATGAAAATAACTTGAAATATGGAAAAATGGTTAAAATATGGCATCACAATTGCCTTTGAAATTTCTTAATTCTAATGGTATAAAAAGCCAATTTGTAATTTTAAACAATCTAATGTCTCAGTGCCAGATAGTTATGGATAAAAAATAACACTTGAACTATTTTATATTGATCAAAGTTCTTTAGTTTTGCAAGAATGAAGCAAAAAGTAATGGAAGATTATTTATACTTATTGAATTACTTGACTCTGACTCGTGGCAGTCATGAAATGGAAATGCATAATTTGAGAGATAACGCTGTTGCCTTGATCAATGTTTAAAAGTTTTACTCCTTTGATGTATATTGCATGTAGTTGTAGTTAGTAACAAAGGAGTTTAATGTATTATTGAATGAAGCAAAGCACAACAACCCATGAAATCAGTGTTATCACCTCCTAGAAACCAAGAGTTAACGTAAAAAGCTTTTAATTAGAAAAGGATAAGTTTGCAACGTATTTAGTGTATATCCAGTTATTTGTTATTTCACGTGTTGTCATAAAACCATGTTACTGGATAAAAATTGGAAAACTGTAGTGAAAACAGACGACATTACAGGCGATTGGTGTGCATAGTTTTATTTTATGCTGTTGATTTTTACCCGCGTGCATCATGATTATATGAATAGACAGCTGTAAGAAAACATTTCTACTGATGTCATTTCTTTTAAACAGGCGTTTTGTACTGTTACAATGTTGGCCTCTTTATCAGCTGAATCTCTGAACAGTGTTGAAACAGGAAACAGTTGTATAGATTTCAATGTACACAAGTAGCAGCTGTACACAACTTTTTGTTGGCTACATCTGTTAACTGCAAAGCTATGTAGGAGAACATTTAGATACATCATCTTGGCCGTAGACTATAGTTACGTTAGATAAAAAATATATAAGTACATAAAGCATATGCCCAAGTGTATAGAGTGTAAATGCTTAATAATTGTAATTAACAGTGGAATTGAGTTGTTGTTTTTTTATTATAATTTTTTTGTCTTAATGTAACATCTGGAAATAATTCAAAGAAGTTACTTCTTCTTAATTAATTAAAACTTATGACTTAAAGGCAGCACGAACGCTTATGCAACAATTTCATATAATGATTAATTGACATTACAGGTAGCTCAAAGAAAAGTTTCAGCATTATAAAACTCGTAAATACAGAAAAAAAATATTTATTTTAAAATTATAAATCAATTTTCAGTTAGTGTTTTATTTGCTCATGATGTTCGGGTGTTTTTCTTTCATCTGTTTTTTTTTTTCTGATTCACACTTTATTTCTCTTCTAATATTAATTATGTTTTGAATTAATGTCTGTCGACCTGAAAACTCAAGGGATGCATACCACATTTACAACATGACCATTATCTATTTTCTCATCAAATTTATTAGTCTTCCTCGCTACCCCATAGCTGCAAGGTGAATGGCTTATAACATTAAAATCCAGGTCTTCACACCTGCGGTGTGCAAAAAACAGATCACATGTGCAGTTTTATGATTAATAACTTCTTCATTACGCTGATACAGTATATAAAAGTGTAAAATAGAACGACTCGATACAGCACTACCAAAATGTATTTGTTTAAATACGAGGTGATTGTTTATTTTCTCCTCAAATAAAGTATAATTTATTTCAAAGTTTAATAGAGTAGAAAATTACACGCTAATAAGTACAATTTTAGTGATAAAATTGGAATTTGTATTAGTCTAATGATAAATATTTGGTTAACTTCTGGCCTCAATTTGTAAGTTCTCTCTTTCTTTCTTTTTTTTACAGAAGCTTTAAAATCTGGTTGACTCTGCGCTTGATATTACTGAATATGCTAAAATATTTTATTGTGAGCAAGAATAATTTTTGAAGTAGCTTATTTGTTCTTCTTATAATTAAAATAAATAACTCCAAGAATATAAAAAAAAATTCCAATTCCTCTTTTTTTTTAGCTTCTATTTTGTTTCCACTTAAGGTTATCACTTTACTAAGAAATACACTACAAGTTAACTAAAACAGGCAAATGGTTAATGAGTATTATGGTTACGTTAAACTAACAATTTCAAACATTTTTTTTATTCTTATTGATGGAATAAAATAGATACCATTGCTTGTTTGTTTGTTTTCGAATATTTCCATAAGCCTAATCAAGGGTTATCGTGCACTAACCATTCCTAAGGAGGGCAACTAGTGAACAGCACCCACCACCAAATCTTGGACAACTCTTGTCTGACTAAATAATGGAATTTTACTGTCATCCAAATGCGCAGTTTGATTTGTTTTGTAGTGACGGAACACGAATAATGGGTTTCTAGATCCATAGTCTGACATGCAAGCTACTGGGTCATGCTCAACCCAGATATAACTGAACTAAATGCTATTTATAAAGAACGGAGTACGTTGTATTAAACAGTTTTATACATTAGCAAGTCTTGTGACAACCACAGCCGATATAAAGTATTGGTGAAACGGGATATATCAGAACTACATTTTAACATTAATTGGCATAAAACGTAAAACATTCATACAGTTCGTTCATAAAGATGTTTTCTAAACGAGGATAGAGAATGTCTTAGATGGTGACATCCCTAGTACTTATTGGCATTGGAAAACAAAGGAATATAGATCAACATGGAATACAAGAACCATCCAGAAACGAATCTGAAAAAGCCGTTCCCCAGCAATAATAAGAAAAGTGCAAAATTCTGTAACAAATAAGAATCCAAGAATATAAATTTATTGGCAAAAGATGTTCACGAGACAAATATATACAACATAATGGAGCAGGATCTCCTTCTTAAAACGAGGCCAAGAGGATATGAGTTCACCAAGATAATGTTTCCATTCGAATCTACCATTCAACCATTGTATATCTCAAGCAATTAGAGAACATAACGGGTTAAGTTTTCTGTAGATTTCTATTTTATCGGATCGTTGCTTTGATTTTTTGTTATTGTCGTTGTTGTTTTACATAAACCTACACACGGTGGGTTACCTGCGCCCTGTTTATTGTTGGGATAAAAACTCCAGATTTTAAAATTATAAATCGGTAAATTTACCGATGACCCGCAGTAGTACCGGACTGTTGAAGTAGGCGCTAAAAACCGTCTTTCTCGTACAGTAAGTGGATAATGGAAAGCAGGCGGGAATGCGTGGTGTGTTTTGGACATTATAATTCTGTTACAAAGCTTTTTGGAATGGAAACTACGCTGAAAAGCTACTTTTAAAATGCATATGTGTCAAATAGAACAGAATGGGACATGGCGAAATGAGCTGTAACGACGCGTTGAAGTTCCAAAATTGAAAAAATAACTTTGCCCTGTGTAATTTTAATTTTCTACTACTTCCAATTTGTAACTAAGCTTGATAATATTAATTTAAATGCATGCACATATTTTGTTGTAAGCAATTATTTGCTGTAAAAGTCGTTATAAATGCAGAGCTCCTCAGTGGTACATCGGTATGTTTGTGGACTTCTAACACTAGAAATTGGATTTCGATACCCGTCATAGGCAAAGTACAAATAGCCCATTATTCCTAAATTACTAGCAAATGAAGCAATGATACCATGCCGTTTTTGTTTTGCATCTGATATACACATTTTTTATTAATATTATTATTATTTTATTATGTACGATAAATAATACTTTTTAACTATTTATACTTAATACATTATAATTGAAATATCTTAAGAAGTCTGAAATTTTGTATGCTGGTGAGTAAAACATAATACGTTCCATAGTATTTTTAGCGTATAATAAGCTTCATGATCAAGAATGTGTTATGAAACATAAAGTTTCTTGACCGTTAAACTTCGCTTATAAATGTTTATTTTTATCATATATTGCATATCATTTCGAAAATAAGGCGACACCAGCAACTTAAGTGAAAACCCTTAAATTTTCAAATTATTGTTTTAATATAATTTGCACTTTTAATTGAATAAACCTTAAATATTTTATATGAAGGGCATTTGCCAAACAGCATTATACATTCAAAACAAATTACTGGTATTAAGTTTGCAGTGGGGATAACTCTCTCTTGTTAAGCTTACAAAAACAATAGATATCAAAATAAATCAATATACTCCAAGAGTAGTGGTTCCTTGATCCCAGTAATTGCATTTATTTGTGACGAGACTGATAATCAGTTTATTTGAATATATGCTTTGTGGTAACAATCACCATGAATGTAAAATATCGTGCACCAATTGAAAGATATTATATTTGATTGCAATGTTTTTTCGTGTTATTAACAAGTAATGAGTTAAATCAAAAGGGTGCTTCTTTTGACCTGTTTCTGTAGTTTTGAAAGTATTTTTCTTTTGCCATTACTATCAATGTGGAACAGGAAAGTTATATAATTTAACAACACCAACATTTGGTGCACAACTTTGAACTCTACATAGCTACCAATATAGTAAATTTCAGACCTCTCTCATTCAGATAGTAGTCTACATTATTTATTAAAAGGAATTATCGAGTGAAAGTAAAGAATAGTGCGTAATACTGTAAACTACGATATATGTGATACATCCAAAACGACAAGGCCTTCCGGTAGTACCAAAGCTCTTCAGACTGGTTATTATACAACGTGGTTTGTTGTTGTTTTTCATTTCGCGCAAAGCTACTCGAGGGATATCTGCACTAGCTGTCCCTAATTTAACGGTGTAAGACAAGAGGGAAAGCAACTGGTCATCACCACCCACTACAACTCTTGTACTACTCTTTTACCAACGAATAGTGGGATTGACCGTCACATTTTAATGCCCCCAGGCGAGCACGTTTCGTGTGACGGCGATTCGAACCTGCGACTCTCAGAAGACGAGTCACATGCTTTAATCACCTGGTACATGATACAACAATAATTACATGCACAGCAATAATTGAGAAATGAATAACATATTTTACAAAATCTTGTAGTATGAATTAAACCAAAATTTTCTTCATATGGATTAAAACAAAAACAAACAACTACCACATATTTTCTGTCATGTAAATTAAGGAAGAGGTGGTTACATTATTGAATCTCAAGAAAATAAAAGTTATTGCGAAATTGTGTTTCGACATTTTCACAAGTGTGCTTGAAAGTAACTAATTTGGAAATGAGATTTCCTTGAGAAATGATAATATTAATCCTACATGTACATTATATGTTTTTAAAAAGATAAAAAAGTTGATAAAAAATATCACTATCTCATGGTATATAATTTCATGATGTACGAAGATACTGTTGAAAGAACAAATCATCTAGTATCTTGAATTACAAATTACTACCATTAACAACTAAGTTAAAGACATATCTAACTCAATCTACGGGGAATTTACAAAACCTTATGATTATTGTTACGAGTCAAAAATATAACTGTATTTATAATTGGCCAAATAGAATTGACCCTTTGCGGTAATTTCTGAATTAAATATGTATCTGAGTTTCATAGGAATTTTCAATTTGGTAGCTATCCTTAGCTCTTTTTGCAGTTAATATATGCAAGTACACACTTAAAATTGTACTTTGCGTTCTAAGCTAAGGGACCTTTGTATTTGTTTTGTTTGTTTGTTTAGAATTAAGCACAAAGCTACACAATGGGCTATCTGTGCTCTGCCCACCATGGGTATCGAAACCCGGTTTTTAGTGTGTAAGTCCGCAGACATACCACTGTGCCACTGGGGAGGGACCTTTGTAATCTCACAGGATTTTTAAATTATTTTTTAATTCTTAGTATCGTCCATTTTGACAGCAAAACTCAAATGATTATAAGATTGCTTTTATTTGTTTATTAACTAGCTGATATACTAATTCAAAGCACAGGGAAGATATAGTACCCTGAGAGGGAGTCAGATACAAAATGCTAAAATCAGGATTCGATACCCACAGTGGGCACAGAACAGGTAGCCTATTGTTGTGATTAATAATAAATACGTCGTCAGTGGCACAGCGGCATGTCTGTGGACTTACAACTCTAGAAATCGGGATTCCATACCCATGGTTGGCAGAGCACAGATAGCCTCTTGTGTAGTTCTGTCTTTAATCACAAACAAACTTAAATAGCGGCACAGATAAAACGCCAAACCAGCCAACCAACCAACCAACTTAAATAGAGAACCTACCGTTGCAAACTCAACTGGGCCGGATTTCAATAAAAACTTCAAATATTATAATGCTATCATTATTATTGCATTGTCACATTTCTAACTATATAGTCCTCAACACTAAATGAAAAAATTTCTAAGGTGTTTTTACAAGCTTATTTTCCCCCTAAAACGACACAATACTAGACTTTTGCTTGTAACTTATACTAGTAAATATTTTAAAATTATTTAATACTTACTACTGTGTAGTTGTCTAGAATTTACAGTTAAAGTAAAAACAAAAAGCAGAGGGCAATGTTGCATTTTTTTATTAGAGCCGTCTGTTTTCGCCTGCGATAGTATAAAAGTTTAAAAATATAGAATGATGTGATAAAAATAAAACACTTATTTTTTCCTCGTTGCTTCTCGATATATGTATTAAGTTTCGGTGAATTTTTAACTTTGTGATTTTAATTTGAATATACTTTCTAAGTTAAAGTTCTGCCAACATTAATTTCTTATCTTTTATTTATATTTTAACATCACAAAATTGAAAAACAAAACTTTAGTTTCCCGCTAAGTTCGATTTTGTGCAAAGGAATAATAATTCAACATCCTTGCCCACAGGTTTGACTTGTTCCAAAATAAGTGTAAGACTTAAAGGAAGAGAAGGTTATTTGGTAATATTGCTTTTCTTTATGTTCTTTTTGTTTGATAACTTTTGTTAAATGATACCAATTATCTTACAAGGCTAAATGTAATTGTCATATACATATAACTACAAGTGGTATTAGTAGTAGTACTATTTTGTCATTACACCAGCCAGTTTTGCCGGTCATTGCAAAATTACGGTGACACAGCATGGTCTCCATTAGCGTTAAGGATTGAGGAAAGTAAGACAATCTGGGAACTTCGTAGGGTAGGTGTAAGGCTGTAGAGATAAAAAAGTATATTTTAAAGTACTAAGGTTGTGTTGTCAGAAACACTAAATTTTGAGTTTGAACATGAAACGACTTCATTGCTCGTCGCCATATATCTCAAAACGGTAACATTTGCATCATATATTGTTATTACTAAATATTAGCAAGTGCAAGTTTTGCTGTAGTGAAGAGGATGGAGTCTACTTAAATACTTTGAGCAATCCGCAAGATTCCAACGTTAGTTGCTTATGGTAGTAGAAGTGATTATTCAATTTGAAATATAATATTTTTCATGTTGAAGTTTTTGTGATTTATCTATTCAACAAGACAGTAGCAAAAAGTATAAAACTGAAAGTTTCACTCTTAAACAACCAAATATTTTGAATATATATGCAAGTTCAAATTCAGTTTTACTTTTCTGATTACAGATTAAAGAGATAGTGATTATTGAAGTAATAGCAACTGCAAGGTGTCATTTAATTGTCTGGAGTAATGAATAGCTACTTTATTTAAATTAGACTTCAAACTGACTTTGTCATTATTTTAAAAAGGCTAATTTTATTATTTAGTATAATCATAGTGAAGTACAATTTTGTTAAAGATGCAATAAGGAGAGGGCATTATTGTATTTACTGTATATTTAGTTAATACATTTCTTGAAAAAGTTAATAAATTTTCCACAAATAGTATTGCATGTGCATGTTGCTAACTTAAAACTAATGAGGGAATTTGACAGTGAAAGTTTTGGTTACCCAATCAGAATGTGATTAGAAACAGACTGTGGATGATAATGGTGTGAAATATCACTGATCAGATATGCGGGATAACTACCACCTATTCAGTTAAGAGAAGTAATGGCATTATGAAAACATAAACAGTATTAGAGATTCTGCTGTACCTTTTTGACTGAGATTTTGAAATAAGTGTAGTGTACTTTAGTATGTTTTAAGGCAATTCACGGTTGCTGTAAAACATTTACAAACATACTTTTTAACAGTGAATAATTTAAAAAAAATTTTTTTTACAATGCCATCATTTTAAGTTTCTTTTAAGAGCATGTTGAAAAATACAGCTGTGTATTAGATTGTTGTTGAGTATTTGTCTATTTTTACATTTATTTTATAAATATTTCTGATATTTATTTTTTATGTTTCAGAGAGAAAACTTCAAAATGTTTATGATGATAGAAAGCTTTTATTCATTTTACCATTTCCATACTGTAATGGATATATGAAAATTGAAAAGTTTCTCATGTGTTGAGTTTTTTGCAGGTTTGAAAACAAATCTTCACATAATGTTACCTGACCACTCTAATTAAATGAAATGTAACACTTGTTTCAGTCCAGGATGTTATTCTGTAAGATGCTAGTGTGAGCATTGTTTTTGTATAGACATCAAGAAAACAATGAAAATTCGTATGCAATTGCTAGGTAACTGTTATTGAGGAAGGGGTTTCCTCATTTCCTAAGGATTTACTTCTAACTGTCATGACTTTATCTAAAATGGGAGATCAACTGCTTGAAGAACCGAGCTCTTCCCTTGTTTATGAAGCAAAAGAAGTTTTTTACAGGTCATTTCAAAAACTTAATGAATTTTTAGCAAAGGAAACCCTATGTGACGTTGAGATTCGAGTGGGTGGAAAATCAATCAAGTGCCACAAAGTGATTTTGGCTTGCTGCAGTCCCTACTTCTGTGCCATGTTTACTTCCCCTTTAGCAGAAAGTAAACAAAAAGTAATCAACATAAAGGACATTGATGAGAGTGCAATGGAACTACTTATTCAGTTTGCATACACGGGTAAAGTTGAACTCAGTGTTGAAAATGCTCAGTCTATATTCCATGCAGCGTCAGTATTGCAACTGGACATGCTGGCTCAAGTATGTGGTGACTTTATGAGAGATCATTTACATCCAACAAACTGTCTTGAAATTCATCAGTTTGCAGAACAACATGGGCATCAAGTTCTTGTGTACTATGCAGACAAATTTACGGCCAAACATTTTCTGAAAGTATCTTTGAGTAGTGAATTTCTGTTGATCGGAGGTAGTCACTTGCAGGACCTTATTTCATCACCTGATTTACAAGTGGAAGATGAAATACAGGTGTATACTTTTTTCAATATCTATTTAAAATTTCAGAAGCTTATCAGTTAATTGTTCTTGTCATATAATATGGATCAGTGATTTCTTTTTGTTTCAGTCAACATAATTCTTGAGTCAAGAGACTAATAATCTCACTTACTATATATGTATATACATAATTCAAGTAACTAAGCAACTGAATCTTAATTATAGTTACTTAAATTATGTAGCAAAACTGTAATACGTTAATAAAAAAACTTGTAAAAATGAAATACAATACTATGTACACACACCACATAAGTATATAACAACTGTATGCTGAAAAAATATATAATTGCAGTAACAACAGTGCATACTTTTGTAAAGTAAGTTAAAAGTTTTGTATTTAATGTCATTGTTTTTGTGCTGAAATGGGGAAGCACCTACAATATAGGTTTGAATAAAACTTTTTGCATTTTGAGTTAGCTCACACACTAGGAGCTTGTACACAAGTTTGTAAAAGAAGTAAGTCCCAAAATATGTTTTCTGTTCTCTCACTTTTCTTTCTTTTGCTTATAAATATAAATTCATGTTAATAACTTCTAAAACTTATTGTTTATTTTTGAGAATCGTAACAATGCTATACGTAAATATGCATGATAGGTTTAAAATGCTGTAGAAAGTGGATTAATTATTTTAAAAATGTTAGCCTAGTAGTTTTCAATTTTTTTAAATTTTTAACCTTACTATTGTATCAATACCTGTTTTTATTTGTTTAATTTGTTAAATAGTTGCATATTGAGACCTCTTTAACTTACACATCTTTGAAGGTTTATGAATCAGTGATGAAATGGATAAAACATAAGCCAGATCAACGAAAAGATCTTCTTCCTGGACTTTTATCAAAAGTCAAGCTGCCACTTATTCCACTGGAATACTTACTAACAACGGTAGAAAATGAGGAACTCATCCGTCGTAGCCTAGAATGTCGGGATTTGCTGGATGAGGCCAGAGATTACCAACTTTGGCAAGCCAATCTTTTTCTTAAGTTACGGTCTTCACTTGAAGAAAAAATTAGACCAAGAAAAAGTTATGCTGGTTAGTATAAGTTTATTTTTTCTAATATTTTTTTTTGGTATTCTGTTTTTTGATGAGTGATGAGTATTCTTAGGAAGTTATAACCAATATGTTTAAATAGTACATTTGCCATTACTTTTTCAACTCAAATAAAACAAAATGGTTTAAGGATTAAACTTCTTATATACAGCAGGAATTACCTTTTATTATGTGGTGATTCTTTTAATAGTTTGGGAAATTACATTTGCATAGAAAAATATAAATAACCATGTTCTTTTAAAAATGTATAAATAAAGTAACTACATATATCCATAGAAAGGTAGTAAGCGTGTGTCCAGAGTAGAAAAGTAGAAGTGTGCTTATATGCATTATTTTGTTCAATTTGGAAGTGAGAGTTAGTGGAAGTGAACTTAATATAAGCACCTATACTTTCTTATAAACTAGAATTGATAAAAACATAAACAAAGCATTTATACTGTCTACTAAATATAGTTGTTCCACATGTGTTTATATTTTGTGTCTAACACAGTGTGTATAGATGGGAAGAATTCTGAAGTAGAACTTTGTAGAAGCATTTCAAGTGTCTTATCTCTAGAAATGTGTAATCTCTTAATAGAAAGCATTAGTCAGGTTACAACTGTGACTGAACAAAGTAGGATAAATAAAGGTTTTGGAATGTGTTAGCCTACTTGTTTATATATATGGATTACAAGCTAATACTAAAAAAGAATTGACTCGCTGCCAAAGAGGTGTAAAAATGTCTTTAAAAGTGCTCTCTCAGTAAGACCCCATGTTAAGCTAAATGATTCTAATATTATAAGAAGGATTTAGAAAAAAAAACTGAAGAGAAAGAGGTATCTTCAGAATCTTGGTCACAATGCAGTTACTATCCAGCTACAGTAGTAAAATATGGTCCTTGTGTATTTCTACAAAACTGAGGTCTGAACAAAGAAGAAAAAATGTGAGGAATGCCAAAAATTTGAGCACCTTCCATATGAAAGAATATTTCTCAAGAGTAGAAAGCAGAGTATTGATAGTACCCTAAAATCCAATCTAAGTCTTGATGATATGGTTCCTGATTTCAATAACCTTACTATAGTACTTAGCAGATAACAAACCTAGGTTTAGTTGAAACCATAAATATAAGAACTAGTTCAAAGCCAACCATCTTATCCTGATATCATACCCCATCTGAACTTAATTCACATCCATGTAATGCATCATATAGTTCTCACTGTACAAAAAAAAAACTAACTAGTCAATTTCTCTCATACAGTTTTACAGCATTTAGAACTGATTTTGAACTAGAAGTGTTGGAAATGAGACATAACTAAATTAAACCTTTAGTCACAACTCTGTGTTAGAATCACTAAGTGTGTGAATGAAAAACCTGTTAAAAGTTAATTCTTATTCTCTCATTTAAAAGTATGTCCATTCAGAGGCTATAAGAAATTTGTTATTAAAGATTCTTAGCAGACAGGTTCTCAGATCTTCTTGGGCATGTTCCCATGAGGAAGGGTGCTAAAAAGTTGACCATAACCATTTAAATAAATAACAATGGTTCATGTAATGTAAAGATTGCAGATGAAAATTTAAAAGGATATCCATTACCAAAAAAAACACCTGCAAGGCACTCTTCAACTTCTTGCTCTTGAGGATGGATCAGGAATAATAACTGTGCTTTCCCCATGGCTGTTGGAAACTCTATACCCAGAAGACTGGCTTTACCAGGCCTTGTCGTCGTCTTGGTCCAAGTCCTCACAAGTCATTATCACCACAACTTTCTCATCTTTACCATAAATTTTGTGCTCTCAGAAGGTTATCTTTTGTGATATACAATTCACAAATGTTATTGTGACAGAGTAACAACAGAAAAAGAAGCACATTTTACATAAACTAGGCAATAACATATCCTGGTCATTGTACCCAAATATTTCTTCTTAACTGGGCTATAACATTTGGGTACATTGATATCCAGCATAAAAGTCAAAATCTCCTGCAAAACACATCATCAGAACGATTGGATGAAGAATGAAATGAAAGTGGACAATAGTAAAATGTAAATAAACATAAGTGTTGTTTAAAACACCTTTTTTTCTTATTAAACAAATACACTATTTTGTTACTGAAATTAATGGGGCTTGTCATTTTGTATTGTTTGACTCTTAGGGTTAAGGCTTATAAAACAAGAGAAATTAAGAGCAAGAAACAAATGAAACAAAAAGTTGGCTAGTCTACAAACTCTTGGGTAATATTCTCTGCACAAGTATAAGTTGTGCCAAGTTTACAGGTTTCTGTATTGCTTGCTTGAATGGGTTGATTCAAACAAGTTTGAACAGAAACACACACATGCAGGTTTGAAACTTAAGGTTGGAGTGTATAGCTTTTACCTGCATAAAAGGATTAGGACATGCTCATGACTTTGGGTAATATGCTCAACATGAAAAAGATTAATTACATACTTAAACTACATGGAAAATTTAGAAAAATATTTTTTTTTGAATATTCCTGAATAAAGATTTGTTCTATACCAGTTATGGATGGAAAATACTCATTACTATTCCAGTTATTGTACTGTTTCTTCCTTTCTGTTATCATCATGTGATATGATGTGATATTCATTTTCTATGCATTCTGTTTTTTATGCTATACATGTAGCTGAAATGGGTTTTTCTAACATCAGATATCATTGCCATGTATTCACTAGCATACACAATAGGATATCTGATGAATTGGTGTGCTCGCTAACGTATGGATGGGTTACCTGATGAACTGGTGTGCTCACTAACGTTTGGCTCTACATATCTTCAGGGTATTTTTTTCATACATTCCGTTTTTTCTAGGATTTGCTGAATGTAGCAGATATAGTGAGATTGATATATCACATTTTTCTTTACTTTTATTTACAACTTCTGACATACTGAACTCTGACATATCTTTGTTATTTAGTGTTTAAGGCTCTGTTCTGAATGACAGATTGACCCTTGAACTCACCACAGTTTTCACACGTCGCTTAAACATATAACAGATGTCTGGACATTTCCTTTCATGCACACTTGTCTAGTAAACATAATTTTATCCTGCAGTATGTTTCTTGAATGAAAAATAATAATAAAACTTGGCTATATTCATTACAATACAAGAGTGTGAAGGCTGTCACTGAAGAATTTAGTGCATGTATTTGATGGAACATTAATTTCTTATCTATACTGGAAGTCAAAATAGTGATTACAAACAACAGTATTTCATGCATGCTACCCTTTTGTGTAATAACCTTATTTTGTTTTAAAATTTCAGGAGCATTATTTTGTGTGGGTGGAAGAGGAATACCAGAAGAGCCATTTGCAGCCATTGAGTGTTATAGCTGGCTTCATAACCAATGGTTCAAAGTTATAGAAATGACCACCAGAAGGCGCCATGTAGGTTGTACTTCAGCAGGAGGTATTTTGTATTATCAAACTTTTAATTACAAATGTTTCTGTTTATGTCCTTAAAGGGAGATTAGTAATAAAGAAATGAGGAACCATACCAGCATTCACGAAATGTGGAGAATTAACTTGTAAAGTTTAAACATGCTGTGGTAGGTTTTATAATATTTAAAGTTTAGAATGCTTGTATAAGCTCTTGTTTCAAATAAAAAGAATACTGACTGATAATAGGAAGCTTTTATTGAATGTTTTGGATTCCTCTCAATTCCATCATCAATAATCTAGATCTACAAAACAAACAGACAATATTTGCAATTACAACAGAAATATATACACAAGATTAAACAATTTGAATACATAAATATGAGGCAAGACAACGAAATTGTGGCACAGTTGAAATAGTTAAATTAAAATAAGTTTAATTTCAGTGAAAACTGTTATTTATGGATGGAAGGAGAATTTTTATGAATACTGTATTCTCAAGACAGCTGGTATGGGTATAAGAACTTTAATTAAAATAGAACACAGAACAACATTTTGACCTTCTTAGGTCATCTTCAGGTTAATGTCTTTCTGATGGGTACACCTCTTGTAAATGACTTTACCACCCCCTCTCAACTCCAAGTTTCTTCTGTTCTGGTTCCCTGTTCATCAACCTTTAACTCTGGCTGTTGATACTGTCACCTAGGACTTCTCACCTTTTTCTGTATGCTGTTTATCCTCTTTGACTTCTCCTTATGGTCTTTTCATTGTGATTGTTTTCTATCCTCTTCTGCTCCTTCTCCTTCTTAACATTTTAACTTCTGATATGATAAGTCATTTCATACAGAAATGATAGAATCTCACAATGAAATTATGGACAGGCTAGTGCAAAAATTAAATTTAGATATGATCCTCTAATAATGTACCTGAAGGGAAAGACCAGGGAAGATAACATCTAGTGACAGGTGTTCCATAAGGACCTACAGAAGACCACATCTCATCTCAACTAGGATATATCCTTTGCCCAAAATAATGGCATGTGTGTGTTTGTGAAAGAACCTGAAGTGTTGCAGGGATAGGCAGAATAAAAATGCAACTTCCATCTTTCCCACTTCACCAATTTTTCTTCCTTAATCTAAGAACAAAGTTATTATTAGTGCAAGTTCATAGGGAGAGTTCTACTGCATATGAAGGTTGTGCCTGCCTCCTTTTGATGAAGGGCTATTGTCACAAAACGATGTCATCATCATGCATCAGTGCAGTTCATATGAATTTAGCTGGAAGTTAACTTGATGCTAGTGGCAAGCAAATCTCATTGGCATGTACACAAAGGAAGTAATATTTTTGGGTGTAAAGGTATCTGTCAAAGTACATTTTCAGATCAGGAAAATGTTAATGTTTGATCACTTTTCAGTGAAATTTCACAACAATTATAAATTTTTAATTGTATAGCTTTGAAAAGTAAGATAACTACCTTATTCACTTATCAATTAATTTTAATGCTAGTAATGAAAATCCATACTGTGTAACTCTGATATGACTTCAGTTTTAAGCATTTAGGTACCTTAACCTCATATTTAAGAAAAGCAAATTGTTTTCTGATGTTGTTGAGAAAATCATAGCTCTACTAATAATAAAAAATGTACAACTACAGTTGGATAAAACTGTAAAGCACAAAAACAAAGTTCCATATTCCCATTTCCACAGTGAGACATGTCACTGTTTTTTAAGCTCGTGTATCTATTACAATAGAATATTTTTAAGTTACTATAGATGGTTAAACTTTTTCTGTCAATTTTCATTTCAGTCATTTTATCATGTGATATTAGTTAAGTGCTCAAATAATTGATGGCTTGAAAAGCTGTGATTTTTGTACTGTTTGAAGCAATTCTGATGTAGAACATTTTCATTCTTACTTAAGCCTGTGGAATAAGCACTAGATAAATCAAACATTGCATCATTATGAAATTTGTCTAGAAACTTGTACTTAAAAAAGGATAATATATTGTGGAATTGGATCATATAAAACATTGTGTATAAAAGTTTTAAAATTTTGAAGGTGAATTATATTAACATGAAATGTACATATAGTTTGGTTTAAATGTTTTGTAGTTTTCAAACTGTTAAAGCAGTTTCCAATACTTTTTTTTATGAGTTACATTCAATTAAAAACTTTATTAATTAAGTCTAGAAAATATTAGTAGGTAATAAATACAAATATTTTTACAGAAATTCAAAATTTTACTTGTACATTCAGAATGTTTTGGTTTGGATTCATTTGTACATTTTTGCAAAAAAAGACAACTAACCACCAAAAAATATTTATGTACATGTGGGTAATCAAATTTGTGCCCTAATTAGACATATTTAATGGGTATTTACAAAAGCACTATAGGCTGAGTGATGATGTTGAAAATATTGGAAACCATAATTAAGAATATATATTTTATTCTTTTTTTTAAATCTTCAATTACTAATATGTATGTGTGTGTTCCACAATCGGTCTTTATTATCTAACTTTATTAAAAAAACATTGTGAATATGAATATAGATTTATAACAATAAGTGTTGGAAGATAAAGTTGTAGTTGAATGGTGGTTCAGTCTCTGGCACTACTAGTGTTACTAGTGTTCAAACATTCAGTTGATTTTTCTTGATTTACATATAAATATTAATCTTATATCATTATGTGAAGTCTTTTTTTTTTTTTCATGTAAAAACAGGAAAAATTTATGCAGTTGGAGGTTGTGATGAAAAACAACATCTAGCCAGTGGAGAAGTTTTTGATCCAGTTACAAACAAGTGGGCATTACTCTCACCAATGCTGACTCCTAGGTAAAGCTTGAAATTTATTTCTTGGTTATTACTCTAGCTTATTTCTATTTTAATCTAGAAATGATGCAATATTGTCTAGATTGTTTGTATGTTTGGTTGAATGCAGGAATATTGTGGGATTTTTCACAGAAATATCAAGACAGTATTTCAACAAGAATTAATACAAATAATATAGATTTATTCATAAATATTTTTAAAATGTATTTTTTAGTGTTATATATTCTTTTTAAAAATATTTCAAAAAATAAATTCCCTCCCCTTTTTCTTTTCTTTTCAAAATGAAGATCAAGAAACATAAGCTGCTGAAATGATAAAGCAATTTAAGAACATTTTGAACTTCTATTACCAAGGCTGAATTAAGGTCATTGTAAGTCCATACAAATCATAATTGTATAATTTACTATTACTAATACTAGGCCCAGCATGGCCAGGTGTTTAGGGCACTCAACTCGTAACCTGAGAGTTGCTCATTAGAATCCCCATCACACCAAACATGCTTGTCCTTTCAGTTGTGGGGGTGTTATAGTCAGTCAATCCCACTATTTCTTAGGTCTGGCATGGTGAGATGGTTAGGGCACTTGACTCCTGATGTGATAGTTGCAGGTTCGAATTCTCATTACACTAAACACATTCACCCTTTCAGCATGGTAGTGTTATAAAGTTGCAGTCATTTTCACTGTTCATTGGTAAAAAAGTAGCCCAAGGGGTAGCAGTGGTTAGTGATGACTAGCTGCCTTCCCTCTATTCTTACACTATTAAATTAGGGATGGTTAGTGCAGATAGCCCTCATTAGTGATATTTGATCCCGTGTTATTCCTGTTTATTTGTTGTGCTTGAGACAAGAGATTAGTGGTTGTTTTTATCTCAACCCATTCTTTGATCTTCTCAGGTCCACAATGGTGTCCTTTCTCATCCTTCATTGGCATTTTTAACCAGGTGTATATATGTCCTGGTTTGAGATGATTGAGGCATTTCTCCACATTCTCATAGTAAATACATTTTGCCTCTCACTGCGTTTCATATAAATGGATCAGGTTCTACAGTTCAGGGATCTATCATTAGCACTATATGTGTTCTGCTTCCTTACACAAGTTTTCACCTTATTTTAAGCTTGGCTCAGCCAACTCCCATTCATCTCCAAGCTATGAAATAGGAAGGTGAGCTTTTACTTACAGGATTTGTTCTATTTTTGAGTTTGTGGGCTTCCGTAAAATCTCTGAATTATGAGGATGAGGGGACATGCTATCCCTTCAGTAGTTTCAGTGCAACTAATGGATCTTTAACCCACTAGATCTTCCAGTCTCTTTTATCAAAAGCAATATCTTGGTTTCTGAGTGATGATTGGTGTTGTTCAACCTTAGCATTACTGTATATATATATATATATAATATAGTTTTGTGTGTGTGTGTGTGTGTAAATGCTTACTGTCCCTCTGTCCAGAGTTTGTCTCTTCACAGATACTTTACTTCACAAATGAGGTGTCAGGTAATCCAGGGTATATTAATGGAAAACGAATCTTCATTCTACATCAGTAATTTAGATTTTTTTGCTGTCCAATAGGCAATTGTGGTAGGTCTAGGTCACTTGCAGGGAAATATCTTCATTAGATATTTCATCAAATCTCAATTGACCTTTAAATCAACTGTCATGGGAGGCATGTTCTTGGGGCTGTTTTCGAAATTTTTTTTTTTTTTTTCTCTATGGGATTTATACCTCTCAGTTTCCTTCTCTGTCTGAGTTTATGAAATTTCTAGTTTGTCAGTCTCAGCTTTCTCACATTCTCCTGACCAAATGGATTATCCATTATGAGGGTTTGCTCTCAGTTTGGGCCTCCAATGATCACCTTTTGGCCATTTATCGATTATCTCAACTATAAGCATTGGAGTCTCCAGTTCCTCAGGCTTGGGTTGTAGATGCATTCAGTTCTGATTGAACAGGATTCCTCTGCTATGCTTCTCCCAAGTTCATCTGTTACTGGGAGTTTTGGCTATGTTGATCCTCTCTTTGTGAGTTTTCTAGACCCAGATTGACTGATCAAACCATGATTTCCTCTTCTACAGTCTATTCAAGTGAATCCACCTATGCATCTTCCTCTTTGTTTATATATATTATATAAATTTTTTGGCTTTTTCTCTGAATAATTCTTCTTATTTGTTTCACTGCTTTAACTTGTAATAACAAAAAAATTTTCATACCTTACTTTGTTTAAAAAATTATAAATGAAATTCAACACTTTTAGATGGTTGTTTAACAACATTAAGATGTTTTAACTATGATGTGTTATGTTTTGTCACTTTATAGTTGTATTGTTAATCATGTGTTCTTTCTCTTAATAACAGTATAATTTTTGAACACTGTATTTTAGTATTTGACATGTGAATTTAATGTGTAATTGAAAGTACATCTAAAATCTTTTAAGGTTTATAAGTTAATTGAATCAATTCTGTTTACATGAGCTTAACATATAAAAAAATTAATATTTGATATTTTTCAAGTTTATCATAAAAAAATTTCCTAACAGAATGAAAATATGTTAATTATTTGAACTTGGTATTGTAAATTGTTTAATTTAAATTAAAAACCTGTGTTTTTATAATTCATTCTTTTAAATAGAAAATATTTAAGTTATGTAATATTTATGTGTGTATGAAGGAGAGGACTGGGTCTGTGCTGCTTAGAAGGACCAATATATGCTATAGGTGGGCTTAATGATAGCAGTTTCTTTGCTACAGTAGAAAGATATGATATAAACTCAGATAGTTGGAGCACTGTAGCTAGTATGAACACACCACGAGGAGGAGTTGCTGTTGTTGCACTTAAGGTGAGTAAGTTATTACATTCCTTTCAAGTTGGATAATAATTCGTGGAACAGTAAACATATTAAGAATTAGGTTAGATTATTGAGCTTAGGTTGGGTAACAATACACTTAGAGAGTAAACAGAAAAGTTTTTTTTAGTTTACTAAGCTTCACTTGGAAGTATCTGTAGAGTACCATACTCAAATTGGATAGCAATTACATCAACCTGACATCTGCGTGTCACTTCTATTACATTATATGATCAGATTTTGCTCACAATTTATAAGAATTAGATAGTGGGGGAGATTTTTACACTAGTCATATCTGAGCTACATATTTTACTATTAAAATGGTAATTTGAAAAAAAAAGTTTCTGAACTTTACTATAACATGCAACTAAAGCTACCATGTTACAGTCTCTAGTGAAAAGAAGAAAAATGTGCCTAATGCTTCTGAAGTTAGAAAATTTGTGGGCCTTTAATATTGATCTCACAAAATTGTGTTGATGAGATGTTTTATCTTCTGTGAACATGAGTAATGCTACAAGAAACTTAGCTTAACAACAGGGTGAGAAGGTTAAGAGTGAGACTAATTGGTCATAGCAGTCGGAACACACACACACACACACACACATACATACATACATATCATACATACATAAAGTAGTCTATAGTTTATCACCTAAGTATTCAAAAATAAAGCTGTATAATCAGATGTAATGATCACAATGCGATGATCCTAGTGGAAAAAGACCAAGAAACCTGTCATATTTTGTGGTACTGTCACACCAAATCAGTATTACCTTAAAAATAGTGAGTAGCTTTACCACATCATAGTTGTAAGCAATTGAGAGTCAACTGTACTTTCCACCCCTATCGTAAAACTAAGTCAAAGCACTAACTATGCACCTAAAACCCAGACCACGTATTATTCCATGCATAATGCTTCCTTATGATTCTATTGCTAACTCATTCTTAGATCTAAGTAGACAGGAGGTAGTCTTTCAATCCTTTTACAATGGTTCATGGGTTAAAGGTCATGTCATTGCATTTGTTGACTTGCATTTAAAATTTTATTGAACTTTTATTTTATGAATTTATGTCAATAAGTTTGGAATCACACTGTAGATTATAATTCAAACTTTAATGTTATATATGAGTTAATTTCTTAATTTAAAAGTAAATATTAAATGGACACATTTAAATATAGATTTTAATGAGTCACATGGTATGTTGAAAGCAGCACTATTTAAAATTGGATGTTTGTGATATTAAAATAGTAAGTCTATAATTTCATACAAATTAGGAACTCAAATTATTAATATTATCAAGCTATAATATAAAATAAGAACCTCATATCTTTTTATTTTGCTGAAATATGGCTTATGTATTGAATTAATCACAGTGGCCCTGCTCATCTCTTTCCATTTTTGAAAACTATCCCAAATGTACACTTCAGTATATAACGTGAATAACCAGTCAACTGCTTAGAAATGTCCCCAGAGTGGTTTTCTCAGTCCTTTGAATCTTTGAAAAGGCTACCACATTCAATGTGTTTTAGTTTGCTTGAAGATATATTTTTTAAAAATCTAAATACATTTTGATAAATTAGTGGAATTCTATTGTATCAGTAGTTATTTATGATTTATTCCTGTACGTGGTGAGGGGACCTTCCAGGGAAGGTTCTGTTCTTTCAGTTTACCTCCTCTGGGATCTAAACATCCACCCACGTGTTTGCCGTGTGTGGCGACTCATGAAGGGTAAGAGAGGATCCTGGTGGTTGAGGGATCCAACCCTAACACACCACTTTGTCCTTTAATTCCTGTAGACGGGTGGCCTTTGGGTGGCCCCCCTTGGGTCAGTCGGCTGGTCCACTTGGGCTAGAGTCAACCAAGTACCAGTGTTGGAAGTTCTCAGCGGGTGTTGTGGACATTGTATCTGATGCTGGTGTTTGGGTATAGTGCTCACGAAACCCTGGCGTTGCTGCAATGTCCTTGCATGACATTGTAATGCGTCCCCTCGTAGGGCTCCATTAAAACACAGCCAAGACAGGGAAGACTAACAGGTAATTTTATGATATTGGATACATAAGTGCACATGCACCACATCAATGCAAGTTATGTAATGTTATCTAGGCATAACTGGAAGGTCAATATAATAAATAGAAATATATAAAGACTTAGAGTTATGAGACTTAAGCTACTTAGACTAAACATTTGTATTTTCGTGTTATAATATGTAGTCATTCTAGCACAAAAAAGCATAATTTATATTTAATTCCTAATTTTTTTATGATGCTTAACAGATTGGTCAGGTGACAGATTCCACATATTTAGAGTATAGAAAATAAAATATAAATTCTTACTGAAAACAAATGTTTGAAATGTATTTAGGAGGTTTTGGAGATTACACAAATAATATTTGAAATATTTGGGACAAAGAATAATATGAAATCATTTTGCACTCAGACTGAAAACAAAACAAAATTTATTTTCACAAACAAATCTTTCATAAAAAATTGATTTTTTTGTATATAAAATACTTTTAATCTCTACTAAAAGTTTACCAAAGTTTTGAAGATACACTTGCTGGGTCAAAAGGTATAGTGCAAATACTTAATATAAGGAAATGTATATAAATACTTGTTATTTTATACCAAGCCTGTTGTAAAAGAGTAAAATGAAAGCTTGTTCTGCTCACCACACAAAACTGGTCATATCTCTTCACATTTGTGGCTTACTCTCCAGTTCACACTTATGACTAAGTAGATTTTATTCATAAATAAATCTGATAGACTGAACTACCATTAGTCTGAATGACAACATGAGGGAGACAGAAAATTCTATTTACATTAAGTCTTAATATGATAATAGTAATGCATGATAAAGGTGTGAAGTGTCATTTAAATTATCACATGCAAAAATTCTTTTAAGAGTTACTGTAGCTGCCTCATCTAAAGAAAAGAGGCAAATTTCTAATTTAACAGAGGAAGGAGGTTTGGAAATTGTGACAAAGTATTCTCATCAATGATATTTTAATTAAAAGAAAAAATTGGATGAGCTGTTGTATAATAGTGAAAAGATAACTCATTTTATGGAAACCATGAAAGAAAAACAAAAAGGAGAACCCTTGAAGAAAGGTACTTATGAACAGACATACTTTACAAGTACAAATAAAATAATTGATTGGAACCAAAGCCTCCTATGTGCAGAACAAAGGAGAGGAGCAAGTTGGAATGACTCTCTTGAGTAAAGGAAAAGTGAAATCATGCAATAAAAATGTGAGCTACAGCAATATTGTGAAGGTTCTAAAGGCACTGTAGGGTAAAATTATGGGAAACAAAATCAAGAAGACGAGACATTCATTCTTATGACAATATAAGTCAAAAATGACATGAATCAAAGTCTGATGTAATTAATTAAAATTAAGTAAAAATAAGACTTTTATCGGTGAAATAGTGTACATGTTAAACAAAAGATAAAGCAACGATAACATCTGCTATGTGTCTAGTACATAAACTGAAGGAATATGATACTTGTGGGTAACAGACAAATAAGAAAAAAAATGCATGTATACAAGAAGAAGAAACTGGATTAAAAAATAACTTCCAAGTAGTTTAGAGTTGACTTTCACTCAAACTGATGTGTTAAATGTCAAGTCTTAAAAAAAAATCTGATCCATAAAGGGTAACAGAGCCTTAGAATGCAACATAAAAATAAATATAATTTTTAACTGGTGTAGTTTAGGGACTGCAGTAATAAGAGAACATGAATGTAACAAAGACTGATGTCAGGGTTTTATGGGCACAGATTCTTTAGAGTAGGTTTTTGTGACTTGTTGGCAATAAATTTGAACAATAAATAGACAGTACACAGTTCACTCATTTGTGAATAATATATTCAAAACAAAATGTGCAAAACATCTCTACATTGTAGGATATAACAGTTTATATTTAAAACTGAATAATTCACTTATGTTGTTGCAACAGAAGAAAAAGTGATAAGTTCATATATGTTACTTCCTAGGTTACCACAGTTGTATACAGAGCTTTAAATAATTATCTCTTTATGTCAGAAGTCCACATAGGTCAGTTCGCTTACATTAGAACTCAACTGAAAAGACAAATTATTTCTTCTCTGCTCTTTTATCATAATAGAATTGCTGATCAGTTCACTTACATTACCTCATGAGTTAACACAGCTTTAAACAATTGTTTCATCAAAGTTTCCAGAGGTGTACTCATTTAGTTTTATAACACCCACTTAACTAGACAAATTATTCTCCTTATCTCTGTTAAACTGTGAAACTTGCTTTAAAATAATGCTGTTATGGCTAAAGCTAACAATCATGCAGTTAACTTCAACTAACTTAACATTTTCTTACCTAACTTGCATTTTTCTCATTAAGTAAGTTTGGCAGATATGTGAGAGATGCATTTTAATTATGATAAATGCAAGTTATTGCATGTGGATTATCATAATTTGAACTGTAAATTTGAATGGGAGTTACCTTAAAAGTATTATGAAAGAAAAGGATCATGGTGTAGTGGATGATCAGTCTCTTAAGTAGTCCAAGATGTGTGCTGTTGCTAGTGGTAGGGAAAATAGGATTGTAGATTGAATCTACAGAAATATTGAATACAAGTCTAAAGAGGTTATAATTTCATTGTAAAGGTCATGTGTTAGGCTACATTTGGAGTACAGTGGAGCGCCATTAAGCCGCGGACCAGTAAACCGCGAAATCCCTTAAGCCACTGTAGCAAGCCTTGTGAGCGAGGATTATCGCAGCTCACCGCTAATTTAAGAACGTGTAAAAACGTGGCTTACGAATTTAATTCTGGCTTTATAACTTCAAGGGGATATTTAAAAAGGATTTGCTTTAATTTGGGAAATAAATAAAATATATTACAATAAAAATCGACCGTTAATCTACCTTATCCGCTCTCTATGTCAGCTTTATGGAGGCCGTCATTGTTACCGAATCACATCTCTCCATACATTAAAGTTAATCCGCAGTAAATCCATGAAAAAGTGATCAATAATTAAAGTATTATTTTTAATTTGATAATCCAATATAATGATCACGCAATGGCCCGGATGAGGCTCCTCAGCGGAGCTGTTGGCGACTTCGGCTTTTCAGTCACAAAGGTTTAAGCCACGGTTAAGCAGGTTGACCCCCAAAATACCGCAGCTTAACGGCGCTCCACTGTATTGTGTTCAGTTTTGGGCTCCTTACCTTAGGAAAGACATTGAATATGTGGGAATTTCAGAGAATATGTATTTTCACCCTGGATCATTCAATGGTCAACAGGGATCAGTGAAGCATTACCATAGTGTTGAAATTTACATTCTTTAAAAGCATGAAAGAATTACCCCTGAAAAGGACAAAATATTCTCTAGCCTTAACACTTGCAGAGTAGTGTGTGTGTGTGTGTGTTTATTTTATATAGTAAAATCATGCACTTTAGTATGAATAAATCCACACGTTATGCATTTGCAATATGTTATTTTCAAAACATAGGTGTGATACTTTCTCAAAAGAAGCATAACAGAAAACAAAGATAGTCTAAAATAACTAACTGCAACTAAATTTATTATTTAGTAAATAACTGAAAGAAAAGAAGATAGTCAACCAAGGAGCAGCACTGGGCAAGCCTAAAATATAATCTGACCAACTACATGTTTATAAATTAAACTAAGTTCAATAATCTTAAAGAGTGTTACAATTTGGAAGCAGTATGAAACAGTAATATCATGAAATTTTAAACTGTTAAGTATACATTTTCAAGAATACTGACCTATTCAGACAATGCATTCTGGGAAAGCAGTGGCATCTTAAAAGGAAGAAAATAATAATTTTAAAATTATGTTTATACTAAAATAAAACATGTAATCCTATATCCCACGAACAAATTGAAAGACATCAGGAGAAGAAAGAGCAAAAATATTGTAGTGGTTTGAAAACAAACATGTTATGAGAAAGCATAATAACCTCATGTTGTTAGAATATCAAAAAATAAAAGAAGAAACTTAAATACAATAAATTATGCAAGCTGAGGTTGAAGGAAAAATGCAAAAATAGAAGAATAAAATGGAAATTCTGGTTGTTAATGTGGAATAGAATAACCAGTGTTATGAAAAGTGCATTTGTAATATGATACTCAATATACCAATAAATACCTACTGAAGCAAGTTTCATAGACTTGCAAATTACAGTTAGATTGAGAAATATATTATAATTACTTGATGCATAGCAAAACAATCAATAAATTGATAGGCATACAACATTAAATATAATGTATTATAAATGATTGAAAGTGTGGACATGATTTTTAGGTGACAAGTTTGATGTGGTTTGATAAAGTCATTAGTCTAAGAAGTAACAAAATTTTAGCCTATTTATAGATTAGTTAGAACACTAGAAAAATTACAATAGTTTTTGAGCATTCTCTTCTAGTGTCTAATATAATTTTTGTTTATGTTCTAAGTGTTTTGTATTGATGTAAAGTATATGTCCATTGTTGGCACTTTATTTTTACATTGAGAGCTTATTGTAACTGTAAGTAATTTTACAACAAACTAATAAAGTTATTAAACCCATATCAATATAGCTTGACATGGCCATCTTTGTTTGATATTGTCCTCTGGCTATGGTATATTTTTTCATATAAGGCAAGTAACCAATAGCAAAGGAGCCAAAGCCGTTATTGGTGTTTAATTTTGATGCAGTATTTGTGATTTATTGATCTTTATGCCTTTCTCTAGGGTTGTTTGTATGCACTTGGAGGAAATAATGGCCCAACTTCATTGAACAGTTGTGAAAAATTTGACCCTCATTTAAATAAATGGGTTAATATTCCACCTATGAATCAAAAGAGAGCTGGAGCTGGAGCAGCTGTACTGAATGGAATGTTGTATGTTGTAGGTGAGTTTTTGTTCTTTTTTGTATCAGTTAGTACTCTATAGAGGGAGTTGCATGTGTCAGGAGAGTGACTTGCATTCCCTCTATTTGATTCTATCATTTCTTGTCAGCCAAAGATCTAGTGCAAACATTTTCCCATTGTGTTCTTTTCACATATTCATTTAGTTTTATTTATGAAGTAGTTATTTACTTGAATTATTTATTTGTTATAGCTAGTTTTGTGTAGAGGTTTGCTAACACATCTTTGTTTATTAGATTTTCTTCCTCCACCTATCACTGCAGTGCTTTCTCTAGTCTCTCCTGTGGAATCTGCTTGGTGAAGCTCAACTCTGTAATCAATTTGTCTTGACTTGCCCATTCTCTGGATCTGTTTGTGCAAGAATGTGGAGGACCAAGATGTCTCAAATGTTTGTATACATAACTCTATTTTGCATTAGTTCAGAATCTGTCTTTGGTAACTCCACTATGGGGTTGTGTATTAGTTTTGTGACTTGCCTTTCAGACTTGCTTCAGCACCATTTGTATTTTTTTGCATGTTTGAGGTCTTTGCTTGACTTTTCCATGCTCAAGGATTGTATTTAAATAACTACATGGGTATATCATTTCAAAATGGAGTCTCCTCCACACACATCGGATCTTGCCAGAAGCAGATTATGTTTGGATTTTTGAGTTGGAGAAGTTTTTCTTTTTGCCTAACCAATATCTTACCCACTTGGGTATATTTTTTAACACCCACCTCAGTAGGGCCAAACTTTCTCCACTTTATCTCCTCTTTCCCTTACTGATGACATGCATTGGTGGTCGAACAGGAACAACGGGACAATGGGAGTACCACCTCCTCCAGATTTGCATGCGTTCACAGATGCTTCTCTTCAAGGTTGGGAAGCAGTGGTCAATCAGCAGAAAGCTTTTCTACTATGGTCTCAGATCTTAAAGAATTACCATATCTCTACCTTTCTACACTGTCAATCACTAAAGGGCACCTGTTTTTTTGCAGTAGAACATAATTCCTTTATTGAGCCCATATGCTGCAGATAATTCTCTAGGCATGTCATAACTAGGTGTTTTCAACCTCTTGTTGGTTTGCCTTATTGAATGGTCTCTCAATCCTCAGGTTTTTTTGGATGGTTCTACAGTTGGTGAGATACTCCTCAACTGGATATGGATACTTTTGTCACTTGTCTAAACACCAAGTTACCATTTGTTTTTGGTCTCTGGCTGTAGATGCTCTCAATCAGGACTAGGCCAACCAATATCCTTATGTTTACTCTTCTATCTGACTTTTTCCCAAGGTAATGTGTTAGGTCCTTCTAATTACTCCTTACTAACTAACACAACCTTCGTTTCCTCAGCTCATTCAACACCAAACTACTCTACAGTGTTTCTTCCTCTCACTCCATTTCTACTGTCAGTCATGCTACCCTTCACAACTTTCTACTTCCTGGGCAGGAAGATCCAATTTGTTATGGTGGGGTGCTTCTTTTGTAGCACAAACCATTCACTATTCCTCTCTTGAGGATTTGGGCATTGTCAGTCTGTGCTCTTTATTGTAACATTGCTCACATGACCTTTCTTCTTCTTCTGCCCTTAAAAGTTTGATTCGTTAATTAATTTGATTAACATATTCCTCCCTACATTCTTCTTCCCAAAATCTGTTCCAAGTGTTTTAGTATCAGATCAGACACTTTACCTTTTCCCTGCCATCTCAACTCTGTTTATTTGATGGAAGAAGTTCTTCGGTCATGCATGTGGAATACACTTCATATATTCATCTTCCACTCTCTTCATTGGGTAGCTGTTATATCCTTGTCAGGATACCACCTTCTGCCTGTCACCATCCTTCAAACTTCTGTGTGATTGTGATTGGGTAAGTTGTCTTTTCTTTATATATTTTCCTTCTAGTGGCTTGTCACATTTAGGTTTGGGATCCTACTTAGTCACAACTGTTGCTTGTTTATATATGCTTCCTATCTCTATACAGCCAAGATGTACACTCATGGCCAGTAATACACACTGTTGAGATATATTTGCTTTATAATATTCTCAGACTGTACTAACCCATGAACTTGTATAGGTTAAGCAGAAGGGTATAGCTGCCCATTCCCACTGTCAGTTTGATTGGATAAATCGGGGACCATCTGCTTTTCATTATAGTTTTGTGGTCATTCATTGCATTGTCTCCAGTGTTGGCATTTCTCCAGACTCTCCACATGTTCCCTCCCCCCTTGTTCTTCTAGTGGAGTATCAGAGACCTTGCCATTTTCCATTTCTAAGCTTCTGGGATGGTAGACCCTGGAGAAGTCCTCCTGAATGTGATCACTTCCATTCAGTAGAGAGTAGGGCAATGATGATTCTTTTCTTGTAGATGGTATTTAATCTTCCAATCATGTGCTCCACCTCCATGCTGTGGGTTCTATACGTTGATGTTGCACCAAGCTTCTGTTCAGTTCTATTCATGTATATATATTTTAGAAATGATCCATTTAGTGTAGTTGGACCTGGAGATTGGTATGGACTCCAACTTCTGTGCAGTCCTGTCTGGGGGTGATATTGTGCATATTTCACAAAAATACACTCCATCTCAATGTGGTGGGTCCCAGAGGTGGATGCTACATATAGCTGTGCTGTTCTATCCAGAGGGTGAGGTTGTGTATCTTTTACAAAAGTGGTCCACTTCCATGAGGTGGGACTCAAAGGTGAAGCTGCTCTCTAGCTTTTCTCTGGTCAGGTCTGTAGGATGATGTTAATTTGGAGTAGGCCCATCACATTGCAGTTCATCTCTCTGATTGGGATTTCTTGTCTTATCATCACCTGGATGTTGGTTTCTAGTGAATGCTTTTGGATTAGAGTTGGACCAGTCAAGATGAATCCTCACATGTGTTAGTTGTGTTTCCTTATCCTAACTCGATTTAATAGTTTTAATTAATTATTTACACCACTGTATGGAGGGTCATGGAGGTTGATGCTGCATGAATGTGAGCTCTAGCTTCTTTAGAATCCTGTCTGGAGGTGGTTGTTCTTTATAGCAAAAATTCTCCTTCTCATAATCCACCTCAGAGCATTCACTATGTGGGCCTGATTTTGCATAGTGGGGTACCTGTTTAATTGACTTTAGTTTTATGCTACATGGGAACATGCCTTCTTGCCGTCATTTAGATGTTGAGCTCCAGAAGTATGGGTGGTTGTAGATCTGTGCACATGTACCTCCTTTTTTTGATCAGTTTAAAAAGCATATACTTTCATTCTGCTCAACTTGAGGTGAATATGTGGTGGACCCTCCTTCTACCATGTATCAGAAGTTGTTTGCTTGATGTCACTTGGTTTTGGACTGGAGTTGACCAAATCAGTCCAACATGACCTAACCACTCTCCATCTTGGGACACATCCATTTTAGCTTTTCCTACAATCCTCTGTATAGATGGTTTTGCTACATTGTCTTTCGTCACTGGGATTAAATTTACAGTATAATGTAGTTTGGATTCAGACTCATCCAGTTTTCTCTTCCTTTCGATTGTGCTCCTCCCAGTTTGTGCAACACTTATTTCCACATATCATGTAGAGTAAACCTGTTACAGTAGTGGTGCGGTCTCCCATTTGCATTCCTCTTCCAACAGGGATCACAGTTCATTCGTGTTATTCAGACACTTGAAGAATACTTCTTCCTATCCATTGCACTAATCCCTCCACCTTTTTAACATTGGATCTTAGCTATACATGTGAGAAGAGGTAAGGTACCATATCTATAGGAAGTTATCATTTTCGTATACAAAAATATATTTCTGATAAGTACTTATCTCCTATCACACTTTCCACCCTTCCTCTTCACTAAAAACCAATGCTTTTTTTCTGCCTAATCTCAAAGTTATAGTTCAGTTAAATCAAATAGAGGGAGTCGCATGTGTAAGGAGAATGTCATGCACTCCTGTTGATAGAGAGTTATTGCAAGATGATTTACGTGCAAGGCACAGTAAACCACGTTGATTGTGGGATACCTGAGAATTCAAGGCTTGTGACATGTGAAAACATTTTTGCATATTGATAAGTAACTGATAATTTACTACTTTTTCATCATAGATTAAAATAGGAAAGCATGTATGTATATGTAATTATTTTAATGTGAGAGTTACTGGGAATTTAGCTTTAACATTAATTAGTTAAGTAAAGAATTTAGCCATGAAAGAAGTGGATTTAATATTTCAATTTGTAATATGATACACATTGATAAAAGCTATCTCGCACACAACAAAAAGGAAAGTTTTTTTTTTCTTAATTTACTAAACTTTAGATGATCTATTAAAATTAAGATGTCAAAAAATTTTAAAAATAAGTTAATACACTTTCAATAGAATATGAACCATATCAGTGTTTGATATCTTTCTGTGTGACATATAAATTCATTACCTTTTCATCCCAATCCACAAAATTCTTATTATTCTAAATATTTACAATATGTTCTATAAACTGTTATAATCATTACAAAGTATAATTTTTCAATTTAAAAAAATCATTCATATTTTCAATTTAACACTCAGTGCAGTTTGAGTTTTGAATATAATATAACCAACCACTGAATTTGTAGTAAACAAACTGAAGCTATACACACGACTTCTGGGCAGTTGACTGTTTGTGAGTACACATTCAACATGCAATATGGAACTATTTGTCCCATCAGCAAAGACTTAATTTCTGTTGTTAATCAATCAGGCAGTTAGCACTCCTGTTGCAGTTGATGCCCTGTGTGAACCAATCACTTGCACTACCCACATTATGGCCTTGAACAGAATATTAATCTTGTTACACATAAAGTAAGAGTTTGTTTTATTTTTAATAGGAAAGAATGTCTTTGAGTCCCATATTTGGCAAGAATAAAACTTAATGGTGTCTTCAACATAGTTTAGCTTATACAATCTACCAAAGCTTAAGTTTAGAACACACATAAGCAGTGAAAGTTAATTGGAAAATAAAGTATATACATCATATCTTTTGTAAACAGGATATTTGAGTTAGAGTGGCAACTTATTATTACTTTATACAACTGTTTATAGAGAGTTTCAGCAAATAAAGTATGCCTTGTATGGGTTGTAAAGATCCCGAAAAAAGCAGCTTGAAAATGAATGTATATTAGAGATAAATGAAAACGAGTCTTAACACTTTACCACATAAAGTAAAGAATTATGTTGCATTATGAGGTTAAATGTTATGACAGCAAAGAATTAATAATACTAACTGTATAGTAATTGTCTCACTCTATTTATTTCTCATTTTATCACACTTAATTTTGGTAAGTTAAATTAGCCAATTATCTTCAGGTTTGGAATCTTTCTACCCTGAAGAATTTATGCATGATTAAGCTTTAAGTTCCTGATTGATAATTAAGGTTTCTATTGATATTTAGTGAAATAGCAGTTGCTTTTAGTGAGTAAATATAAAGTGCATGTATTCATAATCAGTTTCTTGAAAGCACTTAGATGTTGTCAGTCTTATAATCTGAATGATTATTTAATGTACGAGAAAAATCTATTTCCAGTATTTTTATTCATTAATAATAAAATGTAATTTGTAGGAGGATTTGACAACAACAGGTCCCTGAATTCTGTAGAAATGTATGACCCTGTTTCAAACTCTTGGTCGTACGTAGTTCCTATGATGCACTGTAGAGGAGGTGTGGGTTTAGGAACACTTGGTGGGCGAATGTTTGCTGTAGGAGGACACAATGGAAACCACTACCTAAGCAGTGTTGAGATTTATGATCCCCTAACAGATAAGTTAGTTCTTTTCTTATCCAGCTGACAGAAAATCTGACATAACTCTGTAAGAGTTAATTAAAAATAAGGGAAATTTAAAAAACCTGCAAATGATTTTATTTTTCATCCAAAACGTAATTAAATTCATATGAATTATCCTGTAAACTATTCTGAGTTATTATGTGCTTAAAATGCAAAGAAAATGAAATAATATATTTTAAAATTCTATTGCAATTGCTTTGCTTATTTCAATATTACAAGTGTTTAAATTGCATGCATAACAAGCTTTACAGTACTTCATGTAGTGCGTGATAAGTAGTCAAAAGCTTTTACTACCTGTACACATGCTTGTTGATATCAGTGCTATTTTCTGACATGTTGTGCAAGTTGTTGTTTCAGACATGGACTAATTTAATTTACTTTAAAAGGAAGAAATGAAATAATGTTATACATTTTATTTCACAAGAAAGTTAGATCCACATATGGAAATGTAACTAAAGTAAGCATATGTACATTGCCTCCCCCTTTTGAAAATGTCATTAATTTGTTTTATTTTGTATTAAACAACAGAAAACATCTGCATGTTTTCAGAACTTGCTCAATTAGATCTGTTCAAATATAATTTCAAACCCTAATTTTAACACTGGCCTATGTAAATACCTGAACTTTTTATGATTTTAGTTACATTTTCTCATGAGAAGTTTTGTGCACCTGGTGTAGGTTCTTAGATCTTCTTATTTCAATTAGCCTACAAAATGATCAAACAAGTTTCTGTGCAATAATAGAACATGAAAATGAAACTCAAAATAACACAAACCAGTTTCACAAGTTTAATATTTAGTCAGCATACCCTAATAATTCAGTACTGCTTTCAATGACTTTGTGCAGATATTCCCGAGTGATTGATTGTCATTCTTCGAGTGCTTCAAAAAATTCGTCTTCTGTGTTTAGCATATAATCTTCTGTTAATCAATTTAACTCAGCACATAAATTTTCAATCAACTGATATCAGGTGATTAACCTGGTTATTCCATAACATCAGTTCTCTTACGTCTAAGATATCTTTTAATGACTCCACAATTGCTGAGAAACTTGTTTGATCATTTTGTAGGCTAATTGAATAAGAATATCTAAAAAACTACAGTAGGTGCACAATACTATAAGAATATGTAACTAAAATCGGGAAAAGTTCAGGTACTTACAAACACCAGTGTTAAAATTAGGATTTGAGATTATATTTGAGCACTTTTTTTTTTGTCCACCCTCTCCATGTATATACATTTTACAAAAATTTAAGTGGTTTAGGAGCCAAACATCTTAATGTTAAAATTATAGTATCCCTACTTTACATCAAGGTTATATGATACCATTGGAAGGTAAAGGAACTTGAGATGGTGTATGAACTGGATGCTAGCTGGCATTTTCAGTTGGACCATAGATGTTGTTGTTGTGAATTAAGCACAAAGCAACACAATGGGCTATCTGTGCTCTGCCCACCATGGATATTGAAACTCTGTTTTTAGCTTTCTAAGTCTGCAGATTTAGAGCTGAGCCACTGGGGGGCTGGACCATAGAAGAAACATGCTTTTCCTTTTTCTCATTTCCATTAAACCTCATGTAAATATTAAGTGATTAATACCAGATTTACTAAAACACATCAGATTATTTACTATTGTGTGGAATATTTATGTAAAGCAATATTTATAATTAGTGCAAAATATATTTTGTCATATACAAATTCAACCAAACATTATGAAATTTTCAAGAAAATACATCTATTGTGCTACAGTGTAACATCTTAGTAACTTGAAATATTTTTAGAAATGTTTCTGAGATAGTTTTAAAAAGATTTCCATATAATATGAAATCAGTATGCCAACTTTTGTAAAACTTCTATTAATTGTATCTCTGTGCTTTTTACAAATATCACTTGATGTGCTACTGTACTGTTGAGGCCATGCTCATTGAATTGTGTACATATTTAAAACATCTTAAATATCAGCTATGGAAAAATTGGGCTTAATATTTGGTTGAAAACAAAACATTTATATAAAATAAGATTATCACTGCTTTTTCTAAATGTTCAGTAGCACATTTTGTAAAAAGGTACTGTAACATACGACTTAAAGTGTGTGTGTGAATTACAAACTAGCATTTTGATGTTTAGCATATGCTTGTTACATAAAGTAAACCAGAAGAGGTAGGGAAATGATTAACATTCTGAAATAAACTGTTACTGTATAATATTAATGTAATAGTAATTACTAATACACTAAAATCAATCGGTTGTTAAATATATACTAAAAGTCGTATCTATTACTTCCAATAGCTTTAACATCATTGTGTTAAATCTTTCAGTTACAACTCTGTCTTCATCTGAATAACCATTTCAGAGATGGTTACTTTGACATCATTGGTTGTCTTATTTGGGTTTTTACAATATTTTTCTCCATGGCACTTACAGTAGTGGAAAAGTTGAAATGACACAGACCCTTTTCTCAGCTCAAACGTCAGTTTATAGTTTAATAGGTTGAGCAGTGGATTTGATAATCAGTTTTAGAAGCAACACATCATCTTTACTGTGACATCTATTGCCAGCTAATGAAATTATCCCAGACTTTGAAATCATTGCATTTAACCAACTGTACACCTAGCATTTAGCACCAATTTTATACTGAACAAGAGTTTAATGAGTTGGTGACAAGTGTTCACCAAAAGAGTCTTTCCTGCTGTAGAGATGATGGTGTAATACCTTCATTGTGTCATGCATCCTTTGGAAGTGGATAGTGAAGATCAACCTAGGAGTGTCATCAAGTATGTTACCTTCTTGACAAGAGAACATCCCAAGCATGTGTGTTCTTTTTTTGTTATTGATGCAGATGGATGAATTACAACTTGTTAATACATGGGAGATGGACAATGCTTTGAAGATAATAAACTGATATTTAGTAGTTACTTCATGTATATAGAAAAGGTTTTGGAATTGTAACTTCCATAGTTTCAAGCAGCTTTTGTACATGTATTTCATCTCATCTCTACTCATTGCACAACTGTCTCACTATGTCTTTCTGATACATCTTCACTTTCATTATTTAATACCACCATCACCTAAGTGACACTTTTAACTGCAACTTTTTCATAAACTGTTAGAAACTAGTGGTTGAAACCAGTAGTACTTCCTTAAGTCTTTCTATGTTGAGCTGTTATTTGTTATGAGATCATATTAGGCCACACATTGTTAAATTTCTATTTGGATCCATATGGCCCAGCATGGCCAGATGGTTAAAGCACTCGACTCATATTCTGAGGGTTGCGGGTTCGAATTCCCATCACACCAAACATGCTCACCCTTTTAGCCATGGGGGTGTTATAATGTTACAGTCAATCCCACTGTTCATTGGTATAAGAGTAGCCCAAGAGTTGGCAGTGGGTGGTGATGACTAGCTGCCTTCTCTCTATTCTTACACTGCTAAATTAGGGACGGCTAGCACAGATAGCCCTCGTGTAGCTTTGCACAAAATTCAAAACAAACCAAATGAAGTTGGAACTATTCACTGGACGATTTCCCCAGTAAAACTTTTGCTTTGCTTGTAATGCTTTGATGGATAACAATTTTATCTCGGCAAAATAGAGTGGTTACCATCATACAAATTTGTGCAATCACACAGAGAAAAATAAAATCATCTGTACTATATAGGCAACATCTGTCAGATCTTCTAAGTTAGAACATATGTAACATAGCAAATGCATGTCATGTTAATATATTGATTTCATTGTTAAATGGATTTTTGAAAATTTTCTGAAGAGTCTTTGTTCCAGTATCTTTTCAATTTCTCATGTATTACCTTGACAGGGTCCTGATTGTTATCGATAACAATAATGTGAATTGAGCAGAGAAAATTTATAATGTCTTCTGTAACTCCATATTCTTTATCTACCAACCACTTATACAGGGTTTGCCATTTTACCCTCATCATAGCCTCCAACACCAGTTTATGTGCTTTAATCCCATGGTTGTAGGATTTCTGAGTAGCCTGCTTGCAGCATTGACAAGATGCAATGAGATTTCCTAGTACAGCATAGTTTTCCAATTACTATTGGGAAATTCAAGGCAATGTGGAATCTCCTGTTCAAATGACAGTATTCTTTATTAGGTTTGAACCATAGAATTTCTTTTGTTATACAGTAATTTCTTCATCAAAAGTAATGACAAAACTATTTTATTACATTTCAGCTATCATGTTTTAGACTTGATTTTATTATAGTTTACATGCAATTATAATCTGTAAGTGGTGCTGTCAATATTAGACAACACCAAGTGGGTGTAACAGATGTCTTCTTGCCTGCATTATATGCACATTTTGCTGATACCTGTAAGGTAATTTCAAAATATTTTTGTGACACACCTGAAAAAAGATTTATGTCCATATTTGAGCCATTAACCAAGTTCTGTCATAATAAATTATTATATTGACATTATCTGTTTGAAAAAAAAAAAAAAAAGGGATAGTCTCCTTCTACAAGCATTGAACATACAAATATTCATTGATTTTGGTGGTCTCTGACTGTGTGATTCTCTGCTGCTTTAATATTTGTTTTAAAATTCTGTTCTATTTGCCAAGATATCTTTGAGGTTAACTCTGGTAGAGAACCATAGTTGTTTTACATGTACATTTATCATCATGTGTTTCTTCACCACTGTCATCATTGTTAGTTAGCTACCTTAGACAAATATAATCTGAATATTTTTTGGTAAAACAATGCCATTATTTTCAGCTTGCTTACATATGCTTTCTTCTGTGGTATTATGTATTCTAAGTACATTATTATAGCTAATGTCATCTCCAGCTCTGCTTGGTATAGTAATAAGTTGTTTGAAATCAGTGATATGTTTTATACAAATATAGATTAGAGAATCTTGTAATGTTTACCATCATTGGTTGAGGAATCATGCTAATTAAAGAAGTTCACTGTCATTTCCCTCAATTATCCATTTATGGGTCATGTTAATAGTGCTTAATATTACATAACTTGTTTTTGTCAAAAATATCAAAATTCTAACATGGTTTTTCAGGTCATTTGTAAATATTTGTGTAACTTAAACTAGTGTAATAACTATCAAAGTGGTCTTCTCACTGCTCCTCTAATGAAGGATTCAGCTGCAGGTAGGCTTGAGCTCACTATGTAATTCAGAAACTGCATTTATTGCACTGTTAAATTATATTGAAGTACAGTACATAAAGTCTGGCTTTTGTTTTGTTTGTGATTGAAAAATTAGTGTATTCCCATATTGTTTTGCTTGATGGTTTATTTTTTTTATATTTTTGTTTCTGTAGTTTTCTTTGTCGTGATTATGTCATGAGTAGTGTTGCCTTATAAAGTGTCTGTTTTTGTGGATAAAGTCATAATTGATGTTTTCAATAAACTTACTTATAACATTTTCATCTTGTTGTTTTAAAATCTGTCATTTTATCATCTGTGTGCATTCCTGTTCATGGCAGAAATGGTAACAAAGTGTTAACTATAGAGGAGTTTGTTATGCTTTATTACTTGAACTGTGAAATCTATCCCTCAAAAGTTTATTGTCATTTTGTGCTGCAACAGCCTTTTGAATCAAGTCTTTTGCAGCAAAGGTAACCATCAAAGAAAGTATCCTGTCATTTGTATTTTGTTTTTGACAAAATATACCCACGTGCCAGTTGTAATTGGGGGTCCTGGACCTTGTATGTTTTTCGTGGTATCTATTGTGTGTAAATGTGGTGTACATGCACTGTTATACTTGCAGATGTAAGTGATATGTTGAGAGCTGTTGCAGCTGCTCAGTGATGTGTTCCAAATGGAGATTTGTTTCTTTAATTTTTATAGCAATTTGTATTTAACTTAGTGAGTTCTTTTAGTTTTACCATGAAAATCCTTAACATCAGTAGCATTAATGAAATATTCCTTTCGCTCACTTCAAGATGTTTGAGATAGTTTCTCTGGAAAGTTTGTTTTCAGGATGAGCTGGATTGCTTCAGGAAATATATGCTCATTGTTCCATCTATGATGCTGTTCCAAAAATGTCAGCTATTTTCTTTATGTGCTTTCTAACTGTAATACTTCCACTAAGTACCTGAAGTACAAAATATTTCATCCAGTTAAAACGAGTAATAGCGAGAAATATATAGATCCTCAGAAGGGGAGGACTGATAGATGGACAGATAGACTCATCACATTTAGTTTGAGAATTGACCAGTTAGGGGCAGTAAAACATACATAATCACATGGTTTGCACAGACAAATGTGGAAAACGAAAATCCAGGATCAAACTCTCATTTTCAAGGACATAATTCACTGATTTTTCATTGAATATGAATGCCACTAAAATAGCTAATGTTTTATTATGTTCTATAAAAATTGAGTTGCAGTTGTATGAAATGTTCTCACAATAACAGTATCATGAAATGCAAGTAAAACAAAAACTAATTTTACCTTTGGTTTGTGCATTCTTTGCATCATGCATAGTAAACAACCATAATTGTTATAGCAGCAAATTAGCATTTTTTTTATATTCAGCCATGCCAGATGTGAATTTGTAACTCCCTGGCATATTTTGACTGTAACCTGAGCTATCATAAAAACTTATTCAACTAAAAAGCAAAGACTATGAAACAAGCTGTTAAAGAAATTCTGAATTACTACACATTACTGTATAATGCAGATTCTTTCTCCTTTATAGTTACTTAGATACACCTCAACTTTTCCCATCTTCAGTTTTTGTGATAATTCTCATATTATTACCTGCATGAACAAAGTAGTTTCATAATTTTCCAACACATTCTCATTCTGTTGTTTTCTTTCTTTTTTTTAAGTTTGTTCTAGAAATTCCACATAATATATATATTTTCAAAGGAATGATAATGCTGTGAGTCAATAAAGCCTTTATATTTCAATACGGTGTTTAGCCTGTAAGTTTTCTTGTACAATAACACTTGCATGTAAATGATATTTAAAACAATATTTGTTCTGACTGATCTTGCTTCTTGTCAGTTAATACTATTATATTTATCAGTTATTACAGTGAATGATGATTACAGGTAAAATTATGAATCCATTTGTTAAGAATTTTATTTGTTTTAAATCTGAAAGAAAAACTAACAAAAACACAAAGGGACAAAGTAATAATAATTACATGCATCACAATAGTACATTAACAATCCTAATTATCCCCAGAATATTTATTACTAGAACTCACAATATCCCAACCTAGATTTGTCACAAATAAAAACAAGAATGTGTGATTGTTGAGGTTAGACTTCAAGAACTTCCTCATAAAAACTGTGATTTTCCAGTACTGAAATGTTTTTACAAAAGTTCTATGTCTTGTATGAACCCTATAAACAGGAATAAAAATAGCAATACCCAGTCTTTTTCCAGAAGTTTAGTACATTTTTGTTAATATTTAACATTGTGTTTTTTCATGTATGCTATGTATAAGTACAATGTACCTTTTATTTTTTGCTGAGGTTACAAATAAAAATTTGGGAATACAGATAAAGTAATTAAGATTATTCTGTAACTTTGATTATAAATTGTTTTATTACATGCTGTTTCATTAGCAGTAACTTCATATTGGACTGTTTGTCAATGGCTATTAGCACTATTTTTGTAGTTGGCAAAATGTTTTCCTTTTTTTTTTCAATATATTGTATGAATAGCAAACATCAACCAATAAATATTACACTTGATTAATAAGTATCAGATAGATTCTAACATGTACTTCCTTGTCGTCCAAAACAGTTGTAAGCCAACTTACTTGGCAGTATTGTATATTTAATACAGTATAGCTTCTTAAATTAGAAAGTAAATGTGGATGCAGTCATTCTACTAGCTATTTTCCAGAAGCTGATTAAAAGTCACTCTTGAATAAAATAGTAAACTTGATCATTTTAATCAAGAGTCATTGGCTGTGGTTCTTTGGTAACAATATTTTTTATTTTTGTTTGCCTGACTGATTTATAAATTACAGTCTGTAATATTAATCTTTACTGTGTCTTAATCATTGATAGCATTAAGTGAGTTCCAACATATAGGTTTTAAAGTATAAGAGAATTTTTATTTTTTGCAATTAAATCGTTTTTTAACATATACAATACTGTTAGGTTTTCAGATCAAGAAGTGTTCTAATAATAATAATAATAATAATACAGGAGTGACTAACAGTAACTATGCAATAAAGTAGCTGCAGTGAGTATACAACTGTATAGTTAGTTACTTTTGGCCATTTATGTATAAAGTGTTTTATGAGTGAACTTTTCTTTAATGTATTTGTAAGTATATATGCTTGGTTTTATTGTGGAATAACAGTTACATGTTTATTATTTCCTGTTTAGGTAAATAGTAGTATATTGAACTGCAGAAGCAAGATTAATTACTCTGAATTGTTCATGTGTATTTTAGATGGGAGCAGGCAGCAGGAATTCAGACATGCAGAGCTGGGGCTGGAATTGCATGGTGTCCTTGTTCAGTCACCAATCTCTATAACTTGAACAAGCATCTCAACAGTGACAGAGGTGCACTGCTTGATAAAGCCGTATCATGAGGTCACATGAGATGCACAGAAAACATATGGTCTTGATTGCTCTCATAGCAAAAACAAATAATAGCTCATGTTACAAGTGTCAATCAGTTCATTAAGTGAAAAATCCATGTCTTAAATAATAGACATTCAAAGGCTTACAAATGTTAACATTTCACGAAATTTCTCACCTCTATTCAAATAAATGAAATCCTTGTGCTCAAATTAGTCTGTTCTATGTATCTTGGATATAAAAATTCTAGCAAGTTTCTTTTATGCTATTGTTAAAGTATGCAGATATTTTGCAAAAAAATATGTTAAATGTCATTAAACTCAATACATCAGCAACTGTAAATGAAAAATTATTTAATTCAATATTTAATAACAGTAACTGCTCATTTGTAAAACAAATGTTAGTTGTCTTGAATTGAATACCATCATAAACAATTTAATTCTAAGAACTGATGTTGAAGATTTCATAATAACAAAATTGTTCATTGCTGTAATTTTTATGATACATGTAGATTAAATGTGCAATTTAAAATGTGTGACTACTGTATCGTATATATGTTAATTAGTTTTAACATATGAAATGTCAATTCTATGTTATCTATCCTTTTCAAAAGTATGAAATCTATTGCTGTATTTTAGAATATCATACTTGATAATCTGATAGTGCAACATCACAGTAAAAAGTGTTTGAGCAAATTATAAAGGTGTGCAAAAGTTTAAATTAACCCTAGTTAGATTTAGTGTTGACAACGTAATAGAAGTAGGAAGCTGTGGCAGGAATATAGATCACTGTGGTGAAGTGTCTAACACTGAATCAAAAGATAGAAATGACAGCCAATGACATTATGCTGTTTGGAACTATTAATGTCACCAGTTGTATTATGATAACACTGACGTGAATTCAGATTTTTGCCATTTAGTGTCATTTTATTCATCTGACCAAAGTAGCTTGAAAAATACTGTGGTAAAAGAGAAGATAAATTTACTAGTTTGTTAAAATTCATGAGCCATATGATGTATTATGCATGTATTATTTCAACTGTTAGCCTAATTATGTAATTACCACTTCTGAACCATAGACGATACCAGTAAAAGCATAAATGCAATTGAATTTTACATTCCAAGGTAATCATGCCAAAGTTTCATGCTAGTATTGTTATGCATTTGAACCTGTTGCAGGTTTAATCATTAGCTTATGCCGTGGATGTTACACTGTTTGTAGAGGTAGGCGTCTGGAAGTGGGAAATTGTTTTGAACTATGATGGTGAACTAAATACTTCAAAGAATATTTACTATCTATTATTAGTGTAATATAGTCATGAAAATACTATTTATATATATATACACACATACATACATACATACATACATACATTTATACATGCAAAACAAGAGTGCATAATTTAATCAAGCATTGTCATAGGCACAATTTTCCTTGCGTTTAAATTTCGTTTGATGTACATGTTGGAACTTACAACTTTCTACTCCAACACCACTGTACACAATAACTATATTTTATTTACATATTTGTTTGCCAATTTTTTGGCTTGCTTATCAACTTTAGTTAACATATAATTCGTATACTTTTTTGTCCCCTGCTAGTACAGCGGCAAATCTACGGATTTACAAGCTAAAATCAGGGTTTTGTTTGATTCACCTATGAGAAAACACACATGCATATTTTTCAATGTTTGACTCAGCATAAGGTGTTATTGTAAAATCACATCATGGAATTTAATTTTCAGTGTAAGTATAAATATGTTTGTTTATTTTATACAAATTAAAAGTTCTTAGCAATAGAAGCATTACCCATTTATTGTCAGAAAAATATTTTGTCAATTTTAAGGTTCTGAAAATACTTGGATGAAATAAACTGGAACCTGAATCGTAAACATTTCAAAGTAATTTTGCCATCTAATGGGATTTCTAGGTGTGGTACTAGTCACTTTGTTTATTATTTATGAAAATATGGTATGTAATTCAAGTTTTTTGTGTATTTCTTAGTTATTTTGATGTTAACCTGAAGTGTACATAACACTTCTGAAGATAAGTTGTGTTAAAAGCTAGATGTGCGTTTTGTAAATCATGGTGATTTTGAAACTCCAGTCCTTGTAGTTGTATGGATCATTAATTTAAAAAATTAGGTGCAAAAGAAAGAAAATAACTGAAATATTTGTCTAGACAAAAAAGAAAAATTATGAATCATTAACTAGTGCTAGTGCTGAAATTATGATAAATTGTGCAGTTACATGAATTTGCATGTGATGTTAATTTGTTTAATTAGCATCATGTTGAAGTAGTGATTAGCTATGATATCATTGTTCTAATGGTGATATGTTGTTAAGATGTTACAGTAGTTTGAATTCAAAAGTTAAACTAATGGTGCATGAATATAAAGTTTGGAGTATTTGAAATAATACTAGATGTGTGTGTGAAAATATTTGTAAAATGTGACAAGAACATGTAAAATAAATGGATAAAGTGTGATGTTATTGTAGATGTAGATTTGATGGCATATGAGTGATAGTTACATGAATATTAAAATAATGTTTATCATTTGATAGCAGCATAAAAGTAAAATTTATGGTACACGTATAACAGTAACACGTAAAAGGATGCATAAATGCTTAATGTGTTGTGTCAACATTATTGTAACATTAGTGCCTGTAGTTACGTTGATACAACTAAATGAAAGTTGAAGGTTTAAGGTGCATGAATATAAAGTTTGTGATAAATGTGTAACGGTGAGAAAGTTGTGAAACAACGATTAAAGTGTTACAGCAGCATTGTTTGTAACAGTTAAACATGCTTTTAAGGTGTAACTGTAGGGTTACACTATTAAATTCATAGAAAAGAGGTGTGAAATTTGTGATATTTATAAAAATATCATGACAGTATGAATGTAAATCACATGAACTTGGTAGTTAAATATGAAACTAACCAGAATTTGTACATGGCTGGAAAGATTGGTTTTCACTTTATGCAGATTTATCATATAACTTTGGTGAATAGCCATGATAAAATTGAGTACAAAGGATCACCGAAGATTTAAGTAGATTTCAATATAAGAGTCAACTGTTTTAAAGTCCTTGAGGTACTGGGTCTTTTTGGAATCTATACTAATAAATAATCTTGGCACTATTAATAAAAACATTGATAAAAACATAGTAATAATGTTAAGCGAAGCTGTGAAGAAATCCTAGTAGCACAGTTGTCAAAATGATAGCCAAGATTTCACAATAGTATAATTTTCCTTGTGTTTTAATGTGCAACAGTCAGCTTGAGTGTTAAAACGGTGAGGAAGATTAATAAAGTTCTGTCTTTTTGTAACAGTACTAATATATAAATTGATGCATTTACTCAAAATATTTCGACAGTTTAAGCTTTTTTTATTATTTGTATAAAACAATAATTCGTCCATGGCACTTTGTTACCGATCGGTTTGGACGAGTTATCTCGTCTACGGCACTGAATAGGTTAATGTTCATCAGCCTTTAGATTTAATTCTAATTTTAGAGCAAGATCAGGCAAATCTGAATTCTATGGTAAAGAAAGGATAGACTGTACATGTTTTTACTGATACATTTTCAAAAATTAAAACATTTCAATTAAAATTTGTTTTTAGTTGGGTTTTTTTTAATGAAAAATAATATTAGGTTGAGGAATAATTCGTGAGCGTTTTTAAATAATTTCAAGCATTACATGCAAGACTATACAATACTTCAATGCATGAACACATTACACCCAAAACATTTATTATGATACTTTATTTCATTTAATACCTAGGTATATAGTATGCATTGTTGTAAACGAAATTGCAAGAAATTAAATCCGAAAAGCAGATGGTGTCGAAAATGCTCGATTTTGTCCACTTGACATTCCATTTAATGAGCTGAAAATGAAAGCAAAAAATTAAAGACGTATGAAAATCAAACACACCATCTATTAGAGCAAAAATTTATCTATCAAATGACATGAAATATTTTGCGAAAGCATTTCATTTATGAATATATTTTTTTTACTTGAAAAAACGCTCACAAATTATTCCTCAACCCAATATTTAGTGTTTTTTTTAAGGTATTATAAATGAACTCTGTTTTTCTGTTATATAAAATAAAGAATCCTAGTTGACTTAGAAAGCTCAGGTAGAAATTTTTACCTTTCAAAAAGTCAAATTTAAAATATACCTACACTTTTGATGGACATTTTAGTCCAGTTAAGACAATATCAAATTTAGTTTTTGTCAAGTTTAAATTCAGTGTGAAAGTTTGGACAGTATCAGTTTTTTAATTGAACGCGAAATTTGTCCACTTTGTTTTAGGTAATACTGACAAAGAGTAAATTTGTGCATCTTCCTTCATCTCTAATTTTAGTTCTCAGGCTTTTAGAAAGGTATGGGTGCTTACAGCTTTTCTAAATATTAGTGTGATATTGTTTGGTGTCAATGAATATGAAGTCTGATTTGTTGGAATTATATTAAGATGAATGGAAAAATATATTATCAACAAAGACTTGTATATGCAAACTCCCAGTTATTATTGGATTGAGTAATATACACTTTAATAATTGTTGCTTTGTCTTATGATAATAATAATAATAATGGAAAGACTAAGTCATGGATAACCTAGTGACTAGCATATGGATCTTTGGATCTAACTGCTGTCACAACTAAATCTTTACAAGTATTTGTTATTTAAATTAGTAAAATTATTTTAAATATTAGTACCTTTGTAAAATGTTTCTACGACTGTTAATTTATTAATTTGATAAATGTAACTAGTTCCTCGAATGTAAGTACAATTCTGTAACTTGTATTTAAATAATAGTTTTTCAAAACGTACTGTTAGTCTAAAAAATGTGTTGTATAGTATTAGTTAATATAGGTTCTACACAAAATCAAAGTTTACTTGTATGTTTTTATACAGGCTTGCTTCTATTTTGCAGAAGCTTAACCATTAAAACATGTATAATTGCTCAGAAAGCCTGTAATAACCTCCAACAACCTGCTTTTAATACTTCACCTTGTAAAAAAAAAAATATATTACTTGCATATACCTAAATAGAATGGTTTGTTCTTAATTTAAAATGTAAGATTCAGCTCTTAGTTGTAATTGTTGAACCTTTACCCTGAAGCAGACATTCATTGTGACCAGTGATACATGGATGTTCTCAGTCACTATGTAAAGAATATTAACCTTAGTTGTTAGGTAGAAGGTAGGATATGACTATGTTTGAAATATATTCCTATATTTGGTTCTGTAAGAGTTAATCAGTTACAGTATAGCACCACCACAAGAGGAATATCACTAAATATGGTCTGTGTTTTGATAAATTTCAGCCTATAATTTGTCATATTTAGTGTTTAGTTTAAAAACTGGACAGCAGGGATTGTTCATCGTCTTAGCAAAAGAACCTTACGCCATATGTCAGCAAATGAAATTGGTAATTCTTAATGCTTTATGTTCAGTTAATTAACAAAATTAGGCACAAAATCCAAGTAGCTGAGTAATTATTTTTTGTTATGACTAGATGGTATTTAAAATATATTGTATACTATTAATTTATAGGGTTATAATACCCTCGACAAATGAGAATGGTTGAAGAACAAATAGTCATATTGTGTACAGCTTATGTATTTGCAATCTTGTTTGTAATTTTTACCTTTGTAAAATGAATAGTAACATACATTTTTATACATATAAAAGTTCATAAAATCTAACTAATTATGTGATTGGGCCAAAATACATAAATACTTGTATTTCCATAATCCTGTAATTCTAAATGAAAACATACTGCATACTATTATGTAAAAGGTATGATTTTGAGCCTTCATTATTTTCAATGGAGGTACTTCCTTTAAAAAAGTAGTTCTGATGATAAATCTGTATTATAATGTTTATAAACAGAATATTGTATGTCTTCAGAGTACATGTATAAGGTAAATAGTGCCACATATGCTTAATGTATTGTAATAATCAGCCATCATCTTTACTGATGTGTTTCAGTTGTCCATCTGCTAAGTTTTATTATTACTGGACAAGTTGTAATACCAGTTATTATTATGCCTTATTATAAAAAAAAAAAAAAAATTGTGCTCATAACTAAGTACTTTATGTATACAAATATAAATATGTGTGTTTGTGTGTCTGGTTCAATTGTAACATTGTTGTGTATTACCAGTACTTTATGTATACAAATATAAATATGTGTGTTTGTGTGTCTGGTTCAATTGTAACATTGTTGTGTATTACCAGTACTTTATGTATACAAATATAAATATGTGTGTTTGTGTGTCTGGTTCAATTGTAACATTGTTGTGTATTACCAGTACTTTATGTATACAAATATAAATATGTGTGTTTGTGTGTCTGGTTCAATTGTAACATTGTTGTGTATTACCAGTACTTTATGTGTATAAGCAGTGAAAATATTCTTGTTTTAAAAAACATACAACAAGAAATGGCTTGCATCATTTATAGTTTAAGAGAAAAATTAGAATGTTGAAAGGTACTTGATTTTCAAGATGTGAATCAAGCACATTATATTAAAATCACTTTTCTTCAAGAGTTATTCACAGTTGTTTTGTTTTTAACTTTAAAGGTCTGACACATATGTCACTTAACTATAGTTTAAAGTTTCTGATTTTATTGTGTAACTCCAGATTTCATATTTTTACTTATGATGTAATTATGCATTTATTCATGAGTTTTTCTTATCTAGTAGATGAAATGTAACACATTATTCAATATATAAATTATTTTTCTTCAAACAATAACAAATAATAAAGTGTGTAAAACCTTTATTTAATTATGTTTCATAATGATGAAATACTTGGTTTTGAATAAAACATAAGTAACTGGTTTTAACGTTAATTTCACCTTTTGAATAAAACATAAGTAACTGGTTTTAACGTTAATTTCACCTTTTGAATAAAACATAAGTAACTGGTTTTAACGTTAATTTCACCTTTTGAAAGACTGCTCTATAAGTAAGATAAATTTTGTGAAGCATTTGCATCATGTTAAATACATTTCATGTGTATCTTAAAAGAATAATTTTAAAATATGTTGTTTAATCCAGATTCATAATGTTTTAAAATATTTTTAAAAGTCAGAGGCTATATTCATAATGTGAAAGAAAGGGGATTACATATGCCAAAGTTGTAAAGAAAAGCTATGTAATTCAGCAAATGAAAAATTGATGTTATAAACAGTCTGCTGTTACTTAAGCATTAACACAGTGTATTATTGAAATCCTATTTGAGCACAGCTTTTACGAATAACTTTGGTGATATCTACATGTAATATGTTGTTATTCTGGGGTATTTTTTTTGTAAGCATTACATCCTAATCTTAACTTTCTGAAATCAGATGACTGTATTCAATTCTGCTTGGTTAATAAAATGATAAATAAATGAAAAACAATGAAGTAAAACTGTGTGCAATAACTTTCAGACACAATTTCATACTAATCCGTACACACATAGTGCTGTAAAATTTTAATAAGCTTTCTCTATGAAATGTGAAAGTTTATAATTTCTGTTATATTTTATTCATAAACCTTGCATATGTGTAACAGATTATTTACAATGTATTTACACTTGTATGTGATATTGTTGAATTAATAGTTTTGTATTTTGGAACATTGTTTATAAAACAATCACCAATAACGACAACAGGCAACCCCTCGGTGTGGATTCCTGTACGTGGTGAGGGGACCACCGAGGGAAGGTTATCTTCTTTCAGTGTAACTTTTTTGGGATCTAAACATCCACCCATGTGTTTGCCGTGATTGGTGACCCATGAAGGGAAGAAGATCCTAATGGTTGAGGGGTCCAACCCTAACATACCACTTTGACCTTGAATTCCTGTAGACGAACGCTCTTGTGGTAGCCCCCTCTTGGGTCAATCGGCTGGTTCACTTGGGCTAGGGTCAACCAAGTACCAGTGTTCGATGTTTTTAACAGGTGTTGTGGACATTGTATCTGATGCTGGCATTGCTGTAGTGTCCTTGTTTGCATTGTAGTGCATCCCCTCGTAGGGCTCCATGGTGGGTAGGGTTAGTGGGCATTGAAATATTCCTATTTTATGGATCCTTCAAAAAAAAACTTAAATAAAATATTGGAAAAAACAGTCCATAGGTAAACGACCACATCATGAAGATTCTGAGCAGCAATCTTCAACATCTGTAACACCTGTTGTAGCTCATTTTCTTACACTACATTCTCCTTCAGACAAACTTTTAGGGCAAGTGTCTCCCTTTTTCATTCAAAATGGACTTGCTGTCTTTCCAAAATCAATAAAGAAGCTTCGATCTGGTGACATATTGGTGGAAACATCCTCATCTCAACACAGTGAACTCCTCTTGCATTCAAAGGCAATTGGGGATTTGCCTATTGAGGTTACACCTCATGCTACTTTGGATTCGTCATAAGAAGTTATTGTTGAGATAGATTTGAAGAACATTCCCGAGTCGGAGATTCTTGCTCGTTTCTCCACTCAAGGAGTTACTGTAGTGAGGCGTATCTCCACTCGCAAAGATGGACTTACTATGCCAACCAATGTCCTATTTCTGACATTTACATCACCTCGTTCACCTCCCATCATTAAGACAGGTTATCTTAATTGCAGGGTATGGCCATACATTCCAAACCCTCTCAGATGTTTCCAGTGTTAGCAGTTTGGTTACTCAAAGACGTCATGTCGTGGTTCCTTGACATGTGCTCGTTGCAGTGGCAAGGACTATGATGCCTATGAGTGTGAAATGGACCCTCATTGTGTCAATTGCAATGGCTTTCACCCGTCCTGCTTTCGTTCTTGCCCTATATGGTTGGGAGAAAAAGAAGTGCAGCCTTTGAAAACGATTCATAACATTACTTACTCTGAGGCTTGAAAGTTTCTGTCTACCACTTCATCTAGAATGTATGCTTCTCCACTTCATTCCACTACTACAGTGGGAGTGCAGACAGATCTCTTTGTGCCTCCAAAAGAATCGTTCTCAAACCAAATTAAGTCTTTTTACCTCCATCGTTAAAAAGTTGATGAATCAACTTCAACACCCATTTCTGTCCCTAACATACATTCCAGCAAATCCCAAGATCCACTTCCTTTGGTTCCGAGTATGGGCATTTCCTCGGGTACATCTTCTTCTTCTACCCAAAATGCAAAATGATGATTCGTTCACGTTCTCAATTGCTGGAATCCTCTTCCAACAACAAATACCTGCCCAATCAATCGAGGTCAGGATCCATGGAGGTCGATATACCTCCCTCAAATAAAGACAGTAAAGAAAAAAGACATGGTCGTAAACAGAAGGGTTCTCCATGCAATATGCATACACATAAATAAAAATGGCCACCTTGATACAATGGAACTGTCGAGGTTTACGTTCTAATCTGGATGATATCAAAACACTGATTGCTTCCTACCATCCTGTATGTCTTTCCTTTAGAAACATTTCTAAAACCTGCTGATACAGTCACCATTCGGCAGTTTTCTCTGTACAGAAATGACAGGCTGTGTGATGGACGAGTACATGGAGGGGTGGCACTATTGGTTGATCAGCATGTGCCCACCCTGTCTTTGTCACTCAACACACCCTTGGAGGCCGTAGCCATCCGTGTTTTCTTGGGTCATACCATCACTGTTTATTCTCTGTACCTGTTGTCTGTAGAGACCTATAATCAATCAGACCTTGATGTTTTAATTGAACAATTGCTATCTTCCTTTTTAATCCTGGGGAAATTTAATGAACATCATCCCTTCTAGGGAAGTGCTGAAATTTATGGAAGGGGTCACTCTGAAGAGTGTATGCTCTCTGATCACACCCTTTCTCTTTTCAACAATGGTTCTTCTACTTATTTTCATGCACCCAGTCAGTCCTTTACTGCTATTGATCTCTCATTTTGCTCCCCATCGCAATTCTCCCATTTTTTATGGAGTGTTGACAATAATCCACAAGGCAGCAGTGAACATTTTCCTAAAAGTTGAGAGAGATTGGCCATGGTCGATGCCACCTGACCTGCTTGCTCTGGTGGAAGCTGGATCAAGCAAACTGATCCCCTTTCACTACTCTCACAGAACTTGAGATCCTGCCACTGTTTATAAACCATCAATAGCGAATGTGTGACAGCAGTAACTGATTGTATTATACAAGCAGCTGCTCAATGTATTCCTAAAACCTTGACACATTTTCCATGATATCCTCCTCTGCAGTAGAATCCTGCCTACCCCATGGCACAGAAGGCTCAGAAACGGGCCTAGGATACTTTTTGTACATATCCCACGCTCTCACACTGCATCACTTTCCAGCAGGCCCATGCACATGCTCTGTGGGAAAGAAGTAAAAGCCAGAAGGAATCTTATATTAAGTCCACAACCAGCAAATCTTCTACCACTAGTTCCAAAGTCACATGGGACAGGATTCGAAAGGTCAGTGGGCAATATAATTATGTCTCTTTCTTGATATTGCTCTCTGATGGCCAGGAAGTAGCTGATACTCGGAGCATCTCTAGGTGAAAGCTTCTTTTGGGTATCTAGCACTTCTGCTTCTTTCTCCATTTTCTTAGCCATCAAGACTCGGGCAGAGCGATCACCTCTTTCATTTCGAGCTGATTATCTCTATGACTATAATCGTCCCTTTACATTGGTGGAACTCAAACTGGCCCTTCATTGGTCTGACAGCACCTCAGTTGGACCTGATGATGTACACTATCAAATGCTGCACTATCAATCTCCTGCTTCTCTTGCTATTCTTCTGATTGTTTCTAACCAAATCTGGCAGGATAATGTTTTTCCTGATGCCTGGAGCCAGGCTATTGTCCTACATTTCTCCAAGCCTGGGAAGGATCACAAGATTCCTTCAAACTACTGTCTAATTGCTTTGACGAGCTGTCTCTCTAAGACCTTAGAGAGGATGGTTAATGCTCGTCTTGTTTGGTTCCTCGAATTAAACAACCTTTCTCCTATTCAGTGTGGGTTCCGACTACAGCACTCCACAGTGGACCACCTGATTTGACTTGGAACGTCAATCAGAGAAGCCTTTCTCAAATGGTAACATCTTGTATCAATATTCTTTGACATTGAGAAGGCTTATGATACAACATGGAGCTATGGCATTTTGCGAGATTTCCATATATATGGGTTACGTGGCCATATACCCATTTTTATCAAAAAATTTTAACAGACCGGAGATTCCAAGACTTGTGGGTTCAACACTTTCCTGTTCTTTTCCACAGGAACTTGGAGTCCCTCAGGGCTGTATTTTGAGTGTCACACTTTTCAGTATAGAAATTAATGCCATCACTGAAAAACTCCCTCATTGTTGCAAACGGGCTCTATGTCGACGACTTTCACATCTCACATCAGTTTTCGAACATGAGGTATATTGAGCGGCAGCTACAGACTGCCCACAATCGTATACTGAAGTGAACCACAGCAAACGGTTTCAACTTTTCTCTCTCTAAAACCGTTTGCATGCACTTTTAATGCCAACAGAGTTTTCATCCTGATCCTGAACTCGGTATCAGTGAAGTTGTGCTGCCTGTGGTCCCTGATACAAAGTTCTTGAGACTTATTTTTGACCGTAAGCTGATCTTTATACCACACATCAAGCAGCTAGGGTCAAATTCACAGGAGCACAAAACATCATCCATGTTCTCTCTTCCACTACTTGGGGAGCAGATCATTGTTCTATGCTAAAGATATATTGTGCCCTTATTTGATCGAAACTCGACTATGGATCACTGGTCTATGGCTCTGCCAGGACCTCGGCTTTAAAGATGTTGGACCCCATTCATCATCGAGGAATTTGGCTCTGCACTGGGGCTTTCTGCACTTCTCCAGTTCAGAGCTTATACATAGAATCTCATGAACCTTCTTTACACCTCCGTCATTTGCAACTGTCTTTACTATATGCTTCGAAACTTTGTTCCTTATCAAAGCATTTCACCTGGGGTTGTGTTTTCCTTCCTCAGTGGGCCATATTTTTTCAGAACAGACGATCTGCCATTGCTCCTTTTGGCCTTTGTATCCAGGAACAGTTGGATGAATTGGGTCTGTCCTTTGAAAACATTGCTGTATCCACTGGTCAGCCAATTCCACCATGGCTTATTTCAGTCCCCAAATGTGGCCTGTCTTTAAGTCATCTGAGAAAAGCAGACACTCCTGGTTGAATATACTGTCTGTTATTTGCTGAACATCTTTTGAACCATCTTTTCATTCCTATTTATATGGATGGTTCAAAGTCGGGTGACTGGGTGGGCACTGCTATGGTTTGTTGTGGTTAGATGGTTGCATACAGAATCCCTTCTACAGCTTCTGTGTTCACTGTTGAAGTGTACGCCATTTCTCTTGCCCTGAATCACATAGAAGCTAAGCAGTACTGAAACTGCACTATTTATACTGACTTGCTTAGTTTTATACAGGCTTTACGTTAGTTCTCGCCCTGTTCTCGCCAATATTCAAAACCGACTGGCCCATTTCTCTTTAACATCTACTGTTATCCAGTTTTATCTGGATACCAGGTCATGTTAGTATTCGCTGGAACGAGCCACTGTCACGGCTGTGGCTGTTCCATACATGGACTATAGACGTGTATTCAAGGCTCGGCTTCGTCACAGTTGGCAGTCGACTTGGAATGAGCAACGTGAAAACAAGCTTTTCCAAATAAAACCCTATATTGGACTTGCTTCCGTAAGAATGGAAAAGAGAAAGTCGTTCTAACTAGACTACGCATTGGTCACAGTTTTTAACTCATCATTTTCTTTTATCTGGGACTGATGCACCAGTGTGTTGTCTGTGTGATACTCAGGTCACAATAAGTCACATTTTACTGTCTTGCCGTCGTTACAAATCTTAACGACGACACCATTTTAAACATGTTCTGTCCCAAGGTTTATCCATGACGTTAGTGTTATTGGTGATGGTGACACTGTCCACTTTGGAAATTTTCTTTAGTTTTTTAAAGGTCATTAATCTTTTTAATGCTATTTAAGTTTTTAATTTATACATTAGACCTTTTTTAATGTGATTTTCTTTTAAGAATCAAAGTACCTCTACTTCGAGTTGAAATTAAAAATGGTCATAACGTCAAATAACTCGGAACCAGTACGGGAAAGACTAACTTCAGATTACTGATGGTGGATTTTGAACTTACCTGTTAGTCTTCCTAGCGACTTATGATAATTGCAACTATACTACAGAAAGTCCTTTACAACTTGTATTACTGAAGTTTTTCTCTTATCACTGTAGACTAGATGTAAACATTGGTTGTAATGCTATTCATGTTATTTTTTTAACTTTGCTTTGTTTTACTTTAACTTCCTTTTATGAATTTTACTAAGTTTAATTTTAACTTTTTACTGGATGTTTGGCGCAGATAGCCTAGCTGTTTTGTGCCATGGAACACCAAAGCAATTAACAACAGACAAAAAAATTAGTTACTTTGAATGTATAGAATCTAGTAAATAATTGTTCTTTGATGAAGTGACATTATTTTTATATATTTTCTGTTCTTATGTAATTTTTTAGTTTGTAGATACCAAAACATGGAAGATTTTAAATGTTTGAAGTTGTGCACAATCTTTATCTCTTCTTTTTCTTTTTTTTTTCTAGAAACTACCTAAAGTAATATTTGCATCAAGTTTGAAGATTTCATAAATTGTGTTCGTCATTATTTTTAGTGTAGTTCACTGATACATATCCAGTAAAAAGAGAAAAGGTTCCCTCTAAAGATAAGTTAGAAATATTATGAACTGAACACAAGCAGCAGAAGTAAACATAAGTATCATTTGAAATATAAAATTCTTCATTAAATGTGTTCTGTTGGCAAAAATCAGTTGAGCTTCTTCTGTATCGTCTGACTGATGGGGTTACAAAATAAAAAGGTTCGGCATGGGCAGATGGTTAAGGCACTCGAGTCTTAATCTGAGAGCAACCCAAGAGTTGGCGGTGGGTAGTAATAACTAGCTGCCTTCCCTGTAGTCTTACAAACAAAGAAAATAAAGATAGAGACGGAACTATGGAAATGCCTGATTGAAACACTGTAGGTGAACAAGGTCTGCTTTGTTTTGAATTTCGCGCAAAGCAACACGAGGGCTATATGCGCTAGCCTACCCCAATTTAGCAGTGTAAGATTAGAGGGAAGGCAGCTAGTCATCACCACCCACCATCAATTCCTGGGCTACTCTTTTACCAACGAATAGTGGGATTAATCGAACTTTATAACGCCCCCACGGCTGAAAGAACGAGCATGTTTGGTGTGCTAATTGAATAAAGAAACTCGGATATTTCACAAGTTACGTAACTTTATTGAATGGTCTACATTTAGACTTAATCTAAGGAGTAGCGGGTTTCTGTATTGGCTGATTGATTAAGAGTACTTCCAAGAAGTTTGTATAGAAATGTTTACATATTAGTTGAATTAATTAAGACTCAAGGATAGAAGTTTCAACAAGTGAACTTTTGAGCTTAACACGTTTATGACCTTGAGACACATGGTTAACGAAAATATTATATTGTAGAAGCTGCATAAGAATTTAGAATTACTACGTAAACATACTTGAATAAAAATATATTCTATACTAGTTGTGGAAGGGTGAAATACATGGCTATTTCAAATCTTGCACTGAACACTAAAGTTAACATTAATGACTGAAGAAGAACCTTAATAAGTTGAAAAATTATGATAGTTGTTTCCTCGGGTATTAAGCAATAGAAATCTGAATAAAACCACATATAACTCATAAATTATAATGCATCATAATTACTCGGGAACTTCTCCTGTTCGTTGGTAAGAAAAGTATTCCTAGAGTTGTCGGTGAGTGATGATGACTAGCTGCTGAATTACGAACGGCTAGCGCAGATAGTTCTCTTTAGGATTTGCACGAAATTGGAAACAAAACCGATTGGTCTACAGTCTTAAAGTGGAGAAAAAGTAGTTTTTTGTTGTTGTTTTTAAGTGGCTAGAGTACCTCAACCACTCCATATAGGCTCTACTAACCCAGCAACACCACCAGCAAGTCAGACAGAAGGCTCATACATTTTTTCTGCAGAAAGATTCCCTGCCGGACAAGGAAATAGCAGGTGGTTCAAGAAATCGAGCAGTGCGTGTCGCGCGAGATTTCGCCTGAAGTCTTCTTCAAAATGAGGAATGGTTAAAAAGATAACGAGAACGATCCATATACAGTTATACGTACACAGTTAAACCCTGTAAGTCTAGTATACGTGGCAAGACTAGTTTACTGGTTAAAAATGATCATAATAACCTAAAATCATTATGTAAACAGGCTCCAAGTACAATATAGTTATATGTCCAAGAAAAGAAAAACAGATGAAGTTAAAACAAACCTATAGATAAAAAATATAATATCAGGTAGTGAAAATATTGAACAAACATATGTAATAGAAATTCCAGTAGTTAGCTCTCACTCAACCAATCCTACTGAAGTAGAGAACGAAACCAATAAGGGAAATTCATCCCAAATACATACAAGCAATACGGAGAGTAACATTACACCTTGGGTTAAAGTCTACGCTCTTACGCTGAGAGTAACATCACACCTTGGGTTATAGTCTAAACTCTCATGAGTGTAGGAAGCTCGCAATACTATGACTCCATGAAGAATTCACGATCCCAAACTCCAAGTTAAGTTGTGATAGATCAGTAGTTCAGTCAGCAATGCGAGATGAAAGGTCACACCAATCAAATGACTTGATCCTTGCTGGAAAAAGAACAGTTAAAACAATGCACACTCCTCTTCTTACATTGTTGTTGGGAATGTTCCTGACACTATGACGTTAAGACGAGTTTGCTTCAAGTGCTAGTAAATGTGCAAGGTACTGTCTAGCTTCTTACAGAACGACGTGCATGCACCCATACTGTCAGACCCTGATAATAGCGAGTTCAGCAAGTCACATACATCCACCATTTCCTGGTTCTCTTAAAAATAAACCTCAAATTCAATGGTGAAGTGAAAGTACAACTTCAAGAAAACACCTTACACGCCCACAATGACCAAAAATTCTAGCCGTGTGTATGTTCAAAACTCCACTTTGTCTTCTTTTAACTGATGAAACAGTATCTTAGATAGCGACAGTTGTACTATGTGTTTTGTCCCCTGTTTTTAACATGAGAAATGATCCATATATCTAAAATTTGAAGTTGGTATATCACTTAATTATCTTCATCATTTACCACTACGCATGATTTTCCAGCCTGTCCTATTCTGGTAATTTTGTATTAACATGATTTATAACAAAGACGAAATAAAAAAAGAATAATAAACTTCATTGTTTTATGTACAAAAATCTCTATTCCGCTTTAAACTTGTCCTTTGAAATCTGAAACAACGCCATCGCACAATCTGAATGAGTAAGTAAAATCATGTCCAAATGCATTTATGAATTCAAACGTTTACACTCTCGTCCCCAAAACATGCACCCGGCAACGATCAGTTGCAAACTCTCTCCTTGTTAACCTGAAGATAGTTGGGAAGATCGAAACGTTGTTACCTGCTTTATTAATAAAAGTGTTAATATCCATATCAGCCGTCCTGAGATACATTTTTACGTCAAGTGGGTTTCTCGTAATCACGAACTACCAAACATTGTAGTAAATTGTCTTTACGTTGATGTAACCAGGATTTTTGTCTTAATATTACTTTATATTTTAAGTTGGTTGAATTTGATTTATGAATTATAATTTGAATTTTGATTTGTAATATGTTTAATGTAGTTTCATTTGAGTTTCTTTTTCACTATCATTAATATGTTTTCTAGCTTCTAGAGTTTCATGTGTTAACTTTTCTTCTCTCAGTGTGAGTGTTGCGGCGCTGTGCATGCCACTTGACTGAGTAAAACAAGTACCACATTTTTAGACTTGTTATTAGGTCTATAATTCGGCCACTGTTGCTACTAATTTTAGCATTCGGGGTGAGGCTGTCCATAAGATTGGTAGGAAGATTATAATGATTGGAATTATCCTGAATTTTAAATGTTACCATTCCATAAGCAGCACTGTAGAGTTGTGAAAACACATAAGTTAATTGACTTCAATTGGCAGGTTGAAAACAAAAACAGACAAAAGGACTAAAATTTTGATCTTAAGTAGGAAAAAGCCAGGACTCAAAACTATTGTGACTTGTTGAGAAATTCGGTTAAGAATATGAATTAAAGTTGTAATGTTCTGGTTACAAAAATACTCTGTCTTAAAATTCACTTAAGATGTAGTGTGTGAACGTTTAGAAAACACACAAAAAAACATTAGGTCAAGCTCTGTTTATACAGACTCACATGGGCGTCATCCACAGCTTATTTTTAGAACACAATCCATCCTACTCACTGAAAGCTTAGTCGACACCAGCATCTTCGGGTTTTGACCTTGTAGCTGTTGTTTTCCAAGTTGTGACGAAGGCTCCACACATAACCTGGAACCCTGCCACATTCCCTCCTCTACTTGAACAACATGGAGATAAATGGTTGCTGCTATTCGACGAGTCTGTTAATCGATTACATTTGATTATAAACAAGATTTCTCCTACCGTTCAAGCAAAACAAGAGCAACAAAAGTAAGAAAGGTGTGTTTTGCCCACTTACTCCCCCTACATGATTCTAACATGGTTTTCATCTTCATATCTTAATTCTCATTTTTAAACTAATTTTAAAATTACGATTGGTTTCACATCACAGAACTTTTCTGAAGGTTACCATTCGCGCATTTTCGAAAAACAGTTTCACAGTTGCAACTGGAAATAATTATGTAACCAGTCAGAGAATTTATTTTCGTACGTTGTTTGAATGAAAACAATAGAAATAATAATTAATCAAGATTTAAGTTATAGGAATATTTCGTAGACACCAACCAAATACTAACCTTATCTGAGTTAATGACAATTTTGTTTTGTAAATATAACAAAAATATCTGTATCTCTAAAAACTTTGTAGCTCAATAAAATCTTAATATATCTATTAAAAAGTAAAAATACCGTATTTTTAAGCAAAGAGACAAACATCAACTAGATACATTTATTAAGCCTTAAACAATTTCCTCTTTATTCCATATTCTATATATTTTTGAGTTAAACTGTTCACAAGAGTTAGAAAGTGCATGAAAATATATCATAGATATAATAAAACTTTGTAACTGTTTACTCGATGCTTTGTCACCATTTAGTGAAGTAAATAATCGTGACTCATGTCATTTTAGTGTGTTTGAATTTTGGGCAAAGCTACACGAGAGCTATCTGCGCTGGTCGTCTCTAATTTAGTAGTGTAAGTCTAGAGGGTAGGCAACTAGTCATCACCGCCAACGCTTGGGATACTCTTTTACCAACGAATAATGGGATTGACCGTCTCATTGTAACACCCCCACGACTGAAAGGGCCAGCATGTTTGGTGCGACAGGGATTCGAACCCGCGACCCTCGGATTGGGAGTCGAGCGCCTTAACTACGTAGCCATACCAGGAACATATTTCATTTTAGACAAACAACTACTTGGCCAAAATGAAATCTAGTTTGTGTGTCTTTCAACTAGTCTAAATTTAAAGTCAAACAGCATAAAAACTAGAATAATATCAACTTATTTCATAAAATAAAACATTTTATATAGTTACAAAGTAAAAATCTATTAGGGAATGAATAAGAGTAAAACAGAAAGTCTGTTCAACACCCTATTGTTGTGTTAACAAATAACAACTGCTTGTCTTCTCCAAACTAATCAGGATAACGTTTCATTTTTACAATGATACCAGTTAGCTTTTAAGAAGTTAAGTATGTGACACTATAACCAAATTATCAATATGTAACTTTATATAAAAGGAGAGACTTCCACCATAATAATGTAATACTTTCAATTAAACAAAGTTGATTATATAGTCCTAAAATAACCTAAACGAGCCACACAAAGTTTAAATAACAGTTTCAGTTACTTAATTATTATAAGCATTATTAGGCTCATACGCAGAATGTTTGACTGGGGTCTCTAATTTATGAGATCAAAAGCCAAAACATATTGTGCGAAGCAGAATTAGTGCAAAGCATGATAATGTTACAAGGGTTTAAGGAGCATGCGACTATTTCGAACCAAAATAATTCGAATGCTTCATCAGGGAAGATGTGGAGAACATTAAATATCACAAGCAGCTGTACTGTAACTGCAAAAGTGTACGTTTTACGTCACCAAAATAGAGGGGCTTTACTGATTCCCCCTCTGCGCAAGTGCATAATTATGTTATTAAATTTATAGCTTTTACAGTAAGTTTTTTTTGGTTTTTTCAATTTCGCGCAAAGCTACACAAGAACTATCTGCGCTAGTCGTCCCTAATTTAGCAGTGTAAGACTAGAGAGAAAGCAGCTAGTTATCACTACCACCGCCAATTCTCGGGTTATTCTTGTACCAACGAATAGTGGGATTGACTGTAACTTTATAATGCTTCCATGGCTGAAAGGGCTGGCATGCTTGGTGTGACAGGAATTTGAACTCGCGACCCTCAGATTACGAGTCGAGCGCCTTAGTCACCTGGCCATGCCTAGCCAATTATTATCTTAAGCAATATATGAGCTTAGTTTTTACATATGAAAAAAAAATTGAGACAAAAGAGCAACTACAATTATTCAGCTGCAAAATATCTTGGAATAAAATGGCAGTTAGAACACTAACACCTGGAGTTCGATTCTCCGTAGTAAGCAGAACACAGATAACATACTGAAATAAGCTGACAGTTATAACACTAATGTACACACAACTAAGGTGCCGCTGTGTTTGAAATAGTGCCCGGCATGGCTATGTGTTTAAGGCGCACGACTTGTAAACCGAGGATCGCGGTTTTGAATTCCCATCACACCAAACATGCTCGTCCCTTCAGCTGTGGGGTCGTTATAGTTATAATGTGACGGTAAATCCCACTATTCGTTGGTAAAAGAGTAGCCCAAGAGTTGGCGGTGGGAGGTGATGACTAGCTGCCTTCTCTTTAGTTTTACACAGCTAAATTAGGAACGACGAGCGCAGATAGCCCTCGTGTAGCTTTGCGCGAAATTTAAAAACCAAACCAAGTCTTTGAAATCATTCCCTGGTGGATTAGTCGTAAGTTTACGAACTTACAACGCAAAAATCTTGGATTCGATTCATTGTGGTGTGAACAAAGCGCAGAGAGCCTGATGTGCAGCTAGCTATACGCTAAATCAGAACAATACTTCGGAATAATAATCCGTGATGACGAGTAAAGCCACTTGTAGAGAAAAATACGGATGTAAAAACGGCTGGTATAGATAGCGAAAGCTCTACGTAGAGGATCGAACAACGTTTCGACCTTCTTCAGTCATCGTCAGGTTCACAAAGAAAGAAAGAGGTAACTGACCAATAGCTGACCATATGTTTGAAGGTGGTTGTGTAATTGAGTGTAGGAATGTAGAGGGAGTGCTTAGAGATTTGATTATATTTATTAATACAGGTATAAAGGTGTTCCTTTGTATTAGTTTATTTTGGACTTGAGTTGTTGTATAAGTAAGGCTTCTTTAAGTTTGCGTTTGTTTATGTTTGTTTCTTTATTTAGTATTTGGGTGTTTTTTATGGTTATGTTGTGTTTATTTGATTTGCAGTGTTGAAAAACGTGTGAAAATGACTTTTTATGTTCTGTGAATCTGGTTTCCATTTTTCTTCTTGTTTTTCCAATACAGAAGTCGTGGCAGTTATCACGTTGTATTTTATAAATAATGTTGGTGTTGTGTTTGTCAGTGTTGTTTTTACATTGTATAGACCTTAGTTTTGTGCCTGGTTTTTGAATAAATTTGGTATTAACTGGAATGTCATATTTTGTTATTAGTTTTTGCCAAATGTTGGTTATTTTTCTGCTGATGTCAAGAATATATAGTATGCAGCAATATATGGTTCGTAATTTTTTAATTCGTGGGATATATTTACTTTTGTTAGTTGATTTTGCTTTTTGTCTAGGTGTGCATATAATGTTTTCTACGGTTTGTGGAGGAAACATGTTAATGTTGATGAAGTATTGTTTTATTTTGTCTAATTCGTCGTTAATTTTATCTGGTGAACATAGTTTTATGGCTGTGTTTATTTGGTTTCTTAGTATGTTGAGTTTTTGTTTTGGGTCATGTGCTGAGTCCCAAGGAATGTATAGTCCAGTATGAGTGATTTTTTGGTGAGTTTCGGTTTTAAATTGTGCATCGGTTTTTGTAATTTGATATTTGATATTTGATTTCTTTCTTCCTGTTTACATGTGAAGTTAATGTTGGGATGTATAGAGTTAATGTTATTGAAAATGTTAAGTGTGCGTTCTGTAGATGTTAATGCCGCAACCGTGTCATCTACATATCTGTACCAATATAGTGGTGGATGTAATGCTGTGTTAACTGCTTGTCTTTCAAATTGTGTCATAAAAATATTGGCTAGAACTGGTGATACTGGATTAACCATGCTTAGATCATTTGTTTGTATATAGTTGTGGTTGTTGAACATGAAGTTTGTCTTCATCGAGGTGAATTTTATGAGGGTTGCTAACTGGTTGCTGGGAATGCCTATTGAGGGGTTAGAGTCTCGAATATAGAGTTCTAAGACTATCTTGCAGGCTTCAGTGGTTGGGACTTCTGTAAAGAGGGATATGACATCGAAACTGGTCTTTAAGGCTTTATGTTTAAGTTGATTAAAGTTAGATTTGAAATTAAAAGAGTCTTTGATGAATGAGCTGGCTGATGTTACATATTTGGAGAATGCCCATACTATGTATTTACCAAGATTGTAATTAAACGATTCATATGTGGACATTATTGGTCGTAGTGGACAATCTGGTTTATAAGGCTTGGGGATGCCGTATATTTGTGGGGTTCGTGAGCCGGTCTTGCGTAGGTAGGAATAAAGTGTTTGTGAAATTGTGTTGGCTTTTTTTTATTTTTGGTAGTATTTTGTTTAGTTGCATTTCGTGCGACTTTGTTGGATTTGTTTGTATTGGTTTAAATTTGTTTGTGTCTGATAGGATGTTATTCATTTTTTTGGATGTATTCATTCGTGTTCATTATGACTATAGCGTTTCTTTATCTGCTCTTAGAATTTTAATGTTTTGTCTTGTTTTATGTTTTTAATGGAATTAATGTCTTTTTTTGAAAGGTTGTTTTTACTTTTCTGTTTTGTGAAATTATGTTGATGGTTTTGTGAGAAAATTCTTTGAAGACATCGTTTAAGAAGTTTTTAGGTGTTTCTGAAAATATAAATTTTTAATTTTTTTCTGGGAAGTTTGGCTGTTGGATGTCAATAGAATTGTTGAAGTTGTCTTCTTCCTGTTGATTGTTTTCGGTTGTTTCCTTCTTGTTTTTGTTTTCTGTTGAAAGTATCACAAGTCTCCTGGCTAGGTCTTTAAAACATGATTTAATTTCTAAGGTTGGAATGTACCTAGGTGCTATTGCGAAGTTGAGTCCTTTGTTAAGTAGGTGTATCTCGTCTGTGTTTAATTGTTGGTCAGATCTGTTAATTATGAGGTTAGTGGCAGATCTTTTTGTCCCTGTCGTTTGTAGTGTTGATTTGGTTTATGTTTCGTTTTATAAGTCCGTAAATCTCTGGTTTAATGCAACATGCCAGTTGATGGTCTAGGCTCATTTTTTGTTCCTGTAAGTTATGTAGTTCTTTGTATTTCGTGTTCAACATGGCTTTGAGTAGTTTTTTTTCGGTAAATTTTGGATAATGTTTGCGCATTGATTAAATTTTGTTGACAGTTTTACCTTTACAAAGTTTGAGGTTTGTTGTTCCTTTCTACATTGCTGAATGAAATAAATGTCGTTTCTTCTGTTGATAATTTTTTGGTTTAAGTTTCTTAGTTTCTTTACGATCGTATGAACATGTACTGTTAATAGTGGTGTAATGTTCAAACATAATGGTTACATAATAAGTACAAATACATAAAGAACACACAAAAACTTACACTTCTTGTACAATCACAGTGATGAAATAATAATCCGTGATGACGAGTAAAGTCACTTGTAGAGAAAAATATATAAGTAAAAACGGCTGGTATGGATAGAGAAAGCACTATGTAGAGGAGCGAACAACGTTTCGACCTTCTTCGGTCATCATCAGGTTCACAAAGAAAGAAAGAGGTAACTGATCGATAGCTGACCACATGTTTGAAGGTGGTTGTGTAATTGAATGTAGGAATGTAGAGGGAGTGCTTAGAGGTTTGATTATATTTATTAATATAGGTATAAAAGTGTTCCTTTGTATTGGTTTATTTTGGGCTTGAGTTTTTATATATGTAAGGCTTCTTAATTTTGCGTTTGTTTATGTTTGTTTCTTTATTTAGTATTTGAGGATAAAAAGATCTGCCACAACAAAAACCTAGAAAAACTAAGATGCAAACAACAGAAAAGACAACAACACGACAAACCATTGACTAACCTCATAATTAACAGATCTAACCGACAATTAAACACAGACGAAATACACCTACTTAACAAAGGATTCAATTTCGCAATAGCACCTACAGTCATGTTGGGACACCCTATGAAAGCCTGTGTGTTTGTTTAACATTTTTTGAAATATAGATATTTAATTTCAATTTCAATAATACTGAGAGATTAAAAGAATATAACTAAACAATTAAAACTGAAGAAAAGACTTTTCAAGATCTTCTGTAAATGTAATTCTACAAAAATGCATATTCTAACTGAGGAAAACGTTAGGACACCCTACCCCTAATAGCTACTGTTACCTCCTTTGGCTGAAATAACTGTAGTGAGACGCTTCTTGTAGCCATCTACCAGTCCCTTACATCGGTCTGAAGAAAGTTTGCCCCACTCCTCAATGCAGAATTCTTTCAGCTGTGAGATGTTTGAGGGGTTTCTTGCATGTACAGCCCATTTCAAGTCACTCCACAGCATCTCAATGGGATTAAGATCTGGGCTTTGACTCGGCCATTGCAGGACTCTCCATTTCTTAGTTTTCAGCCAGTACTTGGTGGATTTACTGGTATGTTTTGGGTCATTGTCGTGTTGCAGGGTCCAGTTCCGCTTCAGCTTTAATTTTCGTACAGATGGTCTCACATGATCCTCAAGCACGCTCTGATACAGAGTAGAATTCATGGTGGATTCTATGATTGTGAGCTGTCCAGATTCTGCTGCAGCAAAGCAGCCCCAAACCATGACATTTCCACCTCCATGCTTCACAGTTGGTATGAGGTTTTTTTCCTGGAATGCTGTATTTGGTTTACGCCAAACATGTCCTCTATTCTGGTGTCCAAATAATTCAATTTTGGACTCATCTGTCCAAAGAACATTATTCCAGAAGTCCTGGTCTTTGTTTACATTCTCTCTGGCAAACTTCAGTCTGGCCTTGATGTTTCTCTTAGAGAGCAAAGGTTCCTCCTTGCACACCTCTCATGCAAGTTAAACTTGTGCAGTCTCTTTCTAATTGTAGAGGCATGCACTTTCACATCAACAGTAGCCAGAGCCTGCTGTGGGTCCCGTGATGACATGTTAGGGTGTTTGGAGACCTCTTTTAGCATCTTGTGGTCTGCTCTCGGGGTGAACTTGCTTGGACGACCAGACCTGGGCATGTTGGCAGTTGTTTTGAAAGCTATCCACTTGTTGACTATTTTCCGGACAGTGGAATGGCTGATTTCAAAATATTTTGGGATCTTTTTAAATCCCTTATCAGACTCAAAAGCTGCTACAATTTTCTTTCTGAAGGACTCAGACAGCTCTTTTGCTCTCACCATGGTCCTCACTCTGACTTCAACAGTCAGGAGCACACCAAACTAAATGTCTGAGGTTTAAATAAAGCAAGCCTCATTCAAAATGCTGAGTAACGATCTTCTAATCATGTGCATCTGGTGTGATACACCTGGGTGTGATTTGAGCCACTTTAAGTGGGAATAAATGTGGGGGTGTCCTAACTTTTTCCTCAGTTAGAATATGCATTTTTGTAGAATTACATTTAGAGAAGATCTTGAAAAGTTTTTTCTTCAGTTTTAATTGTTTAGCTATATTCGTAAAATCTCTCAGTATTGTTAAAATTGAGATTAAATATCTATATATCCAAAAATGTTACAAAATTACACAGGCTTTCATAGGGTGCCCTAACTTTTTCACATGACTGTAGGTACATTCCAACCTTAGAAATTAAAACGTGTTTTAAAGACCTAGCCAGGAGACTTGTGATACTTTTAGCAGAAAACAAAAACAAGAAGAAACCAACCGAAAACAATCAACAGGAAGAAGACAACTTCAACAATTCTATTGACATCAAACAGCCAAACTTCCCAGAAAAAAATTTAAAATTTATATTTTTCAGAAACAGCTAAAAACTTCTTAAACGATTTTTCAAAGAATTTTCTCACAAAACCATCAACATAATTTCACAAAACAGAAAAGTAAAAACAACCTTTCAAAAAGAGACATTAGTTCTATTAAAAACATAAAACAAGACAAAACATTAAAATTCTAAGAGCAGATAAAGAAACGCTATAGTCATAATGAACACGAATAAATACATCCAAAAAATGTAGAACATCCTATCAGACACGAACAAATTTAAACCAATACAAACAAATCCAACAAAGTCGCACGAAATGCAACTAAACAAAATACTACCAAAAATAAAAAAAAGCCAACACAATTTCACAAACACTTTATTCCTACCTACGCAAGACCGACTCACGAACCCCACAAATATACGGCATCCCCAAACCTAAAATTCTAAAAGCACATAAAGGAAATGTTTTTTGTCTTAATGTTTTGCAATAATCAAGTACATTGACAAATAGATTATTTTTTTCTGTAGTTTGCATAAATCATAGCAACATGCAGAGCCAAAAAAAGATTATACATTCTATATATAAATTGACATAGTCTTGAATTAACATTAAACTTGGTTTGAGACTCTCAATTCTTGTTTAACAAGCTAGATAAAATTTCCGATGTTCCAAAACTCTAGCCCCACAGAGAAAACAGACATTATATTCCTAAAAAATGACATTTCTTATGTCAGTTGTACATGTTTCAGGAAATAGAGGGCCCGGCATGGCCAAGCGTGTTAAGGCGTGCGACTCGTAATCTGAGGGTCGCGGGTTCGCATCCCCGTCGCACTAAACATGCTCGCCCTTTCAGCCATGGAGGCATTATAATGTGATGATCAATCCCACTATTCGTTGGTAAAAGAGTAGCCCAAGAGTTGGCGGTGGGTGGTGATGACTAACTGCCTTCCCTCTAGTCTTACACTGCTAAATTACGGACGGCTAGCACAGATAGCCCTCGAGTAGCTTTGTGCAAAATTCAAACAAACAAACAAATAAACGAATAGGAAATATAAAACCCTGATGGCACAGTATACCAGCAATTAATTGGTTTATGGGTGTTAGTGGGATGCAATTCGGATAACAAATAAATCAAGAACAGACTGTGTTTTTTCCTATGGGTACATACTGTTGGGATATTCTTTATAGAGACGTGATAACCTTCATGAACTAGTTCTATGATCTTGGATGTTGTTAAGGGCATATTTTATCCTAATATCATAAAAACTGCTCAGTGGCATGAGAAACCGACCCAGCAACGTACTGAAGTAGAGAAGAGTCATTATTTCTCCTCTCTCTGTTTTTTAATTTTCTTTATTCTAAGTATTCTTAGCATAGTACATTTAATTAGCCCTTAATTAAGTTTTAATACGTGTTTTTATTCATTAAATCTCAACTTATTAACATACTGAAGAAGGAAAGATCTTTTTTTCAGAGTTTCTTCAGACGTTCAGATTTTTACTCTCAACCAAAACTTCTAACGCTAAATTAAACATATGTTCAAAACACGTGATAGCTTGTGAAGAGCCTTATCTCCAAGACGCATATGACTGTACGAACATCAATCCTTTTTACTTGACATCCGATTCTTCCGGACTAATCGCTTTTTTTGAAAAGTTGTATTTTTATTCACCGCATATTGTATACAAGATACAGCAAGTTTTTAGGAGATGACTCATTTTTAGGTGGTGAAATTTCTGACGCCTTAATTACATACAGTAGATTAATGAAGGAACTTTACATTAGACTACGAAGAACCCGAGAATGAAACTTTGTTCGCTGTTTCAAAAACACACAAAAAGAACACATACATGAAATTTCAGGATTATAAAACAGATGTTTACAGTTACAAACACTGACTTCTGGAGAGATATTTATAAGGAAACATTTGTTCCCCAGCTGCTGAAATATACTAGCATTAATGTTTCTTTGATGTTTGTTTTTGTCTTTTGAATTTCGCCCAAAGCTACTCGAGGGCTATTTGCGTTAACCGTCCCTAATTTAACAGTGTAAGACTAGAGGGAAGGAAGCTAGTCATCACTACCCACTGCCAACTCTTGGGCTACTCTTTTACCAACAAATATTGGGATTGATCGTCACATTATAATGCCCCCCACGGCTGAAAGGGCGAGCATGTTTGGTGCGACCGGGATTCGAACCCGCGACCCTCGGATTACGAGTCGAACGCCATAACCCACTTGGCCTTGTCAGAGAGTAGCCCACGAGTTGGTAACAGATGATGTTTGCCAGCTGCGTTCTCTTTTCTCTATCAATTCAAAATTAAAGATAACAAATTCAGACAGACCTCATATAGCTTTTCGCGAAATTGAAGAAACAAATGTTTTAAATAGGATTTTAAATTTCGAGTAAAGCTACGCAAGAGATTTCTGCGTTAGCAGTCCCTAATTTAGTAGTGAAATTCGAGAGGGAAAGTACGTAGTCATCATCACCCACCGCCAACTCTTGGGTACTCTTTTACCAACAAATAGTGGGATTGATCGTAACATTATGATGCCCCCACGGCTGAAAGGGCGATTATGTTTGGTGTGACCGGGATTCGAACCCGCGACCCTCGGATTAGAAGTCGAACGCCTTAACACGCTTGGCCATGCCGGGCCAGTGTTTCTTTGAATAGCTCGATTTGATTTATTTCATTATTCTTTTTTTTTTAAATATTTAAACAACTTTGACCGTGTAACAAACATTTTAAATTTTGCCTAAAACAGAATATAACACAAAAGAGTGTACTAAAGTACGAAGAAAGTATATTATATGTTATTAAAATGTTCAATGTATAAATAATAGTTACTACAGTGTATTAGATTTGCGGTTGTTTCGTTTCATGACTGACGAATAAGTAGTTGAAGTTACAGCATCACATGCCATTTCTTTATATATTCTAAATCGTTGTTGTTGTAGAGCGTCGCTCTTAGATATTAATTTATTTTAAAAGTCAAACTACAATTTGTTTATCAACGTGCGTAACGTTAGATTTATTTACAAATAAATCATTGCAAAAAAAAAAAAAAACACGTACAAGGTTATTGTTATATTTTACGTTGAAATCCATACAGTGTATCAACCTTAACGTATTTGGTTGTCATAGAAGCACGAAAACATCCTGCAGAGTAGTTGTTTTTAACAACTGTCCTAATTATTCCACTGAGATGGCTTTTTCCGTTCTTTAAAATAAAAATGGTTTTAAAATAAACTATTCGTTGAGGAGCGAAAATTAAGCCTTTTTTTATTTCTATGAAGAAATACTGGTTTTGTTTCTATTATCATTTTAAAGTTGGAAATAAAGAATGTTAAGGTTGTAACAGTTTTAAAAAAAATAATGTAGTAGCAATGTAGTACGAATTACGACGTACATAACAACACAACAAAGTTGTTTAGGCCAAAGTCAAATTAAGCCTTCACTGTTACATAACTAATATTAAAGTGAATCAAATGAAACGCAACCTCCTTTAATATGTATTTTACACATTACTGAATCACCAAACATGAAGTCTTATGAAAGTGTATTTATACATTTTGTTCTGTTAATATACAAATGTAGATGCGATGGGTAACTTTATCGGTGAAGATCCTTTAGTCCGAGGGCCCATCACTCTAAAGGCGTGATAGTTCGAATATGTCTTTTTTTTTTTTAAGAGTTGAAATATTTAATTGATTGTTTGGCTAAATTTGTGATTTTTAAAAAAAGTCCCATGATAACCTAAAATGTTGCAATTTCTCATAAATTAATGGATAATATTTATCATACTTTCCCTGATGTTATTTTCTTGTACACATGTGTGCTGCACATCACGCGAATTTACTCGCCAGCATTCGATTTGGGAATCCATCTCTTCTGACAGAACAGACATTGCTGTAACAACAGATATTATATCTCCGATTCATTGATAATGTTGAAAGCTTCTTCTTAGTAAAATCATCTTGACACTGAACCAATACAGTGACCTGTACACAACAATCTTGATTCAAATATTTTGTTTTTTATGTTTGAAACGAGAACAAACTATCAGGGGTAGCTGGTTCGCTCTCCAATTTTCTGCCAAGTTGTAACCCCTTCAAACTTTTCATTTGAGATTGCATTTAGCTAATATGGACATACGAATCTGTTTAATCATTCAGTTTTGAATTATATTGCATAAACCAAAAATCTTTGACTGTTGAACCTCAGGAATATTGGGGGATCACAATTTTATCTTCGACTAGACTTTTAATACCAGATCTATTGTTGAATTACGTGACTTGATCTTAGTACAGTCTCCAGCTAAGTTTACAAAGTCACATTTCTCGTATTTCACAGTCGTAAATATCAGAAAAAGAATTACAGTTTCCACGCTTTGTCACCTTGTATTTCTTTCGAAACTCATTATAAAAACTAAAAATATTTTTCAGATTTTTATATTATAGTTGCGAGTTGTGCTAATGTTCTTACTCTAAGAAAATATTTCAGAATGATTAGTCCTTTTACTCTTGAATAAGTTTCAAAACAATTGTTCTTTTTTCTTTTTAACAGAACGGCATAGTTCACCAAACAGGGAAAATCCAGTTAATAAATTTGCTAAACGAATATCTTAAATAATCGAATGGTTAGAAGCTCTATTATTCGAAAGCAATATATATATGAAAAATCGGCTGGTATTGGTAGAGAAAAAAAAAACGTTGTTCGTTCCTCTACATATGCTTTCTCTACCCATATCAGCTGTTTTTACATATATATTTTTCTCTAGAAGTGGATTTTCTCGTCATCACGGATTATCAAAAAGCAGGGTGTAACAACTGGCAGAATGTGACCCAACCCATCCAATTTTTTTAACATGAAACATTCTGCCAGTTTACAAGTGACAATAGATATGAGTGTAGTATTCTCACTTCACCATATAAGACATGTAGATATTTCTAAAGCAGTAAATAAACTCTCAATTGCAAAAGTAAATAAATATAAATACATGTATTAAATTACGAACTTTCGTCTTAGATGTACTATACTATGGACTTTCGTCTTACCATTCCGGAAATAAAACCTGAGTTTTATTTCTATCTGGGGAAGGGGGATCGAATGAACAAACCTCAACTTTAATAGGTTGTATGCTGGATTAAATAATTATGAGACTTTGTACACTGTGAGAGATTTGTCTCTTCTTTGTTAAACTAGAGAACGCACATGATTACATATCATGTGCCTGTTACGACTGGTATATTTTTGTTATTAAAATACTTAAGTATTTCTCAGAAGGAAACGCACAAGCACCATTTACAGGGCAAAGAGTGTGTTTTTACTCTAATAGTTTAATGGCATGTATAAGTAAAAGATAAATTATTGTATCCTGCTACGCTGAACCAATAGATAAATTGAAAAGGCATTGTGATCGTTGTAAAACAAATAAGAGTGTAGTATTTATACGTATTATTATTTTAGGCTAACATATACACCAGTTTAAGGAATCTCTTCTATATATTATTTATCCTGGTGGTCGGAGGCCTCTCCAACATGGGAGCCTTGTGCCCGATTACGTCTACTGTACTCAGAAAATCAAATAAAAGAAAAATACCAACATATGTTAGTGACATAAAAGTCTATCTTTTATCGTGTTTGTTAAAACAGTCAAATACTGAACAATGTGTAATATTGGTGTAAACCCTCACTTTTTATGGTATCTTGGGAAAAATTAAACGAAAGAGGGCAACAAATATTCGTGTTATAAAATTCTTTTCCATGTTAGCTGGGGAGATCGAATGAAAGACGGAACGACTTATTAGAAAATAAAAAACCTCATTTGTATCCTGTATGTACGTGCAGAAGGTTGAAGTAAACTGATAACTGTGTAGAGTGTTGCAAGAACTTTGACCAAAGCGACATCTTTCTAGAATTTTTGAAATAGTAATATGAGGTATTTGGTTCAACATTTTAAAAACCTTCCTTCCCCATAAACTTTCGCCCTTTCTGTTAAGCATACGATGTATTTCAAAAATAATTCGCGACTATATCTGCCCTATACCTGGCATGGCCGAGCGCGTTAAGGCATGCGCTCGTAATCTGAGGGTCGCGGGTTCGCGTCCGAGTCGCGCTAAACATGCTCGCCCTCCCAACGGTGGGGGCGTTATAATGTGCAGTGGTTAATACCACTATGCGTTGATAAAAGAGTAACCCAAGAGTTGGCGGTGGCTGATGATGACTAGCTGCCTTCACTCTAGTTTTACACTGCTCAATTATGGATGGCTAACACAGATAGCCCTCGAGTAACTTTGTGCGAAATTCCAAAACAAACAAACTATACCTGCCCAATAACTAAATATTTTCTTATTTTTATTTTTACAAAAATAACTAAAATGTGAAATTAATACAATAAATGGTTATACTTATACTAAAAATTTTATTTTTCCCAAAATAGTGAAATAGAGAGGACAGTTATGTTAGTGATTTTGGCACGTCTCTCAAAATGTACTGTAAATATAATGTGTTAAAGAGGGAGAGCATCATTTGTTAAATTCTGCTTATGATAACACGAAGGCTATATAGGGCTATGAAATTTTCACAAAAACCAAGTTGGCCTCGCATGGCCAGGTGGTTAGGGTTCTCGACTCGTAATCTGAGGGTCGCGAGTTTGAATCCTCATCATACCCAACATACTCGCCTTTTTAGCCGTGAAGGCTTTATAATGTGACGGTCAATCCCACTATGCGTTGATAAAAGAGTAACCCAAAAGTTGGCGGTGGCTGATGATGACTAGCTGCCTTCACTCTAGTTTTACACTGCTAAATTATGGATGGCTAACGCAGATAGCGCTCGTGGATCTTTGCGCGAAATTCATAAATAAACCAATTTTTTTTTTCGTTTTTTGCACCTTCTATACTGCTTATTGTTAAGCAAAAAAAGACTTCTTTAAAATTAATAATAGTACAGGTACGATTATTTCGAAAATGAGACCATAGGTCATAAGCCTATAAACTCCGATCTAGCATATACAGTTCTTGAAGTGAGACGGAATGCCATCCGACTTCTTTTCAAAAGGATTCGAAACCATCCCGCTTTCTGTTAGTAGACTTGAAACCGCTCTGTTATTTTTACTATTAGCTGGGGTTACACCGAATACTTTACCATTTTTATTCTTCTCTCTTTCACACCATTACGGGTAGCAAGATCCGTAGTGACAATGAAATAAATGTAGTTAATAAACTATAAAACTCAGAGTAGCCATTTAAGACTGCTATATTTTAACCTAGTCAAAACTATACACAAACCAATTAGGCTTTCTTTTCTTTTATTTTGCAAATTCGTGAATTTCACAAACCATTCACCAGTTGTTGTTTTTTCAGCTTCAAGAATTTTCCAAACTTTTTGCTTCCTCTTTTCTCCCACTTCAAGCACTGAACAGACATAAAAGGCCCGATGCAGAAAATCAGTCAAACATCTTATTTGTCTTGGTGTAAACATGCTACGTGTTCTATGAAGAACGTGGAAAATCTGCTGTAACTCTTAGAACATCTCAACTAAAGTAAAATCGCATGAACTAAATCCTAGCGAATAACCTAAATGTCTGGTAGGAAGGAAGAAGCCTAAAATGCATAACATTCTCCCAGCTTTTATACATGACATAACATCGATCCATGTGAAATATGGTTTCAGTCATTTTGTTGTTTTTACTTTATCAACAATAGTTTTAAGCCAAATAAGTTTAAAGAAAGTATGTTTAAAAGATTGGTATACAGAGTTCATACACTTACCAGTGACATAAAATTATTTAAAAAAGAAATAACATTACGTGACTTTTCGAAGAAATTAATAATCTGTATAACTAAAGAGTATATTTAGTATACATCCACTCTAATGAGGAGGTACACAATTTACCACCAAAAGACAATATAAAGAGAACTGGTATATCATTTGTGTTTTGGTTGTTAGTTGTGTACCTCCTCATTAGCGTGCTCTGAAAATAAATAAACAACTAAAGACGTTACTGTACAACATTTATCTGGAACTGAGAGTCAACCTCAAACCCATCGACAGAATAAGGAACTATTTGTTGTTTAAAGACAAAATAGACAAACCAAACCACTCAAATGTCGTCTACGTGCGTAAGTATTCTGAATGTTCTAAAGTATATATAATATCTACTACAGGAACACTAGTGTATTAAGTTGAGAAGTAAATGCAACGTCAAACATTTTGAAACATGTGCTACTTTATAGTGACAATCCTGTATTTGTTGAACATTTTTAAATTATTGGAAATCATTTTTCATTGCCAGTTAAAGAGTCACTAGAACTCTAAATCGAAAACTAAGTAAATAGTCTGGTATTGAAGAATGTTTATTGAGAGTCAGGGAAGCATCTTATTACTATTAGTTTGTTTATAGTTACATAATGAACTAACTGTTTTCTGCCCACAACGGGTGTCGAAACTAATTAAACTAATGAGAAGCAATAAAGCAGTAAACCAGCAACATCTGCCCTCACAAAGTATTTGTACAACCCTTTAAACCGAAGAACGGGATTGACTGTAACCTTTCTAACACACACTGTTGAATATGCAGAACGTGTTTTGTGTCATACTGCCTTGAACACTCGATCCGAATCGTCGATGCTATTATATGTAAAAACGGCTGGTATGGATAGAGAAAGCTCTATGTAGAGGAGCGAACAACGTTTCGACCTTCTTCGGTCATCATCAGGTTCACAAAGAAAGAAAGTGGTAACTGACCGATGGCTGACCACAGGTTCGAAGGGTGTTGTGTAACTGAGTGTAGGAATGTAGAGGGCGTGCTTACTTAGATGTTTGATTACATTTATTAATATAGGTATAAAGGTGTTTGTTTGTATTGGTTTATTTTGGGCTTGAGTTGTTTTATATATGTAAAGCTTCTTTAATTTTGCGTTTGTTTCTTCATTTAGTATTTGGGTGCTTTCTATGGTTATGTTGTGTTTATTTGACTTGCAGTGTTCGAAAACGTGTGAAGGTGACTTTTAATTACTGTAGTGTTCCGGATGGAAAGTGAATCTGGTTTCCATTTTTCTACTTGTTTCTCCAATACAGAAGTCTTGGCAGTTATCACATTGTGTTTTATAAATAATGTTGGTGTGGTGTTTGTCAGTGTAGTTTTTACATAGTATAGACCTCAGTTTTGTGCCTGGTTTTTGAATAAATTTAGTATTAACTGTAATTTCATATTTTGTTACTAGTTTTTGCCAAATGTTGGTTATTTGTTTGCTGATGTCAGGAATATATGGTATACAGCAGTATATGATTTCGTGATTTTTTAATTCGTGGGATATATTTACTTTTGTTGGTTGATTTTGCTTTTTGTCTAGGTGTGTGCATATAATGTTTTCTACGGTTTGTGGAGGAAACTTATTGATGTTGATGAAGTATTGTTTTGTTTAGTCTAATTCGTCGTTAATTTTATGTGGTTAGCATTGTTTTATGTCTGCGCTTATTTGGTTTCTTAGGGTGTTGAGTTTTTGTTTTGTTTCATGTGCTGAGTCCCACGGAATGTATAGTCCAGTGTGGGTGATTTTTCCGTGGATTTCTGTTTCAAATTGTGTATCGTTTCTTGTAATTTTGAGGTTAAGAAATGATATTTGATTGCTTTCTTCCTTTACATATATATTTTTCTCGTCATCACGTCGATGCTATTCATTAGGCCACACCCAGTGTTCGTCTGAATAACATATAAGAAAAATAATTCGAACAACGTTTTTAAATATTCAGTCTTTTAAACTTCATATATATTTGTTTTACACACGTTTTCACAAAATAAAATTATAGAATTTATTCAATGTCTAAATATATCAACGCTATTAATATATGGTTACATACATGTGAAACCGAAAGCGAGAAAGGCTTTTCCGTCAACGTTTTATGTGAGCACGGCTTTACATTACTAATATATTAATGTGATTTTTTCCGGCTTACTTCGTATTAAGTCCCACGCTAGTACAGCGGTAAGTCTACGGATTTACAATGCTCAAATCCGGTTTCAATTGCCCTCAGCGGACTCCGTAGATAATTCGATGTGGCTTTGTTATAAGAAAACACATTCACACACAATTTACAAAATGATGTACTTTTATTTATTGGTCACAAAACCCACGAATAGCACAGAAGTAAGTTTGCTAACTTATAACACTAGAAACAGAGCTTCGATACTTGTGGTGGGCACAGCACCGATGGCCCATTGTAAAGCTGTGCGATTAACTACAAACTAAAAAATACACATAAAGTCGTAGAATATCATTTGTGATAATAATGGTTAGCAGAGCCTAATTTGGCGGGAAAATGTGAAGGCTTGGTGGACTTATGTACATGATATTGTAAATAATCACGCATAAAAAGGAGAAAGTAATAAAACTGTCATGTAAGTTGTCATATTTTTCTTGAAGTGACGTTTCGTTGGGGCGACGTAACACGTGAAACATAATGTATTCCAAAACAAAACGCAAATGATGTACAAAAATAATACCCGCACGAACGTCACGAGGAATGCTGGAATACCCACGATAAGTCAGTTTTATTGACTTCGTGCCTACACACCACGCACGTGTTCATTTTAAAACGTTTTCTGTTTGTTCTATAATATGTTGTAGCTCTGTTGTGAAGCCTAACTGAAGAAAGTTACCAAAACGTTGTTTTAAGTGTAATTCAGAAGGTTATGTACGCTATAATAAAAAACAAATTGAATAAACAAATCAGAAAGTCACGGTGGTCAGGATGTATAAGAAATACATTTTAACATTGTTTACGTTTCATAGGCAGTGTGATGTCACCGAAAACTGATCGCTTCTGGAAGGATATATAAAAGCTCTTTCCAACGCAAAATATTCGTACACTCAGATCATAAAGATGTGTTCAGATCGAAGATTTAGAATTTTGAAGATGGGATTTACCTTGCACCAAATAACATTAAAGACCAAGGAACATGAATCAGCTCAAGGCTTCAGAATCATCCAGAAAAAGGCCTACAATAATTCATATCCCATTCATGAAGCATAGCTCAGAACATTGGAATTAGTGAGAATCCAAATAACAGAAAGCAACATTATGTGGAAGTGAAACCAACTGGTTTTGGTTTCACCAGTGTGCATTGTTGTTCAACTGTCGCATACCAAATGAATTTATAGAGTGAAACAGGTATTCATATTATTCCTTACAAAAGCGTACTGACTAAATGCTTGACGCAGCACTTGTGGATTTTCGTGCGAACTTTTGAAATGAGCATTGGGAAATCGTCGCCCAATTACACTTGACAGATTATACTATGTAACACAAATTTCGTTCCTGGATAGTATGTGTTATATCGTAATTGCTTATGTTGTGAAAGCACAGAAAATAGCCATTATTCTCTTCAAACTTTGCTTTTGTGACCTGTATAACGAAATTTAGAAACTAATCTATTTTCTATGTAAAACCGAGCACATTTGCATATTTTCATTTACATACGATCTGAATAAAATAATATATGAATCATGTAAATCTTGATTAACAAAAATATTTATTAGTGAGTAGTTTTTCGAGATTTGCGACTTTAATGTAAATCACATTCATGTATTAGTGTGTGTGTTTTTTATAGCAAAGCCACATCGAGCTATCTGCTGAGCCCACCGAGGGGAATCGAACCCCTGATTTTAGCGTTGTAAATCCGTAGACGTACCGCTGTACTAGCTGGGGAATTCGCGTATTAGACCACAAATATAGTCTCCCATCATGTTTTCGTTATACGCCCTTGGTAACAGCGTTCAAAGTCCAGTACATCTTGGTGGAAACGCTCGCCTTACTCCTCTGAGTATGCTCCCATGTTCTCCTTGAATTTATCAAGATGAGCGTCAAGGATATGGACTTTCAGGGACATCCTGCAGCCCATTTTGCCGTAGTTCTTCACCAGAGCCTCAACCAGTTCTACATAATTTTCGGCCTTGTGATTGCTCAAGAAGCCCCCAACCACTGCGACAAAGCTTCCCCAAGCTTTTTTTCCTTTTCTACTGAGCTTCTTGTAGAATTCTGTGCACTCCAGGATTTTCTTTATTTGTGGTCCAATAAAGACATCAGCCTCAGACAGTTTAGGGAAGAAGTCTCGAAGGTACTTGAAGGCTGCAGACTCCTTATTAAGAGCTGTGACAAATTGTTTCATAAGATCCAATTTTATGTGCAATAGTGGGAGCAACACCTTCTAGAGGTCCACTAGTGGCTCACACTTGATATTGTGCTTCCCCACAGAGAACTCGTCCCATTGTGGCCGGTGCTTTCTGTTGTAATGCGCTGCGGTGTCCCTGCTGTCCCAAAGGCAAAGGTAAAAGGAAAACTTGGTAAAGCCTCCTTGGAGACCCATCAGGAATGCCACCATTTTGAAGTTTCCAATAACCTCCCAGCCATACTCATCATACTTGAAAGCTTCTAGCAAGGTCTTGACGCTGTTGTATTCCTCTTTAAGGTGCACCGAATGAGCCAGGGGAAGAGTCGGATACTTATTTCCGTTATAAAGCAGCACAGCTTTGAGGCTTCTGACTGAGCTATCAATGAAGAGACGTTACTCGTTTGGGTTACAGCAATTCTAATTGCCTCGGCACAGAATCTACCTGGAATGTTCTGGAAAATGAGTAAATTTGAAAATTTCATTACGCAGGTCAGAAAAGCAAAGTTTGAAGAAAAAATAGGTCTTTTCCACTTACGTTAGGCAAGCAGTTGGGAAATAACACTTTCTGCCCAAGAACAAGAAAAAGTAAAAATTTTGTTACATAGAGTTATGGAAGGCTTGCAAGGGAGGGGTGGTGTACTGTCTGTTGTATTTCCATTTAACTACTTTGTAGAATGTGAATGGATCTTCACCCAACTTGGTACATAAAAATTTTCACTTTTACGGCTTTTATGTTGTTGCTGTTTTGCGTATTTTAGCACTTTCACTTCCAGTGGATGAATCTATGCCAAATTTGGTATGGAGGTTCATTGAATCTATAGGAAGATACACATTTTTAGTTTCACATTTTGTTTTGCACTTATTATGGGCGTTTTCTTATAATTACGTATAAGAGAATCAACTTTTCATGTCTTAAGATAACCTTTCATTAATCATCATGAATTTACATAACGTTCGTCCACAGGACAGGTACCCCAGCTAAAAAAAAACAACCTTAATAATTTAAAAAAAAAACAATTTTATTAAAGTATGTTGATTTTGCAAGTGAGAGAAAAGTTTACAATGGACTATCTCTTCTCTGTTCAAGTAATTAATTATATAACTAGTGTCTCGAACTCTAATGTTTCCATCGTATCCCAACCGGCCTGGTAAGCTCTGTTACTGGACACAAAGCTTCTTTAGAACTGGATATAGCAGATATTGTGTGGTTGACGCATTATTACATTTAGGACACTTGACTTGCAATCCAAAGACTGTAGATTCTGTAGGTAGCGAATTCGAATCTCCGTTGCATTAAACATGCTTGCCCTTTCAGCCGTGGGTGCGTTATAATGTAACTGTCAATCCAACTATTTGTTGATAAAAGAATAGCCCAGGAGTTAGCGGTGGGTGGTGATGACTAGTTGTCTTCCCTTTAGTCTTACACGGCGAAATTAGGGACGGTTAGTGCAGATAACCATCGTGTAGCTTTGTGCAAAATTCGAAAACAAACAAACAAACAAATCCATTGACCAATACTTGTTTCTTAACGTAAATCAATCAAAGATTCAACTTGAGCCGTTATGATATACATATATTACACTCGCTGTTCAAATTATAGTGTAAGATATCACCGCTCTAGCTATAAGTAAAGTAGAAATCTTAAGACCAAGCAAGATCTTTGTATATTATCTTCTGTGTACAAAAAAATATAAGAACGATTAAAGCAATTTCTCAAGTTTTTACCTGTTAATATCTATTTAAAGATCAATGGTAACTTTTTGAATAAAGAGAAAAAAAGTTTTCATAGTATAATCTCTTATTTGCGTAACAGCCAACAGTTAGCTCCATTTCGGAACTATTTTGCTAATTCCAGCTCTCTACAAAAAATACAACAAAAATAACATACAAACAAACTCGATAGAACCGGAATAATATATAGGAAAACCTACGTTACTGTGCCAGAAGAAGCTAAATTGATCATCACAGTAAGTAAACACTCTAAATTTAACCTACGTATTTTTTTCTACCGAGTTCTCGATTTGCTCTAATATGTTTCGTAGAGTGTTTGGTGCTATTTTGCCCAGTATTTCAGTACGCTTAGAATATGTCAAATAGAAATTTTTCAGAGTATCAATAGTATTAACCGTATATCCAATGCAGGTCTTACAGGTATACAAGAGGTTAAACATGAATGCCTATATAATACATTCGGGATTTGATACAAAGTTACAGAACCGGCTGAGGAGTTCCGAGTGAGCTTGCTCCAGAAAAACCTTAATTTCGAAGTACCTTTCCACATCACTTTTGACTAGAGACCAGTATATATTAATACGTATGGTTCAGCACGCCTACGGAAACATCTCTGCCAGTCTTTTAACATAACTTGATTTACGAAATGACTGAAATCCTTTAACAAAGGAAGTTCGTATTCAAATAAATAACGAGATACAGAACTGTCAATAACTGTACAGTGGTTAATTTCAGAGGACTCGAAAGTAAACCAAGCCTTGTATTTAATTAAAGTGTTTTCCTTCTAATACTATCATCAGAGTTAACATTTAAAAGTAGTGTCGTATTTCCAGCTATGCGAATAAAAGTACGAAGATAGCTTTAATGTATCTAACTTATAAACTGAAACATTGAAACATAAAAAAATATTCGCAGGACGAACATTAAATGTATGTAATTTATGAATATTCTGTATATGTATATATATATATACATGAGCATTGCCAAGGTTTTAATAATATTTATAATATTTAATATATAAGTATGAAGCAGGTAGCAGCACTGCCTATGTAGGAATTGGTCAAATTGTTGAGCAAATATTTAAAATACTAATTCGATGAACAATCTGACCAGTTCCTACATAGACAGTGCTGCTACCTGCTTCATACTTATATATTAAATATTATATTTGTTTTATTGATTTTTGTCAACAAATGCAAATTATATAAGATAGATGAATTTCTTCTAGCTGATTTGGATGCTTATCCTGTCCTCGAGTGTGAATTCGATAAAGAATTTATAATAAATTTCTCTAAGGAATCGTACTCTTTCAGAGGAAACCAATAGAATACTAAGGTATTCGCCAACGAAGCTGACTGTTACAGAAAAAGTATAACAGATGGAATTTTGAAAATTTATGGAAAAAAATTATATTATAAAAAAACTGAAAATATGTTACGTTTGTAACTTCGAGACAATGTTTTACAATTTCGCACTTTTGTAAGATTTGTTAATTGTGGTCTCTCTTTCCTTTAGTTTTTGTATAAAAAAATTATACTGCAACTCTCTTGTTAATTTTCTGTGTCTATGTAATTGATTTAATGTTTTGGTTCCAGATCTTTGTCGGAACTGTTACTTTTTGTGATGGTTTTATTTACCAAACAAACGATAGCTAAGTTCAGTGGCGAACAGTTCAGTTTATGCTTTTAAACATATATCACTAAAACTTCCACATAAATCAGTCTGAATAAGGGCTAGGCCTAGCCTATTGCTGACTGCCTATGCCTATGATAGTTCCAAAACTTGAATCCCAAACCCACTGATGTTTCTCACTTTCACATGTGGATGGATCATAACAATGGCAGTGAATCCTATTATTTGGTTGATAGTTTCAGTTCCTTATTCTGGTCAGTTACGATACTATTCCTGAACCCTAGGCAAGGCCGGATTAAGGGTTTTATTGACCCTAGGCTTTTCAACTTATAGAGACCCCCTCGAGACAGAACCTCTACGTGCAATACATTTATAGTCATAACTTGTGGCCCCCTAATTAGTGTGTGGCCCTGGGCTTCAGTTCGATAAGCCCATGCCTTAATCTGCGGTTAACTCAAGGGTTTTTCGACCTGGTTACTTATGAGTGCATACGGTACCGTTTAGATTAAAAATACCAATACTGGACTGGATCACTTTCTCAATTTAACTCCTAGCTTAAAGTTGCGATTTGGCTCAGTAGACTTCAATGAGTGCTACAAATTTATGTAGCATTGTATAGCTGTAACAAATGTTGAAATATTATCCGTAACAAGAAACACTTCAATAGTAAAATTAACCTCTAATGATTTTCACGAAATAACTGAATACATACTTCAGTAACCACTGTTTCTGAGTGGTTGTTGACAAAAGCTTATAATATTCCAGAAGTAAACTTAAATTATTGATAGCTTCTGATCTGTGGATATATATATATATATCGGGTCTAAAATAAGAATTGAGAAATAATATATTTAATTTTTCCATATCGGATTAACTAGGAATATGTAATGCTATAAAGAAATAACAATAAAAAATTTATAACGTTTTTTTTTAATTTAGTGCAAAGCTACTCAAGGGCTATCTGCGCTAGCCGTCTCTAATTTAGCAGTGTGAAACAGCTAGTCATCACCACCTCTTGGGCTACTCTTTTATCAACGAATAGAGGGATTAACCGTCACATTATAACGCCCCCATGGCTGAAAGTGCAAGCATTTTTGGTGCGACCGGGATTCGAACCTGTCACACTCCGATTATGACTCAAACGCCTTAACACGCTAGGCCATGCCGGACACAATTTGTAATGAATTTTTAATCTGTTTAAAGTTCTCACAAACGTTTTTTTTTTTTTTAACCATAATCACAATAACATCTTAAAAGCCCACCCCCACTAGTGGCACAATGGTATATCTGCGGACTTACAACGTTAGAAACCGTGTTTCGATACCCGTGGTGGGCAAAGTACAGATAGCCCATTGTGTAGCTTTGAGCTTAACTATAAGCAACCAAACAGTCACACAACAGGACGTTTAGGGTGCCCTTAAATTCATATACTAATCTATCAATACAAATTACTCGCAACTGGTGAGTTTATAGACGATTTCAATGAAAACTAATAAAATACAGCACTGGTGTGTATAAAATCATTTCTATACTGACAATCGAAAAACTTTATCGTAACATGCTAACATGCTGTTTGGACCACCAGTATCTAAGGAAAGATAATGTGTTGGGATCTCGCTATAAAATTTTGGTATGGTTTGAATTTCGCGAAAAGCTACACGAGGGTTATCTGCACTAGCCGTCCCTAATTTAGCAGTGTAAGACTAGAGAGAAAGCAACTAGTCATCACCACTTACCGCCAATTCTCGCTATAACAAGCAAGTCTCAAGGAATCCATATCTCGAAACTGCGTTACAACGAGGTCCCTTCAGCAGTGCACCCAGTGGCGCAGCGGCATGTCGATGAACTCATGCCGTGAGAGACCGGGTTTCAATGCCCGTGGTGAGCAGGGCACAGATAGCCCATTGTGTGGTTTTGTGCTTTATTCCATACAAACAAAAACAAAACAAACCTTTCAACAGCGATAAACCAATAGCCAGAATAATACAAAACTACAAATTACATGCACTTCCGCTTTTGAAGTTCATATATCATGCTATATTGTTGCTTTCAGAGTGCATAATTCTTCTCGTGATTCATGGCATGCACATGTCTTACTGACATTATAACAGTACAAATTGCAACTCTAAGTGTTTCTTATGTGACGCCATTTTAGTGCCTACTGACTGACTGTTGTCTACTGGCGAGTGTTTGAAACAAGTAACCTCTACAAGTGGCTCTCGGGAAATAAACTGTTAAAACCAGCCTCATAAACAAATAAATCATCCGATGTGATGTAAAGAAACAGAATTTCGATATCAAATTAGAGAAAATCAAATATAATAAATTAAATTTTATTTCTTCTGGAAACAAAAATGTGAACCCGTATTTATACTGAGAAAAACTACGTTCAATTATGATGGAGGAATTTCATTGGCTGAGCCTAACTAAGTGTTTCATTATTCAAATTTTATTATTAAAATAACAAAGAAGGCGTAATCGATAACCCAGCAATTAATAAAAGACGCAGTTTTGTCATTTGTGGATAACTTACATTTTAATAGTGTTAGACACATCGCGAAAGAGACTGGAAGTACGTTCTGAAAGTATAAATCATAGAGTTTGTAGACTCTGTATGTATAAATGGCCAAGGTATTCAATAAGCACAATAGAGATATGCACGTTAAGAATTAAATCAACACTGACAGAGTTTTACTTTAAAATGATGATCACTCACTTTCATTTGTTTCTCTACCTAACAATACAAGAAACCATCGCTAATACACTAACCCAGAAAGTGATTAAACCACCAGACTGTCCCGCTTTTCTTCTTGTTTCAGTCGAGTTAACTCTGCACCTATTTTATCATTAACGTCAATTTAAACCAAAATCCACTCTATGTGTTATGTTTCTTTGCATTGCACAATGTCATCGTCTAGCCGTAGTGACAAGTTGCAATTTCAGAAATAAAGTCATCATTCTAGTGTATTGTTTGTTTGTTTGTTTGTTTTGGGAATTTCGCACAAAGCTACTCGAGGGCTATCTGTGCTAGCCGTCCCTAATTTAGCAGTGTAAGACTAGAGGGAAGGCAGCTAGTCATCACCACCCACCGCCAACTCTTGGGCTGCTCTTTTACCAACGAATAGTGGGATTGACCGTCACATTATACGCCCCCACGGCTGGGAGGGCGAGCATATTTAGCGCGACGCGGGCCCGAACCCGCGACCCTCGGATTACGAGTCGCACGCCTTACGCGCTAGGCCATGCCGGGCCCGTTCTAGTGTAAACCAGCTTTCAGTCAAGTGAGAAAACGTCACAAAACAAGTAATAAAATATATTTTGTAAATGTAAAATGACGTAGGGATGGCAGTATCAAAAAGAATACAATAAGAATATTCATTTTTTTTACACTGTTACCCCTACATTATTCTACCTTAACGAAATGTTATTATTATTTGTTGGAATGAAAATTTGGGGTCCGTTACGGATAATTTTGAACTTCTGACCAGAGGGGCGTTAGCCAGTCAGAGTATCTACTGTCACAAGGGTATTTTTTTTTCCAGCTTTGAACCGAAGAAGTGAATTGATGGCCTGGCATGGCCAGGTGGTTAAGACACTCGACTTGTAATCTGAGGGTCGTGAGTTCGAATCTTGGTCACACCAAACATGCTCGCCCTTTCAGCCGTGGGGCCATTATAAAGTTACGGTCAATCCCACTATTCATTAGTAAAAGAGTAGCCCAAGAGTTGGCGGTGAGTGGTGATGACTAGCTGCCTTCCCTCTCGTCTTACAGTGCAAAATTAGGGACGGCTAGCGTAGATAGCCCTCATGTAGCTTTGCGCAAAATTAAAAAAACAAACAAACAAGTGAATTGATTGTCATCGCTGTAACTCACACCTACTGAAAATGCGACGCGTGTTCAACGGCTTCATGGCGCAAAGCTTGCGTATTTAGATATGCAGACGCAGACTGTAGGCCGAAATACTAGGCCACACCCGGCCATTAGAAGTAGAACATGAAATTCTTAAACATGTTTGTGTGTTTGTACCTGCACGTGTTTATGTTTACAAAGTTTGAATGTAGTCACAATCGTAACAATATATATATATATAGTTTTGTAGTCACTTAGAATATTGATACAGACCGTATATAATAATTAAAACATGACATATTTTAAAGGTATGGGCTCTGTTTCGTTTTACGGCAGATAGCAGCTCCGGCTCTTACTATCATGAAACCCCAATCCGACCGAACATCAATAATGAATGAAAAAATGTATTATCGAAATATTAACATAATCAAAGCAGGTATTTCAAATTAATTACTTTTATAAGTTTCGCAATCTCTTTTGTTGTTTTTTACTTCCAAGAATGATAATGAGCAATATTGTCTATTGCCAAATTTTGATTGCGAATGCTTGAACACGACACCATCCATATCTGCAGCGTTACTAATCTTGGAATCGAACAGTTCCACGCTGCAGTTTCAAAGCTGATCAGCAAGAAGCAGACATTTTGTGAGATACGTCGAGAGCGTGACGCAGTCTGATATCGACCGAACTCTGCATTGAGTCATGAAGCAATCAACAGCTTTCGAACAACGACTGTGATAAGAGCCCTGCTGTATGGCGCGTAGCATCTTACTCAGCCATATTGAAATACTTAGCTTCATCGCACTGTATACAAAAGAGTAAAGAACAAAGACATAAACTACGTCAAAGGTGTTTCTTAAATACGCATCTGAAATAATATTAGCCAGTTATGATCTCTGGATTATTTTCGTAGTTATTTCCAAAAGTGTAGACTTTCATTTAGAATATTATGCTTATAACATTATTAACGTAACTTGAAAAAATAAAAAATACAGGTTTTCATACGATGTTTAATAAACTATAATTTTTCTAACATTTTCAACCTATTTCGAATTAGGAGATATTTACTAAAATAATAATCTCTTTAACCCTTGATTCTTTATAAAATATAAATATCTTTATAAGAATACAGTTGTAACTATGTACTGTATTCGATTGTTTTTTAAAATCAACAAGAACTGCACAGAAACAGATAAAAGTTTTGAAACAGCATCGGTAAAACAACATCTGGCCCGGCATGGCCAGATGGTTAAGGCACACGACTCATAATCTGAGGGTCACGGGTTCGAATCCCCATTACACCAAAAATGCTTGGCCTTTCAGCCGTGGGGGCGTTATAAAGTTACGGTCGATCCCACTATTTGTTGGTAAAAGAGTAGCCTAAGAGTTGGCGGTGGGTGGTGATGACTAGCTGCCTTCCCCTCTAGTCTTACACTGCTAAATTAGAGTCGGCTAATGCAAATAGCCCTCGTGCAGCTATGAGCGAAATTCAAAACAACATCTACATTAGCAAGCATTCTGAAAATATAGTTTTATTAAACTGAAACTTTAAAAATCTACAAAGAAACAGTACCAAAATCACAACATTATTCTCGCGTACATGTATAAAAGCACACACTTTTATTGTTGCTGTACTTTCTCAAGTCTCTCAACTCTCCATCTAACCTACAACTGTGCGCGGAAAAAGTTGCTATAGAAACCGCCAGAATTATATAGGTCGAAAGTACAATTTTTCATTTTTCTTGCGTCTACTACGGAATTATTTTCACACCTACCTTAATTAAAGACCTGCTTCTAATATTTTGTACGTTTTATTAAATGTGGAAATCAAACATACAGCTAGAAAACAAAATAAATAAATACAAATTAATATCAAAGTAATATTTAAAAAGTTAAAACTACTATTTATTAATGAGTTGATTTCAAATGAATTACAAATTGTACGAAGAGTGTAAAAATATTACGAAAAACATGAGTTTAAAGTTTATAGTGAACTAGAGAGTTGTATTCATAGCTAGAAAATAAATAAATCCCCACTTAATACTCTAGAAAACATATTGTTTTTATTTAAGCCAAGATTTCAAAATAATTATTTTTATATCGTTCACTTTATTATTTTATAATCATTTGTATAAACCTGAAATCAATCAATAAGTGTCTTATTTGTCCCGATGAAATCAGAATGGAGAAAAGTTGGTTGAAACAAAATTATTTATGTTTTCCGCAGTAACAGAACGTGCTTCCTTTACACGTTTTATCACATAAATAAGATTTTTCGAATTTTGCTGCTTTATAATTATAGATAAATTTAAACTAACATGATTGGGAATTTCGCCAGAAACTACAAGAGACTGTTTTCGCTAACCGTCCATAATTTAGCAATGAAAGACTAGAGGGAAGACAGCTGGTCATCACTACCCACCGTCAACTCTCACGCTACTCTTTTGCAAAAGAATAGTGAAATTAATCGTAAAATTATAACGACCTCACCACTGAAAGGGTGAGCATGTTTTATGTGACGGAGATTAGAGCCCGCGACCCTCGGATTTCGAGTCAAGTGCCTTAACCACCTGGCCATGCCAGACCAGAAGGGTAATTACGTTCAATGATAAAAGTAAATTGTATGAAACTAAAACCTGACAATAAGACACGGGGGTAAAATTAAAATGAAGAATGGTTTACAGTATTTAGTAAATTTTTATTATATTAATTAGGTTGATTGATTGATCGTTTCAGAATGAAGCATGAAGCTACACAATGCTCTGCCCACCACGGGTGTTGAAACTCGGTTTTCTAGCGATGTGAGTCCGCAGACATACCGCTATGCCATTTGAAGCTCTTAATTAAAATAATTAAAATGTGACATTAAAACACTAGTAACCAACTACACCTATCCAGTCATTTATGTGGCAGAAGTAAGGTATATGTACCTACGGAACAGTAGTTTACAGACCTTTCACAAAAAACCGCTTTCAGTAACACGCCGTGACACTTCATTCTTTGTCCTAATATAACCAACAGCACGAGACGATTTCGGCAGTTAGGTGGAGTTACTATACTCATATATTAAACTGCGTGCGTGAATATATATTACTGAATTATATATATATATTATCATTAAGATACCTACTTGTAACTTATTTTATATAATTAAATATTTTAATATATTCTACCACTCGTCACGAACAACATAACGACAGCAACAACAAGAAACAATAGAAAACTTAGAAAAGTAAGTGTTGCACATCCTGAAGAGGACTGGTTGTAAATTTTATTTTGTTTCAATTAGAATTCATTCTAAAAAATTATAAGTTAGGTAAAGACCTGTGAGCTTGATAACATTCTCTTTTATTATCTGTTTTCTAGAAGGTGGAGGCTGTCAACAGTTGTTGCTACTCTACTAGAAGGTGGAGGCTGTCAACAGTTGTTGTTACTCTAGAGAATTCCAGATAGGATGCTTTGCGCCATAAACCTCAAATATATAAATTCTAAAGAAATAATTAAATCATTTCTGATATTCTAAGACCTTTCTGACCCATATGTACATGAATAATTTTATTTAGCAGTAGAAACGAACAAATACCCTTTTCATTTTGTTACTATCGCATTTCTTCGAACAAATAGAAGAAAACGAACTTTCTGGAAACAGGAAACATATTTCATTGGCCCGGCATGGCCAGGTGGTTAAGGATCTAGACTCATAATCGAAGGGTCGCGGGTTCGAATTCCCGTCATACCAAACATGCCCACCCTTTCAGCCGTGGGGGCATTATAATGTACGGTCAGTCCCACTATTCGTTGGTAAAAGAGTAGTTCAAGAGTTGGCGGTGGATGGTGATGACTAGCTGCCTTCCTTCTAGTCTTACGCTGTTAAATTAGGAACGGCCAGCGTGAAAAAAGCCCTCGGGTAGCTTTACAAGAAATTCAAAGCTACACGAGGGCTATTTGCGCTAGCCGTCCCTAATTTAGCAGTGTAAAACTAGAGGGAAGGCAGTTAGTCATCACCACCCACCGCTTACTCTTAGGTTAGTTTATTACTAACGAATAGTGGGATTGACCATCACATTATAACACTCCCAATCTTTAGAAATTTGTGTCCTTTAATTACTCTGTACATAACATAAAAAATTAACACAACCTTGGCTTATTTTAGAATTGAGTGATGTATTTTCATTTGTCTGAGAGGCATCGATATTCAGATCTTTTATATTGCAATAAAATTACAAATGTTTACAAATTGGTTCGCATTTTAATAAAGCGTAAACTAGTTAAACTAACGTAATTGTATTTACCATTTTACAATCTTTTCGAATTTCTTCAGTGGATTCAGTTATTGCTGTTGACCTGCATTCCTCCCACAGAGTAAAAGGTACGTTTTTTTTCTTTATAAATAAATTAATTAAAAATATGTACTTACTTTTTATATTGCTCCAGTGTGAAACCCGTGGACATTCTTTTCTCTTTCTCGGAATCTTCAAACAAAAACACAGTGTGCACATTGTTTCTTGCAAGAATGTACTATTAGTCGTGACGTGCTATTTTGCCACTCTAGTTGTATAACTTCGAAGTATCGTTAAGATTAATTACAGTTTTTGTGTTTTCAAAACGAAATATTTGAGATCGACCCTGGTCAAATAGTATCGAAATAATGTTGCCGTAAAACAAACCTATACTAAGCTTTCTTATACAATTGATAAATATTTTTTTACAGATATAACTCTTCAAATACACTTTTACTATTAATAATCAGCATAATTCTTACGCGCATTCTAAACTAAATTTCTTAAAGTTTAAATTCAATGAGTGCATTAAAGTAAAAAAGAACTCGAGGATTGACTCGTTCGGTATTTTGATGTAAAATAAAATTAGTTTTAGCTTCGCAATGTATTTCTTGTGGCCAATAAATAAAATATGAAAGTGGGCTTAATTGTACAAGAAATAATTAATTAATACTTAACTATATTTGTTTTTGTGTTAAATATTGCCTTATCTGAATTAAACGTTTGTTCCATCATGTTTTCTTTGTACCGATAGATATTCATATATAATCGAAAACAAATGCCGAAATGGTAAAAGAAAGAGAAAAGAAAATTTATAATTCTTAAAATGGAATTGTCTCTAAAATTGTTTCGTCTGCATTTAGCCACCGGCCATCAACTCAGCTGCCGAACAAGATTGAATCCTTGACCCAAATTGTTTCTAATGTGGATGAAAAGGTTGCCCTTTAAAATTGAGAGGATTAATGGTTAGAAGCCGGTATAACTGTACCACAAAAATGTTGATGTTATTATCTTATTTCTTTGTTGAATCAAGTGGTTACCCAGTTATGAAAAATTGCTGAATTTCCTCTCCCACCAAAACTTAATTCGTTCACTGAATTTAATACTGGAAAAAGCCAGACCAACGTTTTGCTTCAAGTTGCTTCACTAATAAAGTCCATCTTTCCATTGTTTAAAGATAGTTTGTTTTTTTCTTTTCTTTTTAATATGCTGATGGCCTAGTTGCTTTGCGCCATAAAACACCAAACCAACCTTAAGCACAGAATTCTAGGAAAAGCCAATGAGCAGTAAGGGTTAATTTTAGGCTTCATGTAAATGGGTGAGTGTGGTATACGTCATTTCAACCTCGTGGCAATATGCGCTGAATGCGCACAACGACGCGCAGCGTGAAAGAGTGATATTGCCAGTTTCCAGTAGTTAGAGTCAGTTCGTTACGTGACTGCTTGATCCTGCGATTCTCTGAAATCCAATTCCAAAGCACTGTACCATTAAACAATGGTGTTGAAAGAATCTTCCTGTACACCTTTTGTCGTAAGTATCTTTTGTTAGAATATCTCCATACCGAATAGTTGTTTGTAACTAATGTTAAGATAAGATATTATTAATATTCTTAGTTTCAAATAAACCTTTCTTTTCACATTAGTTCAATAGGTTATTTGAAAATTAAAGCGTACCTGCAGTTTTGTACTGAATAAACTGCATCACGAAGTGAGTCATTTGTTGGATTCGTGTTTTGTTATTGTTCGAGTTGGCTACCTTTTTGCGACTAAACCTCAAACGTAAATATTACACTATCTGATACATTTTTTACGCATAGCAGACATCTTAAAGTAATATATGAAATCAACCTCTACTAATACTGCAATACGGCACATGCGCAAATTCTTTTTTATCAAAATATACTCGAAATAAAGTGGGAGTGAAGAACGAAGCTGGTCGTACAGAAATGACTGGAGAACATGTAAAAGTTTTAAGGCAATAAAACCATCGCAGGATTATGTAATTAGTAATATTACATTAGTATTTGTTGCTGTGTAATAAAACCATCGCAGGATTATGTAATTAGTAATATTACATTAGTATTTGTTACTGTGTAAATTCTATTTCCAACAATTTTATTCGTAATGAAAATCGGTTGAGTTACGACAATAGAGATTATTGTAAATCACAGTAATGGTTCATAATTGGGATCGCCCATTTGTGTTTGTTATTGTTTAATATTTTTCCGCTACCTTGCATAAAACGTGACTAAGTATTGTACCTAAGCCTTGACAGTATTACTAAACGCATCATTGTTCATTGTGTAGATTAGTTTTAAGATTATTTGATTATCTAGCAAATAACAGTGACTCTATAACGTTCACATCCAACCGTTTAATATAGTCTGTGGTTTATATGGAGTCTCATAATCTAGAACATGCATACATATATCGCTGCGTGCAGCCGTGGATATAATTCAGTGTGTATGTGGCAGACATAACACATGTACTATAGTAATTATTAACTTATTATTGCAACGGTATCAGAGACCAGTTGTTTTTACAACTGCATGACTGATTTCGGCTATGTTACACTGTTTAGTATTTACACTGAATATATATGCATGCATCTATACAACTTGAAATTTTCATATTTGTATATCCATCCGTCTATAACTTATACTATAAAGTTTGTATGTGTGTGTTTGTGTATATATATATATATATATATATATGCTAGCCAAAATACATTGCACGTGCATACATATATAAAACTCGTGCAGTTAAGTAATCTAACCCAGGCACAATTCCAGTATAATCCAACACTCTCTACACTCCAGTGTTTACAGACTCCCTATACAGCTACAGGGTACGAATATATTAGCTGTATATGTTTTACAAGCATATAAATAATATATGGTACGTTGATCGCAATATATCATAATGATCATACATGTAGCACCACTGTCAATGATTATATTGTGGAAATGATATGGGAAACAACAGACATCCAATCTATATAATCGAAAGATTGTCATTGTTTCTCGGGTGAGCATCATAAAAATAAACTACTTCAAACAGGACAGTATTGCTATTGTACAGACTTATGTCCATCATGGACATAAGCTAAAGGAACAAAATTATTACAAACTGTTAATTTAAAAAGGGTGAATGGGGATCTTAAAAAATAAAGATAGGCAGTTTAGTGAAAATGAAATCGCAAAAGTAAAGCTTAAGATTTGGTGTTGAGATTATCTTCTTAAGTTATAAATACAATTAAGTCGAACAATCTTTGTTGGCCTGAGGTTTATAATACTAAACAACTACCCCCCCCCACAGTGGCTCAGCACTATGTCTGCGGACTTACAACGCTAAAAACTGGGTTTCGATACCCGTGGTGGGCAGAGCACAGATAGCCCATTGTGTAGCTTTGTGCTTAATTCAAAACAACAACTAAACAACTACCATTCCTGTTCACTCTTGAGTTACTTTCAGTTTAATTGAATGATTCAATAGTTAATTAAACATCGGCTCTGAACATCGCTTATCACTTGCATAGACTGTCTGTTTTGACTGGTGAAAAATCACGTACTCAGTGACATGTGTATCATATAATTTTGTTTCGTGCTAACTTGTGAGGAAGTACAATATGCTACGTTATATATATAATTTCCATACTTAGTTTCTAAAACAAAGTTCAGTAACAAAAAGTAAAACAAGAAACTTAGGTGTCCCAAAAAAGGGACATATAGTTAATTAAACATCGGCTGTAAACATCGCTTATCACTTGCATAGACTGTCTGTTTTGACTGGTGAAAAATCACGTACTCAGTGACATGTGTATCATATAATTTTGTTTCGTGCTAACTTGTGAGGAAGTACAATATGCTACGTTATATATATAATTTCTATACTTAGTTTCTAAAACAAAGTTCAGTAACAAAAAGTAAAACAAGGAACTTAGGTGTCCCAGAAAAGGATTTATCGGAGTCCGGAAACAGCATTCTAAAATTGGAATTATGAGAACCTCAAACCGTGACATCAGGTCGTCCTATGGCTAGAAACTAGGCGTATGCTATTATCGTGATAGATTCCCCTTACAAGTCGTCACACTTTTTAGTCACTTGAATTCTGATACTTATTATTATTATTTTGTTTATTTCTTATAGTATAATAACAGTGTAAAATGTATGTTTAAGTTTGCAGCATCTGGATGAATAATGCCGGTTTTATTTGGTATTACTGCATTACGAGGAAAGCGAAAACTTATGTATCTAAACAGTGGACATTTTTTAAAAAATACAAAAGTGTATTTGAAACAGCTTACGATTTCTTAGAAGACCGGAATCGGTAAGTTTGTTTACCTATGAAATACGCCTTACATCCAGGTGTCTTCGCGATGAAACTAGTGCAGTTTATCACAGAATGAGGTCAATCAACATGAATACATCGTTTATAAGACTATCGTTACGATTTTTTGTCATGCTTTCAAAATATTTGTGGATATAATCTGAGCTGAGGATTTACTTCATTTGTCTTCTATAATTCATATTTTATCCTTGACGTGTCTTGATTTGTTTATAAGTCTACAGGAAAATAAACGTAAGAGGAGTATGCTGATCGGAACCGATCCGATATTTCACTCCGGTCGAGGTTTTGGTATCTTAGTACTAACACTCGCTTAAATTGGTTGATATACCCATAAATAGTTCGCAAAAACTCCAAAATGTTTTTTCCTTGCTGAAAAATTGAGGAAAAGACAAATTCCAAAACTGTCTATATATATGTGTGTAATTAGGAACTCCTAAGAGTATTTTATACTAAATTTTACGTAAATTGGTCGAAATATGGCTAAGTAACTGACCCAAACCCTCTAAAATTATCAGTTTATTTAACTTTATCAATCCCCTCTAAAATGATCAAAAATAAGCATGTCCACTATTTTTTACCAAATATCATGAAAATTGATCATACGTTTGACTAATTGATCAAAAAATCCAAAATTAGGCATTTTTGCGAACTCTGACCCTCCTAAAAGAGACTCAAAAAAGGCGCATCCGCCTCTTTGCCCTTCAGTGAGTTGGACATGAAAATTTATATGTGTTCGCATTTTCATCTTGATTGGTTTAAATATGACAGCACATGAGCCCAAAATATACATTTTGGCGTTGATTGACTTTTGACCTTCCAAAATCCTTAAAAGAGAGTCTCGATGTATTCGCCCAAGACATAACTCTTCCAAGTTTCAAGTTAATTTTCCGAGAAATAAAGAAATGATGGTCGATTGAAAATGTGTTTAGAAGAAGAAGAAACAATAAAGTAGAACAACAGCGCCGTTCTGCGAAGACACATTAAATTAAAAATAGACAAGAATACTTCTTTAGCTAACCTGGATAATTTAAATACTTTTTTGTCGCATTTATCTCTAAAGCTTGGTGGTTTCAATGTGTTTTTTTTACGATGTTTTAGGTAATGAACGTTTCGAAAAAGTAATTTTTAAATTGCACTTTTAACGCGGAAAGCATCAAAATTGATCCGTTTCATCATGTGATTTCCACTGAACTTGATTTTAATGTTGTTTTTTTGTTGTTGTTAGAAAATTGAGGAGAAATACTACAATGGTTGGTCAGTCTCTAATAATTGCTGTATTGATAGGAACTTGCGGAAAATATCGCTCACCCAGAAAGAACAAATAGTGTTAATCTTTCCTCTTTTGAGATTTACTCGACTCGTTATCTGAGGGTCGCGGGTTCGAATCTCCGTCACACCAAACATGCTTGCCATTTCAGCCGTGTGGGCGTTATAATGTTACGGTCAATCCCACTATTCGTTGGTAAAAGAGTAACCCAAGAGTTGGCGGTGGATGGTGATCACTAGCTGCCTTCTCTCTAGTCTTACACCACTAAATTATGGACGGCTAGCGCAAATAGCCCTCGTGTAGTTTTGCGCGAAATTCAAAACAAACAATTCAAACAAAACTGTTGAGATTTAACAGATATTTTGAATATTATGGTGAATAAAACTTCTGTGAGCAATCTGTCTATCTGTATGTGAGAACAACGACTGATCAACAGATGTTTACATTCAACAACAAGTGCCCTTGTCAACATGAATACTAATCTTGAGAGTTTGTTTTAATGCAATTATAATAAAAACTGGCTGGAGTAACCGTCCTCTCAACTGAAGTTATGTAAATTCATGATTAATGAAAGGTTATCTCAGGACACGAAAAGTTGTTTCCCTTATATGTAATTGTAAAAAGAGCAAAAACGACTACAAAAAGTGCAAAACAAAATGTGAAACCGCAAGTTTGCATGTATCTCCGCATGCATCCAACAAACCTTATGACAAATTTGATGAAAATCCATCCACACGGGGAAAACTAACCGTAAAAAAAATACACCCATATAAAACGCAAATTTGTATGTACTCCCGCATAGACCTAATAAACCTCCATACCAATTTTGTTGAAGGTCTATCCACACCCTGTGAAGTAATTACATGGACATACAATAGGCTTTACTATTATATTTATGTAGATACAGTTTACAGTACTTCCCAGTGTTAATTTAACTCAAAATATATTTGATATTCAGAGTCACATTTTGAGAAAAACAGAACTGGCATATCAGTGTAACTATTTGTTTTATTTCTGTCTTTTTTATCTCTACTAAATGGTATAGTTCGTGCATTAGGCATACTTCTTCACGCAGTTTTAGGTTAAAAAACAAATAAAAACAAAGACGACAAAAATGATATTTAATGTTAAATGTAGTAAATCGAACAATCTTTTCAGCAAAGTGCCTGATATACAAAGTCTCATTTGGCACGCAACTGTCAGTGACCATTAAAGACAACGTTATTTGACTAATGATACTGGGAATGTTAAATGTAGTTTTATTATAATTGCGTGAATATATAAACCATCAAGATTATTACGTGTTGAGAAAACTACATGCTATATAAATACTTGTCGACCATTTATTGCGTTTTTTATGTCAGTAAGATTATTCATCAAAGTTGTAGATGTCGTATTCTATCGAAGAATTAAGTTTCTTAGCATAAGAAAGTAAACTGTAACTACTAGTAGATGTTGCTGGCTTTTAACTAAGAATCAGTGTCTTGGCAATGTAGAACTTGTGTAGGTTTTCTTACATTTATTTGTGTGGAATTATCGTGATTAAACGGAATAAGTATGTATGCATTCCGCTTAACACTTTAATTTTTAAAATACGTTTTATTCAGAAACACGGTGAAACCACTGTGCTTTAATGTAAAATACAACAAAAAGTATTAAAATATAAATGTATTCACGGATAAACGCTGCTCCACAACCAACAATGGCGTCATAATCTGCAGTGATAGAAAATTCCGCAGTGGAACCTGCAGAGGCGGCACCAACTGCAAAGCCACGTTCAGTTGCAGTATTTTGCTGCATCGTTTTGATTGATTTACAAAGAACGTCTGGTGCAGTGTTCGTCTGTAAGCATATTGAATACTGGTGTACAAAAAAGAAAAGTTATTAATTTCGACTCTTCTTACCCTGTTTTAATTTTATAAAATTATAATTAGTTGATTCTATGTGAAAGTTTTTGTTGTGTTCGAATTTTTTAGTGAAGTATTAAATATTTTTCTTGTTGAAACTCGACTAACCACCCTTGATACAGTTGCATATTTTAAATGTAGCAAAATAATACATATTATTTAAATTTTAAATTTGAAGCAGTTATTTGATATTTAAGCGTCTTTTTTTTAGAATATCAAAAGCTTGTAATATTAAATATATTATTTAAAATTCAAATGTATAACTATCATAATTACTATTAAATAATGTTTACAGACTAGAATCATACACGAGTAACTTTTTTGTTGTTATGCGCAGTGCTACACAATGGGCTATCTGAGCCGTGCCCATTGTAATTGTTTTTAGCATTACAAACTTTCTGATACCCTGAAAAATACAAATTTGGTTTTTAAGTATTTACAACTTTTCTCTGGTAATGTACATTCAAAAACCAGTTATTTAAACACAATATTACTTTTCCATGAAATAGAAATTGCTCAATTTACTTTTGTATGAAATATTTGCTTCCACATTGTATATTAAATGCAAGTCTGTTATTACACAATTTACTATGAGCATATAATGAGGTAATATTAACTATCAGAAAAAATCGAATGAACCTTTGAATGAAATTATTGTGGAGATATCCCTTCTATGTACATAGTAACAGAGTTTTGCTTGTTTGGTTAAAATTCAACACAAAACTACATAATGGGCTGTCTGTGTTTTGCCCACCATAGGTATCGAAACCCGGTTTTTAGCGGTGCAAGTCCGCAGACGTTTCGCTGTGCCACTGGAGGGCAGTAATGGAGTACCTATATACCAACCGAGGCATATTTCTGTATCTATAACCACAAACCTTGGTTAAACTGTAACTATAAATAAAATGAAACAGTGACCTTTCTCTTTAAAATAGCAAATGAATCATATAAATGATTTAAGTTTTATTACCATCTAGCTGCACATCGTAATTTTAGGTTTGCTTATTTCAAACTCAGAACTTAATTATGTCAGGAAAATTACTTCAAAAGAGTGTTTGTTTCAAAGTGAGAACTTAATTATGTAGGTAATTTGGTAATTATATCTCGTATTTTTCAAGGTGAGAAATTACATATTGTTGCAAAAAAATTCGACACTTACATAAAATTGGCGTCTCGTTAGAAAGAAATGGTTCTATTTCAATAAAACAATGGCCCGGCATGGCCAAGCGCGTAAGGCGTGCGACTCGTAATCCGAGGGTCGCGGGATCGCGCCCGCGTCGCGCTAAACATGCTCGCCCTCCCAGCCGTGGGGGCGTATAATGTGACGGTCAATCCCACTATTCGTTGGTCAAAGAGTAGCCCAAGAGTTGGCGGTGGGTGGTGATGACTAGCTGCCTTCCCTCTAGTCTTACACTGCAAAATTAGGGACGGCTAGCACAGATAGCCCTCGAGTAGCTTTGTGCGAAATTCCAAAACAAACAAACAAATCAATAAAACAATTGTAAAGCACATTTTTCAGTCGAATGTAAAACACGAAGTTATAAGAAAAAAAAATTTCTGAGTACAAAACAAAAACTATGAAGATCGAATTCACGTAAAGAAAAGTTAAAGCAACTCCCAAACATTGAACCATAGTTTAAAAAAACTTCCTTAATATTTATAAAACTTAGAAAATTTTGGTGGTTGACCACATTTCATTACCGCATTCAAGTCTTATTTTTCGCAAGTAGGCATCTGATGCTTTATCAGAGTAACACCAAATTTTTACAAAACTTTTTATTTGTGAATAGGAATGCGACATCAAAAGTTAATTTGTTTTTATTTCTGTAATTTTTATCTCCGGTGAGACATTGTTATAAATCAATATCAATAATAAGTTACTGGATCTCGAATATTTCTTAAATATTACTTCTTTGACTTGTAAAGTAGAAATCCGTTAATTCTCATTTGGAATAGTGTGTGTGTGTGTGTGTGTTTTCTTATAGCATAACCACTTCGGGCTATCTGCCGAGTCCACATTTTGAATAGAAGTACCATCGCAAGTTTGGAATATAGATATTTTGTGGGAGTGAATTAAAATTTTTCTGAATAAATTCATACCAGATGTCGTTCAATCCTATATATATATATATGTGTGTGTGTGTGTGTGTGTGTGTGTGTGTGTGTGTGTGTGTGTGTGTGTGTGTGTGTGTGAAGGTGTATATAGTATGTTGCTAGTTATTCTTCTTGTAGAATTGTAACTGTAAATCTGGGTGAAAACATATTCTCAAGAGAGCTTCAACACATCAGTATACAATTAAACTTATATTAACTAGATGAATTGAATCATTGCTAAATAAAGTCTTCCTTATTTTAGGGGTAAATTATTGTAGTTTTGACAAACTTGAACTAGTTTAGGATGTTTAAGTCCACGTTTTAATTTTGCTAGCAATAAAACGGTCTGTAAGAACTATTTTCTTCCACGATATGATATAAGAGCCGGTAGTGGTATGTCTTTTCTTATATTTAATATTATTTGTCACTTTCTACAATAATCAGGCATTTGGTGTTACATGAAACTACTTTTCCATGATAGAACAATATGATGTGTTTTTACTTGTAGTGATGAGGTTCTATGTACCAGAGTAGCTAGCTCTTGGTAATTTGTATTGCCAATATTTTTAATTTAATTGTATTTTGATGTTTTAGAGCCATCATCACCACCACCTCCACCATCATAACAAAGATGATGAGTTTGACGAGGAAAGTTTACTCTCTAAGTCTGGTAACTGTGAAAAAAAGGGACACGGTAACATGGTGGACGACAAACTGGCTCTACCATCGTGCCAGGAAGACATGGAGTCCACGGTCACCGAGAACAGCGACGACAGCTACGAGACTGATCGTGGCAATTGGAGTAATAAACTGGACTACATTCTCGCCAGTGTAGGATACGCTGTGGGGCTAGGGAACGTTTGGCGGTTTCCTTACCTGTGTTATCGAAGCGGAGGAGGTAAAGTAAATTAATATTACGTAAGTCACTGGCGGGTCCAAGACTTCCAGAAGGGTTAAGAGGTCGGTGGTCAAAGGGTACACTTTCAATGAAAAGAGGCTACTGAAAGTGGCTTCAGATACTTCAACGTGATTTTTATTTGGCTTGCAAACTCAATTTACACTGTAAGCTGGACCCGTCAGTAATTTAAAACAGATTTTTCCAGCTATTGCTTTAAGAGAGCCAATTGTTTTGTTGTTGTTTTTCTGTCTGTTAAGAACAAGGCTATATAATAACCTATTTGTGCTGTGCCCACTGCAAGTATTGAAACATGATTTATAATGTCATAAGCCTCCAGACTTAGTGTTGAGATAGTAGGGCCATATTGGTTACCCAGAAGTATGTTATTGTGCATAATTAACACAAATATTGTATAATGTTAGTATATTGAATAAATGGCACCATATGAATAGTACTTTAACAGTATAATAGTGTAACATGTAACGGAGTATCATTACAAATATTTTAACATCTCTCTGATAGCGCACGTCATACAAAGTATTTTTCAAAATTAAATTACATTTTAATATCATTAAGTATATGATGTATGTTAGCCCCGTATGTTGATATAATTAATGACCGTACAAATCATATAAATATTTTGCACATTTTAATCGTAGATTGATTTACAATGTTATTGTTTCTTCTTTACTTTGTTTTAAATTTAGTTGTTATTTATAACATTTGGCTGACTGTTATCACATAACGAGACTCGCAAATTGTTAGTTAAAAGTCCCGGCATAAGATATGAAAGAGGTTTACCTGTTTTATTATTGTTCTTTTTTCAAACGGCCCGGCATGGCCAAGCGCGTTAAGGCGTGCGACTCGTAATCTGAGAGTCGCGGGTTCGCATCCGCGTTGCGCCAAACATGCTCGCCCTCCCAGCCGTAGGGGCGTTATAATGTTATGATCAATCTCACTATTCGTTGGTAAAAGAGTAGCTCAAGAGTTGGTGGTGGGCGGTGATGACTAGCTACCTTCCCTCTAGTCTTACACTGCTAAATTAGGGACGGCTAGCACAGATAGCCCTCGAGTAGCTTTGTGCGAAATTCAAAAAAAAACAAAACAAAATTTTTTAAACTGTTGATCGTTTCTTGAAACTATAACCAAGTAAAATATATATTTCCAAGAGTAACAGTGAATAAAATATTAAAACCTTTTTCAAATAGATACCATATTTTTAACGTCACTAATTTTTTAAACATTTTTAATTTGTAGTGGGTCCCAGCATGGCCAGGTGGGTTAAGGCATTCGACTCGTAATCCGAGGGTCGCGGGTTCAAATCTATGTCACACTAAATATGCTCGACCTTTCAGCCGTGGTGGTGTTATACTGTTACGATCAATCCCACTATTCGTTGGTAAAAGAGTAGCCCAAGAGCTGGCGGTGTGTAGTGATGACTAGCTGCCTTCCCCTCTAGTCTTACACTGCTAAATTAGAGTCGGCTAATGCAAATAGCCCTCGTGTAGCTTTGCGCGAAATTCCAAACAAGCAAAAGCCTACGTACTATTGTAATGTTGTTCTTTTGTTTGGGTGCTGCTTTTAAATTATTTGGAGAAAATAATCGTAGTATGGCCCACTTAAAGATAACATCCTGCTTTATTTCCTTGGCATTTATACAAATTATAATTTGTAGGCCTTTTGTTTACAAATGACATTCAAAAGGAATTATCACTCTAACTGTATATCTTTAAAGTAAAAATAAACTTACTTGTACAATTTCACAACTGATTCAGCAAGTAAATGAATATGCGCAATGATGACATTGATCCAAATAGTTCACTAAAAATGACTTTACCAACAGAGAGTAAAACGGGCTGATTTACTGCTTGCGAAAAAGAGTAGCCCAAGAGTTGGCGGTGGGTGGTGATGACTAGCTGCCTTCCCTCTAGTCTTACACTGCTAAATTAGGGACGGCTAGCGCAGATAGCCCTCGAGTAACTTTGCGCGAAATAAAAAAAAAACAACAACAAAAATACTGCTTGCGTAACGCAACACTTATTTCAACCGCCTCAATGCTTCATCAATTCTCTTATTTATAATCTACTTTTGTCTTTCGATAATCGTAAAACTAACTATATTTTAATGGAGTCAAATAAGAACATTTTGAGCCTACTCATACAAACTTGTTTGCTCTTAACGTCATGTGAATTAAAACATTGACAATATATGTACATACACACACACACACACACACACACACACACATGCAAGCTTGTTGAAATACTTTCAACATTAAAGGTGTTGTATTATCATACTGAATGGGTTTGAACAGCGTTGTGAAAATGACGTTTTTTATATATTGTAAACATTAAAACCGTGACTTTTATTCATTTGGCATAGTATTTGTACATGTTAACAACAATAAACTTTACTACTGTTGTGCCTACTTTACAAATGCCTTAGTTGACAATATATGGCATATGCAAATGAACGTTCAAAAATAAAACATGTAGTGTGTGTCTTTTTAACTTTGAAAACTAAAATTATTTATGTAAATCATGAAAATCACTTTGAAAAATACAAAAGTTGAATTGTATGAATTATGTTGTTCTTTTTTATTTTCCATTCATAACCAATTCCTTAATCGCACGAAGTAATATTAAATATACTAAATAAACGAAATTCAAGGAATAACAATTTTTATACATGTCCCCAAAACATATAATTGTGTAGAATTATAAATACGCAGTGACTTAATATAACGGTATGTGCATTACCTTTTTTTTTTTTTCCAGGAGCTTTTTTAATTCCCTACATCTTATTTTTGGTGATTTGTGGAATGCCTCTTTTCATTCTGGAGAACTGTTTTGGCCAGTTTGCAAGTCTCGGACCTGTCTCAATTTGGAAGATTTCTCCAATGTTCAAAGGTGAGAGTTGCTTTGAATTAATATTTTCTAATTACTTTTATGTAGAATGATAACGTTATAACTTTGTTCTTTTAAATAATTTGGAGAATATATGGCCAAGCCCAGTTCACCTAACTATAGCAAATTAGTTTATTTCCTCTTTGACCTACTTGTTACTATACTCGTATACAGTTGAAGGCATAAGTTTACAAATAACATATTTTACTGTAAAATTCAGCAGAGACTTTACTCATTAATTGTACTAGGATTTATACATTTTCAGAGCTAATCGATCGAATAACTCAATACACGCAATAACTAACTTATGCAAAGATACCTCGTTGAATGACTGGCACATTACCAACTAAAAAAATCTACCACACACACGTATTTTTAACGTAGCCTTGTTTCTATAAAAATCGTTGGATTGTAAATATTTTGGGTATCCCGGGACTACTTTTATAAACTTAATATCCTACACCTTCCAGTAAACATCGAAATTGTATATTACAGTAAAATAATATGTTTTAAGTTTTCACGTGTTTAGTGATGTTATGAAGATTGAAAATTGAAGAAGTGAGTAAGTTTATTATAAGCTGCGTAAATATTATTCACACTTCTTGAAATCCCAAGACTGAAAAAGTAAAAACTACTATTCACACCTCATGTTGTATAGAGAACCTCAACACAGCGAAATTCTTCCAACGTTTTTCGTGATGGAACTATATGGATATTTGTTTTTGGCATCAATCCCTTTTGCTTCATTGATCCAGCTTTCATTATTAGATCAAGTCAAGTGATGGTATCTGTTGGATATCGAAGATTATTTAGTTTAAGAGTTTTTATTTATTTTATTTAGTTATCTCAAAATTAATGATTATTTACTTTTCGTAACAATTGAATTAAAAATAATTATTTTAAAGGCGATAGTTATGACAAGTCTAGTTACATAACTCAATATGTGTGGTTCGATTGTCTTATTATTTTTGATGCCAAGTTATTTGAATTGTCGAAATTTTTCTCGTTACCATAAGTGAGTGTTGTTGCATTATTATGTCGTCAATATTGTCGCTGACGTATATCCAACATATATCCTTTAGTCATAGATCATATAACAGATGTAGTCCAGATGGGTTCTAGCACTTCCTGCATATACAAAGTTTGAATAGCGTTTTAGGTTGAAAACCTTGAGCAAATACGGAGAAGGAAGTGTAAAAATTCATTTTTTAGATCAAGACATGATAGTGTCTTGTGCAGTCAAAACAACCTACAGGATACAGTGTATTATTAACAGGGGGTGATAATTCTTACACTTTCGGTACCTTGGACTATAGTAATCCAAACTATCGTATATTTTCAGTGTATGTGCTCAACTGGTTCCTTACTTCACGTTTTTTTTTTCGTTGCGCCAAATGTATGGAAACTTTATTTGATAGAAAAACATCTTTAACTTCTTTGGTTGTTTTTTTTTTTGAATTTTGTATACTAATAGAGATTTATAAGTTGCTATTAGATGTAAAATTTGTCACATGTGACTGTTTTTAGTTTTTTGTCATTTGGATTAAATTCGGCTGATTTAAAGCAGCAAACCATAGAGTGAAAGCACGTGCAGATACGAAAGTGTTGGATTAGGCCGAGCAAACTAGATAAGCAGTTCAAGTTCTCAAAACAATATTATAAGTGAATAGTTATTATTCACTGCCAACCTTTAAATAGAGATTTGCTAAATCTTATCATATCTAATTAAAAAGCATTTAGTATTATGTAATGTTAGCTTAAGCAATTAGCATAAATAAAAATATGGTAGTACCAAGTGCATGTGGGTGATGATAAGGAACTGTTAATTTATATTCTATGGTGCTACTGTAAAGGAAGTTATTAACACTATTTTAAAGAGGAAAATTATCATCGTATATTTTAAAGAATCTGGTTGGTTTTGTAAAGTGTAGGTTTGTTCCAAATAATAAGGTTACAATCCTAAAGCTAATATTGGCTACTATCAAGTGCCACTTTCTTACTTGCTTTGGTTTTTTGATGTGCATTGACAAAAAGTCATGATATTTAATCAGAAACATTTTATGTGTGAAGGAAAAAGGTATGGCCACAAAAAGGATTGAGCACGAGAGTTAAAGGTATAAGATCAAACTTGGTGGCCAAACTTGTATCTACACATAGCATTTATAATAATTTTACAGCAAATATTCATTTATTATTTAATCAGGTCACATATTTTGTTTTACTCACTGTCATGCCCCACATTGAATAAAAAACACAGCCTGTGAAAATCCTACCAATACTATAAGTGTAGTTACCAATTTGGCCAACAATTTTGAATTCATTCCTGTAAGTTACACTCTGAGCCCTTTTCTTGGCTGCTTATTTTTTGTTCCAAAGAAATTTTTGATTAGATATCTTAAACCAGAATGGATAACCTGTCTTACATTTTCTGTGGCTTCTTCAACTTGGTATAATTTTTCAGTACATTATTAATCTTTGGTATTTCTTATATTTTGTTGTTGTAATTCTTTATATATTTCACTGATGTCCTTTTGTACATTTTGTATTCTGTTATAATTTTTTTTCCTACTTCTTATGGCTTTCTCTGTTTTGTTTTCAATTATAGTTTTTTTTCATAATTGTTCTGTAAACCACGTGTCTTGAACTTGTAATTCTTTTTTTATATTCCTGTTTCTTCCTTCTAACTTTCTGAATTTTTTGTTCTTGATGTTATTTTAATTTTGTATCTGTTTATTCTTGATGTCCTCCCCTCTGCTAGGTCAAAAGTAAATTTACAAACCAATGTTAAAATTCTGAGTTTAATTTTCCACACTGGAAAAAGCACAGGTAGTCAGCCCATTGTATAACTTTGTACTAATACATAAACCAAACAATTTCTTTTTGACATAATTTAAATTCACAGTATCATTCCTCATCTTATAATGCTATGTAACATTTTACTCTTGTTCAATTCTACTGTTTTTTTTTTCTGTTAAAATTTCAATCTCATATTATCTACTTGTATGAGTTTGGATTCTATTTTATCTATATCAAAATAATCTCTCTTCTGACACCAACATTGTGGTGGATTTTATTGTTGGCTGGGTTATTTTGGAATATCTGTCAAAAAGAATAATGCAAAATACAATTCACTTAATGTAAACAAAAACGTTTTATTTCTTCAAGTTAACATTACAAGTAAGCTACTTACAAAGAAAAGAGCTGCTTCTAACCTGTCTCATTTGATGTCTACATGTTAGTGAAAACAAACTTGCTAACTGTAGGCTTCATGCTAACAAATTCATCAGATAAGTGTAGCTAGATTAATTTCTTTTTCATATATGGCTGATGTTATTTCCTAAACTTTGGAAATAGTTTATGACTACATCAAACTTGCACTTGACAAAACAACAATAAAATGTATAGAAATGCACAGATTTAAAATCTTTCTACAAATACCCATCTTATAAGTCATACACCTAATTCATTCCTGGATTAACTTGTATGTTCCAACATAACTTTGAGTCTTTTGAATATGTTTTGGTGCATAATGATGTACATTAATTTTTAATATATTTCATTTTAAGGGAAGCTAGTTCCCTTTTCATGATGAATGAAGATTGGTTAGAACTTTGGTGCCAAAAACTAGTAGTCTGTGGTGACAAGAGACATGTATAACCTTAACATCAGTGTATTATAAATCAATCTTTGTACATTACACTAGTATAAATTTTAACATAATGTTTAATTTTAATTACATGAATTAAAGTCTTATTCAGAAAATATTAACCATTATATCATAATTTCACAACAATATAGCTTTGAATATGGAGAAAAACTAGATCTCAACTAAAATATTTAAGGTTTTCTATACCCTCTATTGCAGTGTATTATGAGAGAAGATAAGTTATTTGAAACTAGAAGGATGCCATGTCTACTCTTTTTATGTGATACTAACTAATTATGGTATATTTTAAATTTAATGTGAATAGTTTCTACAGTGAGTATCTTGTGATACCTGGTTTTTAGACATTCAGGTTTTTAATGGTATCTTTAGGTATTTATCTCAGAGTTATTTATTTTTGTATATGTATGTATTTTTCTTACACAGGTGTGGGATATGCAATGGTATTGGTTTCTGGCATAGTCTGTATCTACTACAATGTAATCATTGCATGGACTCTATATTACCTGTATAAGTCTGTGGGTACAGTAGTACCATGGGCAACATGTGGTAATTGGTGGAACACTATTCGTTGTGTGGATCATCATGAACAGATTAGGAACATATCGCTGGGACTCAATGACACTGTTGATCAAAATATAACAACTATAGATTTGTCTAACAGAATGACATCTAGTGAAGAATACTGGCTGTAAGCATAGTTTTTGTAAAAATCTAAGTAATTTTATTCATATTACCTATATGGATGGATTGATGTTTCTTAATTAAAACAAGTACTGATATATATCTAGTACAGAAATGGAAAAGATTAATGTTACAGTTAATATGTTATAAAAACAATTTTAACTTTTATTTACATTTGATTTGTACTTTTTGCTCTGTTATAGATTTAATGGAATGTCCTTTGTTCAAAATTATAGCAAAAGTAGCTGATCATATTGATTTCCTTTCTAAAGTATGACTAGAGTTCCTTTGTTTAACAATCTGTAAAAGTATGGAGAGATTGTAGTTTAGAAATGTAATGGACAAGAAGAGTATTAATATGCTCTTATAAATACCTTCACTACCTCTGTAGTTTAAATAATTGTTTAAATGCATAGAGGTGTTCTGTGATTTAAATTTCAAGATTTTTTCTCATTTACTCATTCATTTTGGTTTGTGATCAACTTACAGTTGGCATATTGTAGATGTTTTTTGCCCATTTCAGGTATAGGAATATAAATAATAAGAGGAAAAATTAAAATATGTTAATCAGTATTAGGGATATGTCTACATGAAGAAATGACAGTGAATTCATATATGTTGATTTTTCTCACACTGCTTAAAGATTGTTTAATAAATCAAGTGGAATTCAGTGTTGAGAGGTCCTTAGAATAAGCAGATTATTGACCTCAACTAACTTTCTTTTTAAGTCTTTTTTTTTTTTTTTTGACAGATTTTATGTACTACGTCTCAGTGACGGAATTGAAGAGTTTGGGGAACCAAGATGGCCACTTGTTTTATCATTGTTTGTTGCTTGGATGATTGTATTTTTATGCTTAATCAAAGGTGTTCAGTCTTCTGGTAAGGTAAGATGAAAGCTCTTCTGCCATTTAATGAATTTTTGTCTTGAGCAATTAAAATTATTCTTCAACATTTATTATAACAAAACTGAGATTTACCTGTGCAATATGAGAGGTGATTAGGATAATTCCCAAATTGTTTAAAAAAACAGTGATGTTTTGAAATACTTCATTTGCATTTGTATGATCAAAGGTTTTATTAAAGCTCTCTTAAAAACATGAATTTAATCTTATTATGACTTTATCAGCTAAAACAATTTCAAAGTTTAATGGTGCAATCATGCAAAAGTCTTATGTCCATCATTTGTAACTGTTAGTGCTTGTTTATTTATATCACTTGTCTGCAACTGACAGTGGTTGAAATACTGAGATGACTCCCTTGAGGTGCAATTTTGGGATGTGACATTGACAATACATAATAAGTAGTGTGTTGCACAGATAACTCCTTCAAGCCCATTGAAGATGTGCTATCAACAGTTTCAGATGATGTTGCTGATAATATGTAATTGATATGGATGTGTTGGAAAGAACTTCTTACACAAGCAAATGTATCTCATAGGCTGATATCTCTTGAATAACCTCACTAAGCAGCCATCTTGGTTCTGCAAAGAAGTTGCAGAGGGACACAGTATCACCATCTCTTAGCTTGAATGTCCTCATTCTGCACTGATTGCAATTGTACTTCACATTCTCTTGCTCGTTACCAATTGCTGTAATCAAGTCAGGTTTAAGAACACTTGTCCACATTCTAAGCTGATGTTTGAGGAATATCTCAGATGAACTTTACCTTCTGAATGAGTGCAGGGTTGTTCTCATATTGAGAAGTACATGTGCTAATCTTTGTCTTGGTGATAACCTCTTTTTTTATTGTTCTAAATCATTTCTTCATGGTTTGTACAAATCTTTGTGCAGCCTTTTTTAAATTTGGATGTTATGGAGAAATTGTGGTATGTCTTATATCATTAATTCTCTTGAAATATTCAAGTTATCACTTATGAATTGAGCCCCATTATCTGATTTTTTTTTTTTTTTGAGAATTTCATGAGATAAAAACATTGCTTTCATAATGTATGTTGGCTTCCCTCTTTTTGTTGTTCACATTGTGGCTATTTTGGGCCATGTTTAAGAAAAACATTTGTTTATCAGACTTCACAACTGATGTAAACTTTTTGCCATAGTTATATTTGTTGACTTTTGCATATTATTTTTGTTAAAATAAGTATTGTACTCTGTTATTTGTAAACATGTTTTTACTGTAGTGCTTATGCATTGTATAAAAATATGCATATGAGATCAAGTCATCTCATTCCTTTTATTTATTGTTTTTCAAATTAAGCTGGTTTATATTTAATTTAATTTAAGACATTACAAATCAGTGATGAGGTTCACACTTAGATTTCGTTTATTTGTTATGATTATTAAATGCAATCAAAGTAGGCTAACCTAAAATAGTAACATAATTTATTGTTGGTATTGTGGTGTAATACCAAAGAAAACTTCTTATCGTGGATGAAACATTTAGAGAAACAGATAATTGATATTCCAGAGGAAAAAAGTTAGTTTGTTATAGATAGTTTGTAAATCTTACTGGCTCTTATTGAATCTTCTCACACTGGTTGCTCAATCAATTTATCAAAGTGTGATAGACATCTTGTCTGCCAGGAATTATAAGCCAGAATCTTTGGTCATTGAAGTAAGTTTTAAGTTGTGGTATGACTGAGCTTATGTTGCATCATATAGCTATCAAGAAGACACTACAAACTATGAATATGGTGGGTTTTTTTACAAAACAATTCATAAACAATTTTTTGTCATTTATGTAATGAAGCTATATAATACAGATTATTATCAGAAAAGAATCTCGCTTCTAAATCTCCAATCAAGATAGCACTGGCTGTTTATAACACTTTTGAATTTACTAGTATATATTATATTACCAATAATTGCAAATTCACATATACAGTGCATGAAGTTGTATCTTATATTAATGACAGGCCTTAATCTGTGTCTAATCATGGTCCTATAACAGGAAAACATGGTATGGATGGAGGATAATCAAGTGTCTGTTCAAGGTATAGCACACATACAAAAGCAGTATGTGAAGAAAAGTCTGTTTTTACAGGAATGTTGTTGCTTAAATATTGTTGAACATCTTGACTCCTCTTTAGAGTCAACTTACTACATTTGTCCTGTAGTGTGTTCCTAAAATTATATTTCCCATAGAACCTGAATTGGTTTTTATTCATCTTGATTGGAGCATCATAAATGTCAACCTAAACTTGTATGCCTTTTTACTACCTTTACTCATTCTCTGAAACACAGTAATGACAAATTTTTTCTCAGTTTGACTTGTTTAATTTAGCTGTTCTATAGACTGTTTATTTTTTGATATACCCACTGCTACAAGTGTATTGTTTTACTAGAGTTATTGAATATGTTTGTTCATATCATTAGTGATGTGATTTTTCTCTCTCAATTTTTCTCTGAAATTTCAACTTTTTTACTTTCCTTTCTTAATGGGCTACATTGTAATTCTTCAAAATTTCTCTGCTACTTGAATAGCATGCATAATTTGTATTGCTTTCCTAAATGTTAAGTTTTCTATCTGTAACAATATTGTAGCAACATGCTTAAGGCCACATATACATTTGTATTTCAAAGATTCGTTTAGATAATTTCTAAATTTATATATGCTTTTCAGATTATTAATTGCTGTATGGTACACAGAAATAGATTCATCAGCCTTCTGAGTTATCTTACAGAATATAAAATGTTTGAACTGTGCTAAAAGCTTGGGTTTATAATGTCCATCTAAAACTTGTTTTCAGTTCATCACAACTGGAGGCACTTGTTTTAATGAGTGCAACTAGTGATTTTTATGGTCATTTTACCCTTTTAATACCAGAAAACAATTTTTGATTTTTCCCCTTCTTTAGTTATGCCACTTGCCAGAAAGAACTGCATCAGTCTTTCAAAATACAATTCACAATCACACTTAGTACTGTTAAATTTTTGATTTTACTAAAACCTATTGTTTGTTTTCATTGTGATAGACAAATCTTTTATACATATTACTTTGGAATTCATGGCAACCATTTGTTTAATTCCTCTTGCTCAGGAAAGCAACATTTTTATGACTACATGCTCAGTAATCAAGGAAAGTAAGAATTCAGCTCATAGAGACTGTATCTAGAACTTTTGTGTGTAGATCTACACTGATAATAAAATTGCCATAATTCTCTGATTCAGTAAAGTTTGTTTTTTTGAATTATGTACAGAACTATGTGAGGGCTATTTGTGTTAGCCATTTCTAATTTAGAAATGACAAATTAAAAGGAAGGCAACTAGTTAACACCAACCACTGCCAGCTTTTGGGCTACTTTTTTACCATTGAAAAATAGGATAGACAGCCATAATACCCCCATGGCTGAAAGAATGAGCATATTTGGTGACAGGACTCAAACTTGAGATTTACATATTTTGAGTTGATTCCCCTAACTACTGGGTCATGCCATTCCAGTTCAGGAAAGAGTAAAAATTGGCTTATTAATTAGCACAATGATATTGTGTCAGTAAGCCTATAATATTGGATAGCAATTATTCTGTAGTTTAGTTCTTCAGTCTTGATCTACAGTAGCTTAACATTCTCCTAGAACTGGGTACATTATACAGGCTGTGTAATAAGTTAAAACTATGAACAAGTTACACAACACCTAGTAGCTTTATAAACTTAAACATTATCATCATTTAAATTGTTTGTTTTTTTAATTTAATTTGATGGTGCAAAAAGAGATTGGATTTTTATTTTAATAACTTATTTCAAACACACATGTCAAAACAGTGACAAAACAAATGCTCTTTAAAAGACACACATAACAAATACTGATTGAAATAATTATTACAAGATCCAGAGTTATTAATATAACATTTCATAGTTTGAATTATAAAGGATTTAATTTTCTTTAGCTTAAGAGGTAAAATTGGGAAATTTTCAAGGAATCATATTAGCTTAATGCTGTGGATTGGGAAGTAATATAAAGTTGAAAATGTTTTAATAAGGGGTTTTTAAAATTTAAAACTCGATTTCTTAATCTCTTACAGCTGAAAGTATTTAAATTTTATATATTAAATATTATTGAAGTTTGCAGATGTAGAATAGATTTTACATTTTGCCATATATATATTTAATACTTTTATTACATATGTGTGTGTATTTATATAATGTAATCAAAACATGAAATCAAATTGAAATACTAATAACTACATATAATAGACCAACAAAAACTTAGTATAAATCTTGGAGCCCTTGCTAATCCTATTGATAATTAAAATAAAATATTTTAAAAATATGTACTTTTATATTTATTTATTGTTACAATTCTATAAAGACTGATATTTCATGTAACTCTTCTCTTGAACTAACTTCAGAAATCGAGAACTGTTTACTGGTAATGTTCAGCAGTTGAAATTCATATTCCATTTTACAACTTACACCTCTCCCATTCTGGTAATTATTTTCCAAACATTTTAATGCAGTTGTATATCATGAAAAAATAGATCATGGAGGGTACACCAAATATATTTACTATGTAAATTAATTTGATAATATAAGAAATACAAAGTGTGTACACATTTTAGTGATTAATCTTTTCTTTGAATTTTATGTTAACTTGTGCATTTTTTTATGTTTAGGTTGTTTATATATCGGCCACTTTTCCCTACATCATCTTGATTGTCCTCTTTATTCGAGGCGTAACGTTACCAGGTTCTCTCAAAGGTATCATGTTTTACTTGACTCCTCGCTGGGAACTTCTGAAATCTTTTGAGGTCAGTTTGTGTAGTTTATTTATTTTTTATTGTATGAAAATTTCAACTGAGAGATTTTGATAAAAGAAATAATAAGTACTTATACTGGTCACAACAATTTTAATACTGTTACTTTGGTAAAAACAAAAAGATTTGGAAATTTTATGTTTTGATAAATGAGGAGTTATATTCAGCCCATTGTGTAGCTTTGTGCTTAACTTCAAACAAACAAACGTATTCTAAATGTATTATTTCCTGCCTTTAACATTGTATTGGGTATAAAATTAAATACATTTGTAAATTTAGTGTGAAGTTGTTGTATTTGATCTGAGGGTGTTACTGTATGCAATGGAAAAACATTGTTTTAATTAATAAAGGGAAGAGAATCACTTTAAAAATATATTTGTATGTAAACCATACTGTAAAAGGAATTTAGTTATTGTACAAGACTCTTTGATATATTTGTTATTGAGTCCTTACAATATATATATAAATATATTATTATTAAAGTTAGCTTGAAATCACCAATTACTTTAAAAGTTTTAAATGAACAAGCCACAAAATAGATTTGGAGGTGTCTGCAGGTTGGAAATTTTCACTCATGTATTTTTGTTTTTTAAATATTGTCATGCTCTTCTACTATTTACTCGTGGTATGCCAGTCACCTATAATTTCAAAATAATTTTTCAAAGACTATCATTGTGAATTTGTATGCATCTAAAATCACTTTAATTAAGAACTTTTAAATGCTGAGCATATGGTTAAATAAATAATTTTAAAACTTTCTTTAACAGATTACAGTGAACAGAGGTATATCTGTTAAACAAATTCAAAATATGTGAAATTCCACAAAAATAAATATTTTGTAAAACAGTGTAATGTGTTTGTTAAATGTAATTGTTAAGTATACAATAATGACGATGTAATCTACATGTTCATTCATAAAAACTATATCTGATCATTGACTTAAATATTTAAAATATTTTGTTCAGTCTGTAGAATTTCATTTACCATTTACTTTTATATTGTCTTGTTGTTTAACTTTGACAAGATTAATTTTTTGTGGTTATATTTGCATAGTAATATACTGCATACTGTTAATTGGTTTAATATATACAATAGGTGTGGGCAGATGCTGCTACCCAGATTTTTTATTCGGTTGGTACATCGTGGGGAGCAGTTTTGACTATGGCAAGTTACAATCGTTTCAATAACAACTGCTATAGGTAGGAAAAATATTATTCAAAGTGTGATATAGCAATATTATTTCCAGTTCATATATTCTTATTTAGTGTAGATTGAATACAAATAAATTCCACAGTATGACATAATATATGCAAATAAAAGAGACATGTAAAATAAACTTACTCTTTATTTTGTAAGAAGAAAGTAGGTGACTGGAAAATGTTGTTGTGCTTCATAAAGTTAAATCACAAAGAATTATGTAAATTACATTTTCAGAATAAATATATGTTATTAGTAGAATATAGAAAGGTTGTGTACCTAATAAAAGACCATATTAATTATATAATGTAGAATTTACTTGGATCTATAATTTTATGTAAAGCCTATAAAGTTTCACTTCAACGGCTCAGCACTGAGTTATTCAGGTACCAATAAAAGTATTATGAAATTGTTCCTAGACATGAAACGTACCATTCACATCTATGTAGAATTAAGTATAGTGTCCTTATTAGTTTCCCCCATACTTAGTTGAGTGACATTAACCTGATTATTATGACAATAATCACTTATACTTTAATTACCAAAACAACGAGGTCCAAAGAATACACTGCATATTTCAGCAATTAAAAAATAACTAAACATAACAAAAACCAGTTTTTTTTTAATGACTGAAAACTAAAAATGAAAAATTAAAACAAGTTAATGAAATAAAAAACTAATACTAAACAATTTCTTTTTGATAACTGGTGAAAAACTATGGTTTCTCTTTGGAAAACATTTTTCAGTGTTTTATCCATTGATACTTTGTTAAAACTAATCTGAAATGTGTGCTACATGGTCATAAATAATAAACTTATAGCACATCACATGTAACAGAATATAAAGAAGGAAACTGCAATTATAAAAGTTGTATATTTAGTTTAGATTGAAAGAGATTTACCTACATAAAATGGGTGACATATAAAAATATTGTCATTTTAACTTTCTTTAAGGTAGATATATTAGTGACTAACTGCATAGCATAAGGCAAAAAAATAAAAGATTCATGTTTACAGTTTAAAAATATTTTGAGAAAGTATTGCTTTATCTTAGGGATGCCATCCTGATTCCTGTTGTCAACTGCTGCACAAGCATCTTTGCTGGTTTTGTTGTTTTCTCCATTATTGGATTCATGTCTTACGAAACTGGAAAATCCATAGAGGATGTTGTTTCTCAGGGTGTGTACTGAAATGCTATCATATCAATTTTAATATTATTTAAACTGTTATATCAAAATGTAATTTTTGAATTGAAAATAAAATAGTTTTACTTTATATTATTATTTAGAATTTAACTGTTCTTTTTTGAAGCAAAATAATTGTCAGCAGATTTTGGAAACTTAAAACTATATACAATTCATATAAATGCTTGTTATAAACTTGGTGAATGTTATTCAGATGTGATGTCACTCAACAAACTGTGCACTTTCAGCATGTAAAATTGATGGTCGATCACATTATTTGATTCAAAATTAAAGGGCCATCTATTTTTGTTTCTAGTAGTTTTTATGACCTGACCATTTACTCTAATATTCAATGCATCTTTCAAGTTAAAAATACCAATTCTGAACTAGTATTTTCTTCCTTAAGGTAAATTTAAATTACATGACACCATCAGAGTATTGAAGAAATTTGTATTTAAATGGAAGGAATGATACTGGTTGTGCAGTTGCAATGTTTTCAATTCCTTAAAACCTATCCATAACTCAGATTGTTTGTATATTTTTAACCCTTGAAAACAAACTAATCATGAGTGGCTGAAGAGTATAGAACTTAAATCAGTACCATCCTGAATTTAAAAAATTGAACATTTAATGTGAAAAGATAAAACCTGAACTATTTTGCATTTTTTGATATCAAGCACATAAAGCACAATTATTTGGTTTGACTGGGTGTATATAGATTTATTTTTATTTCTACTTAAAAATTATGAGTTAGGCATTACAGGGTGTCAAACTTGGCTTACTGTAATGCAGGTCAAGTTTTATGAATAGAAAATGTAAAATATAATTTATGTTTTTATGTCAGTATGTTGATAGATAGATATATGTATTCATCTGTACATAAGACATCTCATGAACTGAGTAAGTAACAAACAAAAAAAAATTGTCAATATTAAAACCAAATGAACTTGAAAACTAAAATAAAGGCCCAAATATGTAGTTTGTTTGGGTATTACGTCAAATGGATTTATAGGAACATTTATTGATGTTTACATTTTATTTAAAGATTTAACTTGTAAGTTGTAAATAATAAAAACAGAAGTTATTACTTAAGTTGAACATTGTTTATTAACAGAGACTTAGGAAGCAAATAAGATACATTGTTTTTCTCTTGACTTGAGATGAAGTCTTAATAATGTTTAAGAGTAGCCCAGAAACTAACCTGTTTTTTTAGGTTGTTAAAGTACAATGTAGTTTATTATTCATATAAACAAAATTAAGATTAAATAAACAGAAAATGAGTCTGAACAGAACTCATACAATAAAAATAAAAGTTTCTTGGTGTAATAATCCTATATAGTGATGTTTGTTTAACATGAAGATCTCATCAGACACCAATAGTGTGTGTGACACTTTTCATTATGATAAAAGTCTAGCTTATCTCTCTTTGGTTAACTTGTGTTTAGGATTACTTATAAGGAGTGGAATTCTCTAAAACTAGTATTACTCAGTAACACATTGATTAGTGTGTAGATTAAATTGGACCTCTCTTGGACTTGGATTTCAAAGTTAATTTTTTGGAATACTAAGTTTATTTATTATGAAGATCTCTTGTGTTGGGCTGTAATAGTGAAGTAAAAATGCCATAAAGTGATCAGAACGTAATGAAAGAAAGACAGCTGATGTTTGCTGATTGCTGTACTAATTATGCTGTTAAGAAAGAATGTATTATTTATTCAGAATTGTTTATTTTCTCAGGTCCAGGCTTGGCATTTGTTGTCTACCCTGAAGCTGTTGCCAGACTACCAATTTCCCCTCTCTGGGGGCTGCTCTTTTTCACCATGCTGTTTACAATTGGTCTTGATACTCAGGTAACACTTAAATATATGGTGCACCTTTTCCTCCCAAATAGTGATGGTGTTTGTTGTGAGGGAAGGATATGGGTCTTTCAAGTGACACACACCTGTAATTTCAAATTTAATATTGTGATGTGAATTTTTTTTAATTTATTTTTAAAATTATTCATATATGAAACTGATAAAATAGAAATCTGGCTCTCACTGTCTGAAGTTTTAAGTGTGGCAAAACTAGAGGAAGAGGTCTCCTGCACGTATGCTTCACAATGTTTGACTGCATTTTTCCTGAGGTTGGCTTTTTGTGAATCTTGATGGTTCTATTAATTTAATTAAAGAATTGAAGAAATTTTAAATTGTACTGGCATTTAAAATAGAGCTAAATTTCTTTTGAAAATCCATGGAAGTCGAACAGTGAATATCCATCATGATGGTTTGAGCTTAGTGAAAAAAAATAAACTGTTATATGTAATCTAATTGACTTTTCCATTAATTCAATGTAATAAAGATTGATGTTTAAATTTCCATATTTGAAGGGGAGGGAACTGATTTAGCTTTTGACAATTCCATGGGTTCTCATAAGAGATGGTGTAATATTGAATAAGAAGTTTTTAGTGAAAGTATTAAGAAGTTACTTGTTGCTCAGGTTTCTGTTGAAGAAAAAATTACTTGTATTTGATGGTAATGTTGCACCTACACATCCAGTGATTTCATGTACCTAACCACATACAGTAAGGTACATTTGACCTCTTAATCCTGTGTTGCTTAATACCAAATATAATCTGAGCAATAAACATATGTTTTATACTTGTTAAATTGAATATTATATAAAAACAATTTCTGCCCTTTGATAATGTATTCTATCTATTATATTATTGGTTGGGTATGGTGCATATTCAGATGGATGTTTTAATGCAATCATCAAATCTGTCTTCTTAAGATAGGCCAAAAAAGTAAATTATTATATCACTTCATTTCTTTTATTTGTTTCACAATGTAACTTTTGTAAAAGAAGGTTTTGGTGACAATGTAAGAAAAATAAAGTATGGGTGGAGTATTGTAAGGATGGGGGGTGATGCTAGATGGATGTGCTAGAAGAAAATGTCCTATATAAAAAATACTGAATGAATTGGAACATTAATAAGTTTAGTGAAGCCAACATACCGTTATTAAATAAAAGCAGTTGTTAACATTTCATGTCAAATTTTAAGGTTAAGCTCATTTTAATAGAACTGATTATTTTAGTAATTATTGAAGTTGCCATTCATTAGCATCACCTGTGAATCCAAACTCTAGTGTTATGTGTAAAAAAAAAGGTTTCATGACTGTTAGTCATGTTAAAGAAGAAATTTAGCACCTATTCTGCTGTATTTTTCTTGTTTGTTACTGTATTTTTGACTTGTATTTAAACACACAACTGATGTGCCACATGCAATGCTGGGATTTGTGTACATGCAACTGTTTTTTTTTTCTTTTTTTAATTTGAAGCATTTGGCTGACTTAGTTATAAACTAAAGTTTTTTGCTTATGATATCAACTGTATATTGCTGTATGTAACAACTTGGACATCACTCACTCTGCTTTTAGAATAAAAAGGGGTAAAAAATAATGCAAACTATTTTGCAATGAAAAAATATATATATTTTACTAAGGGAAAATATATATATCTTATTGAGGGAAAAATTACATAGGTTTAGTAGTATCTTGAAACAGAAAAAGAAATAAAAATGTTGATTCATACAGTGGATATACAGTAAGAGAAGAGAGCATCAAGTAATGGGTTTCTTGATGTATGAGGGAACAGGTTTCACCTATGTATATGTCGAAGGTTATGACATATTTTAATTACCCTCATTAAATTAATAAGTTTTATGAATTAAAAATGTTTATACAATGGTTGTAATGATTCCATCTCAGGAAAATTGTAGCTGTTTGTTTGTTGTACGTGTGATTGTGCATGGTTGAACAGTAGCTGTTTGTGTGGATGTAGGAGCCCTCCTACTCTTAATTTGTTACCTTTCTTGAAAAGAATTTGTCTAAGGTAGTGTGTCAGGACAGACCTTTATTCAGTTGATGTCCAGAAAATTGCATGTGCAAACACATTCCAAATGGTAAACTAATAAACATATTAAAGTCACAACCAAAAAATAACTGAAAAAAGAAAATTGGCAAAAACGTTTTTCAGTTGATGTTCATTTCACTTGCTTTGTCCAACAAGTATTTACAAGAAAAACAGAGGAAAAATGATCATGTTTGATTACTACAGTATGTTTCATAAATTCATTATTACTTCCAGTTTATACTTACTTATATCATATATTTATAATTTTTGGATTTACAACAATGATTCTAAATTCCTTCTTAGAACTGATGCCTTTTGTTATATTTTCCATAAAGAATTCTTGGTGAAATTTCAGGTTAATCTTGATACAAGATCTATGTACACATATACAAGCCTTCAGAAGAACCTTATATTAAAATTCAGATAAGTTTTACTACTTTTACACTGAATTGTAAAATTATATTAACAGGAAACACCAGTGTTCTCCTTCATTTTTTTACATAGATGTAATGCTTAAAGAAACTTTTGACCTGTACAAACATGAAATGCGTGTTAAACATATAAGCTTTATCAATTCACAAACTCAATTTCAGTTGTCCTGTAGAATAACATGGAGAACAGAAGTTACTCAATGACATTTTATATCACACACTGCATTGTAAACATTCTACATTTATTTGCTTATTAAAAAATAAAGTGTGAAATCATATTTCTTGAAAAGATGTCGGATACATGTAATTTGCTTAAAAGTAAATTTATCAAGTGTATTGTCCGTAAGCAACACTAGACACATAAAGAACTTAGTTTTAATTATTGGAATGTGTTTGCAAAATGTGATCTAAGAATGTGGCCACACATGGCTCAATCTGTATCTTTTGAAAAAAAACTACTTTTTTTTTTTAAGAATCTTATTGGGAAAGTATTAAATTGTTCTGGCCAAAGTTATGCCAGTAAACCAACTAATTTCAAATTACACTACTATATGAAATAGCCAGTGAGGCTGTTCTGTGTGGGTGTACTTGATTCTAAGGTATAATGTTTTGTCTGTTTTTGCTTTTAGCAGAATTTATTGCATAATTTGTAGCAGTGGTAAGGACAGTTTCTAGTCAGAATGTAATAAATACAAAAGTTATATGTGGCATTTATGGATTTCTTATTTATAAAAATTAAAAGTTGGTAAAGTTTTGAGCTGTGCCTCAGTAGTTGACATTTTCATCTTGCCATTTCCATAAATTGTCTGTGCCATAAATACTAATGCTAAATGCTTACAACCTTTGACCATAGGCGTACTTTCAGTGATACTTAATCGACTAATATAATACTGTATATCAGCAGCTTATTTTAGTGAAAATACATTAACAGTTCAATAAATGTTTATAGATCTGTTTGTTAAAGGATAAATCATATTGAATCTATCTAATGCATTTCTTGAGTACATTTTCATGGAAACATAGTGCATTACTCATGAATGCTAATTAGTGAGGTACAGAAATATAGTTTTCTGATCAGCTTTAAAGATGCATCTTGATCTAAGAGATTTCTTGTGTGCCAGCAGATAAGCACATTATGTTCAACAGACATGCAATATTTTTTAAGGCTACTGGGTATTCTGTATTAAGGATCCAGCATTTATATGTGTAATATTGATTTTGAGAAAAAGTTTTACAAATGCAAGTATGGGGCTTAAATCTTGTGCAAAGTTAATGGCGTCTTTATATGTCTTCTAGTGTGTGATAAATTGAGCACACTTATAACAAGTCTTTATGTAAACTTCATTGTGACAAACATAGAGACATTACAAAGATAACTTTTGCAAACTGCCGAGGTATTTTTAGCGTGAAATTTCTTGAGAATGGTAATGAGCCTAGAGTTGTCATTTTAAAGTATAACATCTTTATACCTTAGAATCAAGGAAACACACTTACATGATCACGTTAGCTTTTAATTATTTCTGAAGGACACCAGTAATCAAAAGATTCTGTATATTTCAGGTGTGGCCTATTGGTTGATGCATTTGTTCCAGTAACAAAAGATGAAGAAAAGGTTCTTGTCACATAATTTGGTAATTATACACGATTTGAACCCTTAACTTGTTCAACTCTGCAACATAAAAAAAACAAAAAAACATTTTGTTCAAAAAAAAAAAAACCTTTTACAATGTGTTCCACTCTCTAAATTATACCTTGAAAACAGATTACAAGTGCATCAACAGTTTCAGGTGTGTATGTTTGAATGAATGTGTGTATCTGAATGAGTTGTTACTGGTGGCTGAAAGTTATAAACAAAAACAAACTAATACTTAGAATAATTCTTTTCTATCAATTTTAAATGTAATTTTAAGACTGAAATGAACTTTTTTGGCTTTTGGGAGAAAAAAATCACTTTTAGCCACCTGTGGAATATATAAGCCAAAAAACTTGGCAAAACATTTGTTGTATGTGAGGAAATGGAATGTTGCATTAATTTTGAGTTCAAAGAATAGTGAACTAATTCCAAGAAAGATCTGATTTGGCAATTTCAGTAATTAGTAAAACTGTTTCTTGGAGTCAGTTACTTTCTTCTTCAGAACTATGAATTTATTCTGACATTATTGCCTCAAAATTTACCATAAGAAGAAATTGTTGAAAGTGGTTTGATAATTTAATTATGTTCTGAGTGATGATACTCATAGAATTATGGAAATTATTTGTTTATTAGTTTGTGCTTAATAACTCAGGTTTGATCAAAGGATACGTCATTATTCATGAACAAGTGGATTCAAATAATGTCTACATTATTTCATAAAAATGCATACTTGTTAATTTCATGCAGAACTTAAATACATCAAGAATCAAGGTAATATGCAGCACCTTGTTAAAGCAAGCATGTCAGATAATGAACATTTTTACTAGAGAGGAAAAACATATCTGTGGAAATAGAAACAACATGATATATGTTTAACCAAATGTTGCACAATGATTAGAACTTAAATTTGTCACAGGGTATGTGATATCTTGACAAAAAAAATCAAATATGAAGCTCGCTTGTAGAATTAATTAAACACCTATGATTGAAATATAATTAACGCATACTAGCTCTTGTAGAATAGGTAATCTTAGAGCAATTTAACAAGATACTGGCTTCACCATTTATCTCTTAACTTATCTTGAATAGTTAGCTTGAACTGTTGATCAAAGTAAAATACATAAATTTAAATTTAGGACTTTCTGTAAAGGTTGAGATACATGTAAGTTTTGTATGCAAGGGACAACACACAGATTTTTTGCTGCAAATATATTTTTGAAGCTAATGTATAAAACGTTTCACATAAATGACTCATGATCAGTTATTAATTAACTGTTAATGACTGGTGACTTGCTTCCTACAGATGAATTTTTATATTGTAATAATGGTTCTAAATCACTCACTTTAATATGGTTCTAGATAAATAGGTTTATTCTAGATATCGTTCTTTTTAATTATAAAGCATTTGGTTTTGTTAGCTTTTGAAACAGAGTAAACAAAGGAGGGATGCTTGTGATGAAATACACCATTTTAAGAAGATATAACCTGCACTATTTTCTAAAAGTAAAGCATTTCTTATCTTTCTGTTTATTATAAATCTTGAATATAAGACTTGCATGCTCACGGTGCATGAATAAAGTATCATTCTAAACCTATCCTTGAAGAAATCCTGATAAGAAATTTCTGTACTCTTCATCAGGTTCTCTGGAGTCATTATTTTTCTGTTGAATTAGAGTCATGGCATGTGGAAAATGTGGTTAATTCCTCCTTGCAAATTTACTGTAATATCTTTCTTCATAATTTCCTGAAAATTACGTTTGTTGGAAATCTGGATTATGAAGAGAATTTTATTGTCTTTATCGGAGTTTAGTCTTTTAGATGCTTACTCAACTGAGATCCAATCTATTTGTTTTGGTAAAAAAAAAATGTAAATAAATGTATGTGAAATAATGTAACTAATTTCACATACAACTGCATTCAGGGTGGCCCAGAAAAAGCTATATGAAATGGCATTTTCATATGCAAGTTGTAATGCTGATTAATATTTAATTCACATGCAAACTTCTGTTCATTTCAGTTATTAATGTTTGTTAATCTGGATGGTGTAGAAATATTTAGAAGAGACTAAAGAGATTGTTGATTGATTACTGAGTATTACAGTAATTGATTGGTTACTGAATTTCTTAGTTTGTAACTTCAGTTTTGTGAATGTTGATTTTGTGTTTTGACAAAAAAAAATACATGGGTCGATAGTAAGTTTATGGACTTTCAGTGCTAAAGTCTGAGGTTCAGAGTTCTGTAGTAGACACAACACAAAGACTAATGTGACTTTGTTCTAAAACAAACAAACAAACAGATAGGTGGACTACTTTAAATACAAGGAAATTGACAAATGACTGTTTAGCATTATTTGTTAGGTTAGATTTACTGCTAGTTTTTAAAACTTGTATTTAAACAAACAAATGTTTTCACTATAATTAAGTAGACTGGACTTTAAATTATGTTTTACTAAATAATCCAAAGCAACCCACTCAACAAAAACTTTTGCATAATTGGTTTCAAAGTGATGAATACTGAAGCAAAATAAAAAATTTGCTGGAAATGATGAGTGGAAAGAAATAAGATCAAGAAGAAAAAGTAAAAGTAAAACCAAAGCTACACAGTATCATGTGTGCTGTACCAACCATGGGCATTGAAACCCACTCTTTAGTCTTATAATCCTTTAAACTTACCCCTATGCCACTGAGAAGCTCAAGAAGAAATTAAGAAATCTTTAAGAGAAATTTCAACAATGAGACATGAAATTTAAAGAAGAATTATGAAACCACAGAAAATGTATGGGAATGTCATAAAAAATAATTAAAGAAGTGAAAATTACAACAAAAAGGATTAAAAGAAGACATCATTGATGCATAGATAGACTTTAACAAGAAAACTGAACACAAAAGAACATCAAAAAGTGCAAGAGTGCATTAATGTTGTAAGAAAACAGTACAAAATTGAAGCATATTCGGTGCAGTTTGAAATAACTTCAAATAGGTGGAGTTGTGTTCAATAAGCTGTTGATCTCAATACAAATTTAAATAATTTTAATCAACCATCCCACAGAGAATATAACAACTGCTAGGTATTACTTATACATTATCAAACATATTGGAAGGAAGTTTTTAACCCTAAGTTTAGGACCAGAAAGGAAGACGTATGGGACGTTTGCTGAACTTGCTGAATATTTAGAAAAAACTTGTTTTTAATTATATTAACCTGATGTTCTATGTGAAATTGCACATTCATTAACTGATTCATAAATGCCAATGAATAAGTATTGCCAGGAATTATGAGATCATCAAGTCAATTAGTGCATAATCATCAACTCTCTTTGAAGAAAGTTTGTGAAAACTGAAATTATTAATCAGGCAATTGGTTACTCAGGATGGAATTAGTAAACCATAGGACAGAAATTTCAGTTTGACTGGAAAGAAAATATTGCAAGAAACTGCAGAGAAAAGTCTTTAAGAACTAGAAACTGCTCCTGAACGATGAGAGTTAAAGGGTACAAGTTTGAACAATATTCAAGACTACTGTAATTCAACTACTGATAATAAATCAAGGAGATGATGTCCTAAGATAAAAAAATATTATATCTACCCCAGTTAAGACAAAGATAGCATTACTTAAACCATCAAGAAACACAGGATTCATTGATCATGGAGCTTGTTGGTGGATACTGATTCTACAGGTACCACTGTACAACCTGACCTGCAAATGCAACCTTGAAAGTTGACCACAAAGAATACAAGAGGATGGGGACGGGTTTATGCAAACAGTAAACGGTCATAAAATTCCAGCAACAGGAAGATTGAAAGTATGTCACCTTTATCTAGATTGCATGATGTGTGGTTAATTGACATTACAATGCATATATAATCCAAAATAATGCTTATTGGAAATAACTTCATGTAAAGACCTGAATGTATGATTTTGCTTGCTTCAAAGATTTACAAACGTTCTAAAAAATATACACATAATGATTATAGTTTCAATTTTTAAAATACTTTGGCTAAAACCTGGAATAGTTAAAACAATTTTCATCAGGTGAACACTGGTAAAATGTTATTTTCGATTATTCTTAATTCTAGTTTTTAGCAAAATACTTTTAAGTTTCACAATGTATGACCAGGAAATACTTGTACACTGCATTCCAGCTGCAGTACCAGTGGTTGAACATCCAGTGATGACAAGGATTGAAGCACAAGATATTGAAGATATCTAATATAAGAGTAGAATCCAAAAGAAAAAAAAATCCAAACTAAAGATCATCTATGATGGTCTTTAGAGGTATGTCAGTGGGAAAAGCATTAACTGGTTAGCTTCAGAAAAGGCTAACCAGAAGTAAGCCAAACTTGTTGAAAAGCTCAATTCTCTTCGTAAGACTCCCGTCAGATTATAATGAATGCTAGAGCTATTGGTGGATTCCTTTGAGAATTCCTACTGTGACATGACAACAGCAAGTGACAGTAGAATTCAATAGGTCTTCTCGTAACATGGCACCAGCAAGTGAGAATAAAGCCCAATAGGTTACCCTGTCCTCATATCATAAGCCACAGAGAAGAAAACCATCAAAAGTATTTGGTAACTGGAGAACTTAGGTGTAGTAGATGAGTAAAGATATGTATGTGTTGTGGAACTGTGCAATGGATTTCACAATCCAAGAAGTTGGAAGTGTTTTAGGCCTTTTTGTTTATAGTTTTGACTTTGATATTTTTTGATTGTCGATGTAGTTTACACTGTCCTGTGATGTACACATGGCTTTTAGTACATGAAAGTTTCTTAAGTTTAAGAAATTATTTGAATGGTATAAAAACAATGAGTTAGACAAGATTAGTAAAAGAGATTGTTGATTTATTGTTGTCTGTTAGTGTTTGAGTTAGCAAGTTTGTTGGTTTGTCTACTATTTCAGTTTAGTGAATGAGCTTTAGTTTCAATGAAGAAACAGAGATACAAGAAGTGACATTATTTTTGAACATACACCTATTTTTCGTATGTTAAACTGGGTTAAAACTAAGAAAAAATAAAATCATTTTATTATTTTAAATGAATGATGAAAAAAACCCACAGAATGAGAAACTGAGACATTGTTTTGTGGCTACCTTGTGTAGCTATAAAGTGTAAATTCCTTTTGTAATTGTTTTTCAAAAATACAAAAAAATATTAATTCAAGAATTTTCAGAAAACTAAAAACTTAGTTATAAATGCAGTAAGTACAGATAGGGTATGAATAACTGAAATTACTATCAGCTTAAAGCAGTGGAGTTTAGGATTTATAGAGTTTACCTTAGATGCATTGATTCACAGTGCAGAGTTTTTCAGTTGCTAAATGGCAAGTCTGAAGGATTATTACACTAAAATTCGAGTTTTGATACCAGCTGTATGCACACCAGTGATAGTTCATTGTAGAACTTTGCTTTTAACAGCAATCATAATGCAAAATTACAAATGTTTTTCATGGATAAATTGCTTGTTTCCTGCAATTAGGTGAGCATGAAAAATATTTTCCAAATAACTTTTCTTTCTATTTTATTTGAATTTTTCCTTATTTTAAATTTTTCTGCTTTATTAAAAGTACAAGGTAATGGAAAATGACAAACTCTTAAATTATGTGTATAAAATTTCAACTATAAAGTATTTTATTTTATACTGTCTTCTCTGTTAAAAAAATTGCTTTCCTTTTCAGTATTTTTGGATTATTAATAAACAAATTATTTCCATAATTCTAAGAATAGTATCAGAGAACCTTATACTGTTCCAAATTCTATTATGTTTAAATATTTTGGCATACATGGTAATTTTGTCTTTTACAGTTTCAATCCACCTCCCTTTTTCCACCAAGGTCTTTGAATCGTTCAAGTCTCATTTTTCAGATTTTCTTTTTACTTTTCAGCAAGATTCATGGTGTCTGCACATGAAGATCCTACCATGCATCCATGTTTATTGAAACTGCAAATTGAAAGTTTAATTTCTGTGATACAGTATTTTATATAAATTGATTATCAAAGAGAAATAGTTTCACTAAACATGAAGGCATGGTGCTGTTGGTGATTCAGATCATTCATCTGTGCTGCTGACTTGATCCTCCAGGAGATGACATATTGCTGGCAGATAACATGAGGGTTGAATGGAGAAGTCACATGTCAGTATATCCACCTATTCTTCATGCTCTTCTGATGCACATCATTCAGCCTTGTTTTATTTAAGTTTGGATTTCTTGCTGCCATGGATAAATCTTGATACTACTGGATGATGTATCTTGTTTTTAGGTTTTTGTTACTTTAATGAGCCAGTAGTTTTTTGTTTGTTTCTTTTAAGGTAAAGAAAAAGGAAACTCTTTATTTTAAGAAAAAGCACACATTTTTGTTGAATAAATACAAGCAAATGTACCAGTTGCATCTGTTGAGTTTTTGGCATATTTGAAAATGTACTATCAGTTTGTATTATGTAGCAATGTTGGTATCACAAACATAATCAAATTCTTCAGATGTTGGTATTCCCCATTCTTCTTAAAATTTTAAGTAACATACAGCAAATGATAGTGAATATTGATATAAAAAAACAACTAAATAGCTTAGCAATCTATTAGGTAAATATCAACAATAAGGGAACTTGTTTCTATAATCTGCGAGGGTTTTCCTTTTCAACTCCAGTTAGTATTTAAAAGAAAAGTTCTAAAAACTGGAAAATCAAATCACCAGTGAGTTGACTGGTTTATTTTCATAATATCAGGTCATCCCTTAAGTAATGTCCAATTTTAGTTTCAAAAAAAGAGAAAGGATTTCAAACACTTTTAATGTTATTTAATCAATAATGTATGTTCCATTATTATTAATTACTTCCTGCCAACGATTCACAAGCTTCTGAATGCCACTTCTATAAAATTCTTGGGGTTTAGAGGAAAAGAATGAAGAGAGGGTAGTTTTGACATCTTCATGTGTTCCAAGCTTTTTTTCATCAAGATAGTTCTACAAACTTTGGAATACATGATAATCAGATAGGGCAAAGTCACAAAAATAAGGAGGATGTAGAAGTTTTTCCCGATCTAGTTCTTCAGTCTTTGCAGATGTAATCCTTGTTGTATGTGGCCGTGCATTATCTGGTGTAACACAACACCTTTATGATTGATCAAAGCAGGCCTCTTTTCTTTCAGTGCAACATTCAAGTACTCTAACTGTTGACAATAGAAGTCTGATCTAATCACTACATTGAGTGGCAACAACTCAAAGTGGATCACACCAACAATATCTCACCAAATGCTTAACAAGACTTTCCTAAGGTGGAGGTCCATTTTGAGCTGTGCTTTAGCCAATTTACCTGCACTGAGCCATTGTCTGTGGTGCTTAACATTTGTATAATATATCCATTTTTCATCTCCAGTCACTAACGTGTCCAAAAAAGGTGTTACATTCATGAGAGTTGCTCTGAGGTTGGCTTCTGTCAAATCATGGAGGACCCATTTAAAACATTTTGACACCTTTCCAAGCTGTTGTAGATGATGGTGAACTGTTGAATGGGTTGAATTAAGCTTCTGTGTTAGTTCTTCAACTGTTACAACACAACCTTCATCAAGTGCAGCTAGTAACAAGTTATCATTAAACTAACAGGACAACCTAAATGTGGCACATCACTTAAGCTGTAGTTACCTGATCTGAACTTCTGAAACCACCTTCAACATTTTCTTTCATTGAGAGACTCTGCACCATAAACACCTTGAATGTTTCATGTAGTTTCTGCTGCACTATTGCCTTTTTTAAACTCAAAGCATTATATGCCTAATGTACTCCTCGGACATCCATCTTCATAAGGGTTTATTTGATTAGTGATCTAAAAAAGTGGAGTTGGGTTACTTTCTTTTATTCATCTGAGATTTTTATGCATGTCCTACTACATGTTCTAGTTATTAAAGCCTACAAAGACAGAAATGATGATGCACTTTCTATATTAAATTTGTGGACATTACTTATGGGATGACCTGATACATGAAAATGTGCAAGTTTACAATTACGACTAATGTGTACGTATATGTATATATGTGACACATTTCAGTGAAGTTATTAAGAATAATTGGTCAAAAAATAGTAGACAATGTTACTGTATTCAATATACTGAATAAGACAATTGTTTATTGTTGTAATACAGTTTTATAAAGTGATAAATTTTGCTGGTTTTTTGTGGTGTATTACAGTTATTATGACACTTTTTCTTGATTAGAGTATTTTCTGTGAAATATTAACACAAGTTTATGATCCGCTGTTATTTATTGCAAACTTATTAATATTTAAACTGTTTCTTACAAAAATGAAAAGTAAATGATTTTATAATAAACATACTTCTGAGTTTAAAAGAAAAATGTTTGAAAAGTAACAGTTAATTATGTTTACAAGAAAAAGGCTTATCTATTTTAAGTGTATTTGTTTTGAATGTTCAATGCATTTGAGAAACCTAAAATAATAAGTATCTACGTACGGTCTTACCTATCATGTAGGGAGTCCTTGTAATAGCCAGGTTGACAAAATGATGTAGGGAGTCCTTGTTTAGCCTGGTTGACAATATGGAGTAATTTGCCTTTATCAACAAGTCAGTACTCCTTCAGAAGCAAAAGTACATCTTCAGTGACACACAGGTAATGAATACATAACAGACTTGATGAGTGTCTGTAACTTTCACAGCAACATCTGTATGACAGAATGGAGAGCAACATCTTGTGGCTGGGCATCAATGCAAGATGCGCAAGTTTTATGAAGCTATTCTGTGTTATTAATTTTGGTAGGAAGTGTAAAAAAGTTTTTAAGCATAAGACAGTATGATGCACAAAATTCAAGAATAAAAGAATTTTCTAATGCTTTAAGCTGATAAGTACAAGCTTCAAGCTATCGTGTATGGTACTGTAAGGTACTAGTTGTTTTAAATGTTATGACATTGTCAAGGGCAGATTTGGATGGGCACTCCAAGTGCACTCCTTATTTGTTTTGGTGGTTATTCTGATCTATGAACTACTGAGATTCAAATCAAGCATCTAAACTCACACACACATCTTTGCATGATTTTTTTTTTCCTAATGAGTTCATTATAACTTGCAACTTACTCAATCACTGTCATTGGCAATTAATTGTGACCACAGCATAATCATTATACTTGAATCACTCATTTGTGTTGTAATTATTATAGGATGCTTTAACATATTTTTAGTGCATATAACTTGCATGTATGATTTTGTGATTCTTACATGCCTTTCATTCCAACTAATATGAAAGTGGATCTTTAAGTTGAAAGCCTGTTGGCATATTGTTTGACATTAATTTTTCACATATAAAACCACTTGTTACCACTTTTGGAGGATGGTATTTTCTCTGGCCACTGCTACACTTTGTGTTTAAAGTGTTTTAAAATTCTTGCTTTCCAGAAATTTTCATTCTTCAGTAACATACAACCCCTTCCAAAAAAGCTGCCCTTGACTGTATATAATATATATCATTTATTAACAAAGAAATATTTGTTACTGTACTAGGACTAACAGTCCATTATCTATAGTCTCCAGGTTTATGACATGTAGAAAGATATTTTAACAATGTCAGAGGTCGAAATTCCTGAATTTGATCACATTTGAAATGTATACTCTGGAAAAGGAGCTGAATATTAAAAGGAAAAAACTGATGGTCATTAATAATTTACAGTTTAAGCTAAAAATATAAGACAAAAGCTGCAACATTAATTTAAAATACTATCCATCAAAGGTTGTAGTATTGTAAGAAGTCATACAAATATTGCAAGCATAAAAGTACAGATTAAAATTCACCAAATTATCTATAAAAAAACAAAAACAACAAAAACTAAGTAAGATATGGTCCTGAAAAGCAACTTGTATCTAACTTTTACTCTAGCATATGTACAGGATCCATTTGCTGATTATAATGTAGTCATGTTTCTCCAAGCTAAGTATCAACCAGGTTCTATAATTGATTGTATTTAAAACTGTATTAGGTGTTACAACTATTATCATATTAGTCCTCCAATTCAAGTTAGAAATAATTTTTGTATACTGTAATGTTTTAACATCCAGGTACAAAATGAGTAGAAAACTTTTTCCTTTTAAAAAGACATTGGCAGAATGTGTTTGGATAATGTCTCTCATATAAATTAAAAGGTATAAAGATTGGTTTAAAAATAAAATGTTATTAAGTTGATTGCATTACTGTAGCTTTTAATTCACATAATATCCCCCTAAGATAAACTAAATGTGAATGATCAAAATGGCCCCATCCCTTAAAGGAGACTTTCAGTTTAAAGTTATACATTACTCTCAATCAGGAAATTAGCTGTGAATGCATTTGGCAGTGATAAAGTTAGAATTAGAGGAATTCTATTATGTATAGATTTTAATGCTCAAGATTATTCACTTTATATATTTCACTCTTCACAAAGATAAATTGTGAATAACTCAAACATATTTTCCTTTTATCTAATATGTGTAAGTCTTTAAGATTTATGTTTATCAGGTTGCAAAATATCGTATTTATAGAGACTAGCTAACTTTGAGTTATTTTAATAGATACAAATTCTGCCAAATGTTACTCTTAAGAGCTTAGAAAGGCATTTCTAGTAAAAATGTTTCTGAAGAAAACTTGTAATAAGTATATGTACATTTACAGTTTTTTTCTGATTAAAAAAATTGTTCTGTTACACTCAGCAAAAGGAAAATGCACTCATTAACATATATTACTATTATTGCACATGTTTTGCTTTGCAACCATCATAATGCTTTCTTGTTATTTATATTGCTATTAATTTATAATATGTAATTTTCACTTCATTTGTATTGCTCTCAACAGTTAACAATAATTCATACTTTTCAATTTATTTTTCAAGCTTGTTGAGTCCTGGCCTGTAAATAACATTGTTTAAAGATTTGTATACAAGTACTTCTCAACTGGCATTAACTGACTGCTATGACTAATCATACAACTTTATATCAAAATTAAAGAAATGAAACTAATATCAGAAGCTAGTACATGGGCTGCTGTTTTTATTACTTTCAGTATATCTTCAGTAACACTTCTAAATATAAAAGTTCTGATCTAGTTTGAAATCTTTTAAAGAACACTCTGAATCTTAATTAAACTATTAATATAGAAATTCATTGCCTTGAATTAACAAATTAAAATTTAATTTCTTCTTGCCCCAGGTTTTTTAAAACTGTAAGCTGAGTAATGTTATTTTTAAAAATTTGAGCTTGATAAATTTAATTTTCTTAAATAAATAAATGCATACCAGTAGTACTTGCATCTTGAATCATTAACATTATTTGTTTCTTGGAAAATATAAAAATGTGTCAGGTCACTTGAGACATTACGTGGCGTAATAATGTTTTCTTCCTATAGGAAACCCTAGAATAAACTATTGAGAGTAAAATGTTCAGACCTACTATGTATTATAAAACTTTCATTTCCAACAACTGTAACTATGCATAACTTTAGTTTTGAGAGCAGATCTGAATATTTGTGTGCCATTTATACATATGTATACATGAACAGCATATTCAAGATGTATAGTGGCAGCTTGATGTGTAGGAAGCTGAAAAGTATGTATTTATGGAAACATTAATTTATTAAGTCTGTGAAATAGGCATCCTGATATAAAACTGATTTACAATGTTTGTTTTTCTGGTTAGTTTTTTAACTGTGTTCCATAAATTTCATTAACATGTGTATCAAAGGTTTTTTTTTTATATTTAGTAAAAGATACTTTATTCTGTTCCAGAATATAAACAAACTACAAATATGTAACTGAAGGAAGTTTATTTTTTATAAATAAATACGTATGTGGTTTTGAGAAGATAACTTGTATACGGTTGAGATATATCTAAATCTTTTTGTAGTTTGTAATATCTTTATAAATGAGGAAAATATTCTAACAGATTTTGTTTAATGTGTCTTCCTCTGAATATCACAATAGCTCTGCTATATATAGGTATTGTAACTATAATATATGTTTCAAGTAAAAAAGATGATTGTGGGTATCAAATATTTCTTAAATAGAAAATTTGTAGAATCAAACTCTGAGACCAGATAACATGGTCTATTTAAACATTATGGACACACTAATCTAAAAAGTGGGTCAAAAACAATTTAAGAACTAAAAGCAAAATGTTTTGGTGGTAGAACTTGTTATTTTTTACTGTCAGTGAAAACAGATGCATGTTGTATGAAAATATGTGCATAATTTTCAATACAGTAAAAGGTATTTTGTTTTTAAATTATTTTTATAGTATGTAAGAACAAACTGATCAAAAACTATGATTATAGTTGTTGCAGTTTTATTCTAACTTAAGGGTGTTTAAGAACATGGTATGCATAATTAAAAATATGAAGAGATCAGCTAACTTTTTCCAGAAAAGTTTTAGAATACTTGGAAATTTTCGACCCCTGTTTATAAGTTGTTGTAACTACCTCACTGAAAAGTTGAAGTGTTATGGATATTCTGCGTATCAAATATGAAGGTTCTGTACAAAAACAAAAATGTAATCAGTGTTTGTGTACTTATTGTGGTAAAATTTATGTTTGTTTCTACTATTCTTGAAAATAAAACTGTCCAATGCAATTTCTTCTAGACAACTTGGAGACTATAGCTTTCTCTTCCAGTTTGGGGACTTTGTGATTTTCTTCATTCCAAGAGAATACAACAACAGTAAATGGCCATTTACTTGTTTGCTTGCTCATTGGATGTGGTTTAATTACATATTACTTTCAGGAAAGCTACACTTCAAAAATAAGCACAATTTTTACTCTTGTTTTTCATATGTTCCTATCTAGTTTGGAATGTTTGAAGCACTTGTCAGCTCGTTTGTGGATGAATTTCCAACTATTTTCAAAAATAAGAAAATGGCCCTGACAGGTTTCATGAGCTTTGTCTTGTTTCTCTTAGGAATTTTCTGCGTTACAAGGGTAAGGGTTTGTTGTTGTTTTGACACTTTTAACTTACTTTTCTAGAGCAGTTCCTTTTAAAGCAGACTCTTTATCTTTGTACATGGAAAATATTTATTGTGCTGTAGGAATAAATTCAAATAAATAATTAATTTGGTGTTGATTAAAATCAAATGATTATTGCTTGGAAGTCGAAGTTCAGACATTAAAAAAAAAAGTCATTTTCTTGTAGTGGTAAGAAAGAAGACAGTATCCTATGCAAAAGTTCAATGCACAGAATAAGATACTTAATTCACAGTGTAAGCATCAGTTTGCCTGAAACAGTAATCAACAACACATGACGTCAATGAGAGAATAAGTACGAGGTCAAAGGTACTAGAAATACAATACCAAATAAGTGCAAGTTTTATGTTACTGACTATCATTCCAAACTAATTTTGTTATGACATATATTTTAATCATGCTATTGGCATTGAACATGCAGATTACATTGAAATTTCAAACTATAATATCAGGATGTATAATTCTTTGAATTAACTGAATTAACCCTTAAGCTTGAGAGTTAACATAATTCTGAGTTTTTTTAAATATATCTTTACACAGTATATGAATGAAGTGAGAATCAATGCTTTAAAAGAAAGTTAAGAAGCTAGATATTAAGACTTATGTAAAAGTAGATGGTGTAGATAATTTATATACTTTGAATAAGACAATAAGCATATTATGAATGAATAAGAGTGCTGTTAAAGATCTGTGTCTCCTATTAACATTTAATACACTTTGAAAATTTTAGAAAAGTATAAACATTTAACAATGGAGCACCAAGATTAAAATTTCAAATCTATCAAATTTGTCAAAAATTAGAAACAACTGAAGAGTGTAATAAGAAGGTTTTTTTTTTTTTATTTTAGGGAGGAATGTATTTTCTACAACTCATGGACTGGTACAGTGCAACGTTTTCACTAATGATCATTGCTTTGTTTGAAACTATTGTAATCTCTTGGGTTTATGGTAAGAATGTTTTATGTATATACGTGTGTGACTGGAATGTATTTTTATATAAAAACAAGGGTAGATTCAACATAAATAATTATTTAACTTACTTATGCTCTGCAAGTTAGTGCCATGGAGCTTTTATTGGGATGTGTTATGTGGTTTGGTTTTCAACAAAGCCTGAGAATAAATGAAATAACTATTTACATAGAGAAATTTCTAAGCTTTCATAAATTTCTGTTCATTTTAAAAGTATTTTTATGCAAAAGGGTATTTAACTTATCAGGTGGCCTGTGGAATTAAACACAACCATACTTATTATTGTTAACAAAAGATTAACTAAACAAAAACCACAAAGTTAGTATTCTGTTTCTTCAATTATCTGCTATTCTTTGTGGCCTTTTTCTCTTTCAAGAGAAAAAAAAAGTCAAAAGCTAATAGCAATGAATTCTACTTCAGTGTGCACATTTTTTTGTAATTTCTTAATGTTTATTTGATAAAAAAATGTTCTGGATTACTTGTATTTATGTTAAATTATTATTGCCTTTGGCTAGCAAGATTTTTGGGTTTTTTCACTGCCACACTATATCTCTTCATGTAACCTAGTAATTTTAATTTTCTTTGTGTGTAATACTTTTCAATATTGCAATATATAAATTGTGAATACATGTACCAATAACAAATTTTGCTGATAATTCCATTCACCTATACTCTTAAAAAAGCATTGTTCCTACAAAACCGAGTTGTTGAATTAATTTTTAACTGTTAATTAGTTGAACAGTATTTTAGATCTACATATTGTAAAAAACATTTTTATTAGTATTTATTTGAAAATTGTGTAAAATTTCTCTGAATTTTGATATATTTTTGTTAGTCAGATAAAGATGGGAAATGTTAGTGATGAAACACATCAGGAAATATTCTGTTTTTCATGGTTTTTATTCATGTGTTCCTAAACATTCAATTTCTTGATTGTCAAACATTTAAAATTAGTGTACACTTCATCTTTAAGTACTTGTATTCTGTCATTTTCTTCATAATTATTTATTCATTATAAAATGAAATTACTATATCTAAGTGTTTTGTAAGGTCATGCCATATATGAATCATATACTTTATCCCTAAAATAATAATTTCTTTATTTAAGGTATAGATCGTTTCATGTTGGACATCAACCTAATGCTGAATCGTACTCTTTCATTATGGTGGAAACTATGTTGGTGTTACATCACTCCAATTACTATTTTTGTAAGTAGAAGTTAGGAGGATATATATTGTGTGGTGTAGTTCATTCATTTGGTGACACCAAAATGCTTTCTTGTTGTTTTTACTGCTTCATTGGTTAAAACATTTGTAGCTTGAAATCTTTCCTTTCAAAAACAAGTGATATTTAATAGTTTTCAAATTTTCAAAATAGTGTTTTACTAATATAATGATTTTGATTTTTTTTAACACAACCTATTAGATTTGTGTGGACTGTTCTTTTTCTTCCTGATGTGTGGATTCTGTCTATAGACAGATTACTTCCTCAACCCAAAACTGTTTACAGCAACAGTTTATAAGAACTACAGCTGTGTAGTGGTGTCTTAACTATGTATACATAATAATAATAGTTACAATCCAAAAGTCAGTTGGTTAAAATTTTAAGATTACAGCTAAATTGTCAATTTAAAGTAGGCATAAAAATCAGAACTAAAACATTAATAATGAACGTTATTGCCACCTGGTATCCATTTATTCATTTACAAGAGCTTGCTGGTACTAGCTATTTCACATTTAATCTACATGGATATTAATATGAATTTAAATGAATCATATTAGTTGGTCTGTAGGCACTATGAAATGATTGAGTAAGCACACACTAAAATAATTTTGTAAAACAAGTCATTATATATTTTTTTTCTAATTAAGAATGAAAATATTGTAATAGTGAATTGAATGTGTAGTTTATAGTTACAATATATCATATTTACAAATGTTTGTCTATTTCAGTGTCTCCTGTTGTTTATCATGATCAATCATACAACAATTACTTATAACAAGTATGTCTATCCCTCTTGGTCTGTGGGTTTAGGATGGTGTATAGCAATGTCATCATTGGTTCCTATTCCTGGTTATGCAGTATTTCATATATACAAAGCTAAAGGTACTTTTAAACAGGTGGGTTTCCATAGATGCATAGGTTATACTTGTAGTTTATTTACCTACCCTACATAAGATTTGTACAAATTATTTATATAGTATTATAAACAAAATCTTTGAAAATAGTTGAAGAGACCATTTGTTGCTGAAGAGGATGTGGGTACATGGCTTGTGCTGATCCCTTGTTTACTATAAAAAACTTGTACAAGCAGTTTGACACACCAAAAGTTGTGATAAATGGTTGTAATTTAAAACTTTACAGTACTTGCCCATAGTTCATGCATAAACATTTAAGGAAATTAACTAACCATAATTTATTAAACATACTGCAAAAGAAATTGACATTTGAGTATTAAATGCTAAAGCAAATTTTACATCTCTTTTATTTTAAAAAAATCCACTTGGTTTGAGATATTTTTTCCAGAATATGTTTTATTGGTGTTAAACAGACTATACATCTTGGAATTTTATTGTTGTTGTGTTTTTTTTTTTTTTTTATCAACTGCAAGAATCTTTGTTCTGTATAACCTTTGATAAGTTAACTTATTTGTACTTGACTAATTAACTTAAAAACATTAAGTGGAAAATGAAGATTGCACCAGAAACTTTTCTCTGCTGGTTATGAATTTTAACTTTGGTTTGTTAAGTGTTTCTGTTTCTCATAATAACCTATGTACAAACTATACAATTAGCACTAGTTTTAAGTTTCTTTTGGTTAAATGTCTATTGATAATTTTTACTTTGTTGTTTCTGTTTAAAACTGTCATCTAATCTCTGTTTATTTTGATTCATATACATTTTCTGCCTTGTTCCCCCCTCATCCTGACACATGGTGCACATTTCCTTGTATTACATATGTTATCCATTTTTCTCCCATTCCATTTCCCTTCTGATAAAGCTTATTCTTCTAAAATAGCTTCGATTATCAAGTTTTTATTTACCATTTTTCTTAATACAGATATTTGTCATTTAATTTTCTTTAACCTATGACCATTTTACTTTATCCTTTTCTCTGCTGGAGCTTTTTAATGTTTTTTAACTTTTAACTAGGGTTGAGATTTAATTTATTGTTGTACATTTTTTATTGCAACTGTTTGATAATGTACTTTTATACCATATTTTATTTTAGAGGTTGCTTGAGTGTTTGCGACCAGCTCCTGAATGGGGTCCAGCCCTCTCCAAACATCGCTTGCTGTATAAAGAAAGCCTTAGCCTCATGACCAGCCGATTTAACCAGATCCAAGTTGCTAACTTACCTAATAGTGCTAGTTCAACTTCCTGCAGAAAAATGTCATTAAATAAAGAACCCACAGAAGAAATAATTAAAGAACTTCCTCCACAATATGAAAGTATGGTTTAGCAAAGTTAATTGGTGTAATGGATAGCTAGAAAAAACTTTAGCTCAAAACAGCACACACCCATTTAGTCTCCTCCAAGACTGATATGCCTTTTTCTGGAATGACTAGTGAAGCATATATAGGTTTTTTATGAGGAAAAAATTTTTCTATGATATTATGAAGGGCATTAACATTCTTTCAAAAGCTTTGTTTTTCTGTATGTTTTATTTAGAATCTAAGTATAGGTTTTTTTCAAAATAAGTTATTTATTTACAAAACTTTTTAAATCATATTTTTCCATTTAAGAAGAATTCAAATGTGTTTATGCATTGATTCTGTTTTCCTTTTAAAGTACACTGTGATAGTGTACATTGGTGATTTCATTTATGTTTTGGTATTATTTTTTTCCTCTAATAATAATTCCTAGTTGAAGTATTTATTCAAGACACACATCTGTTTAAGCTATTTGTTATACATTATATACTTGGACCGATAGGTAACATTACTCTTGTACACTGTACATGGATGTTGTGAACTGATGATAGTAAGCCAGTGTAGTTGTTGAAAAACAAGGGAAAAATATTTGTGCATTTATAATAAATGCATTTTCAATCTTCCATACTGTAGCTGTAGCAGATGAGATTGAAATAATTGAAATTTTGTCAGCAGTAATGAATTATATTGTATACATTAGGTAAGGTCAAATCTACAACTAATATAGCAATGTGTAAGAACTCAAAATGTACTTCACTAGTGTATATAATTTCATTATCTAACCTAAACTTTATGATAGAAATAAATTACGGTAATATAATTCTGGTAAACAAGTGTTTTCCAAAGTCAGTTCTTTGATTAATTGTTAGGCCTTGTAATTGACATTTCTTTTTAAACACTTTGACAAATCACTTTCAGTATGTGTAATACATAATAAAGTTTGTATCTTTATGTAAACAATGCCATTAAAAGACCAAAACCAAACAAACAAGTTTGAAACTATCTTACTTCATTAGCACTGTATATTGGCAGAGTACATTTCTTTTAAAAAATAACATGAATCATGCATTTTCATGTCACATTAACCATATATTTTCACTGATCAAATTATGATCTTTACTTAATTTTGTTTTTCCTACATTTTTTATTATGTTTGTTGGTTTTTTAAAGAGTATTTAAGTTATCACTGATTTAGTAATTCCATTAACATGTGTTATTTCAGTTTGTTACCTTTAAAACTGTTGCACAGTGTTGTCTCAGTACATAGTTTGTTTAAATATTGACTGTTCTTAGTAATGTAGAAATATAGCAGAGATGTCATACAGCTCATTTCCATGCTTTTATAGTTTGAAGCTAGAAGAAAAAACTGAAATCATAACATTCCATACAGAGTACATCATAAGAATTTAGCTAAAGATCCTGAGAATTTTAGGTCATATGTTCAGCTACAAGAAGGATAATAGTTATGAAGCATTTTATTATGTATTAAGATATGAATGATGCATTAATACAAATAAAAATATCAGTTATCAAGTTTAATCTGGCATGGTATGTATTTTACAAAAATAAAGCATAGATGTCAGAAAGAAAGTGAGTGTGGGAGTGACAAAATTCAGTACAGATCAAAGCTTAATCAGAATACATCAGCTGAAGGCAGATAGTAGTAAGAGGTTTTAGGGAAAATATTAGTGAAACTGATGTTAAAATAAGAATTGAGATGCAATATCATTTATTTCTCTAGCTACCAAATTCATATTGAAATCTTTATCTGTATATAAGTGAATCATTATTTTAAATTAAAAACTTGTCAAGACTTCAAAATGGGAACTTCTGACATCAATGTATTGTACAAAAAATACTCATAATTTTTCTAATGTTAGGAAACATTATAGCACTGTTTTGGTATTTGCATAATATGTATCATTCCTTTACAAAACTTTGATGTTGAAGAAATTAGCACAGAGATTAAACAAAAATGTTGTGTAGTAAAAATTGACAGTATTTAATATGTATGTGCCCAAAACTTTACACCAGACCATAGTTTTTTTTATTGAAGACAAATTTTCCTTCTTGTGGAATACATCTGAAGTAACATATATTCTTGCAAGTTCATCACTTGCAAAAAAAAAATCAGACAATTAAATAATAATGTAAGAGGAAAATATCCTAAAATTCATGAAGACAATGCTGTATTAAATATTAAATACAAATTTTGTTATTATGATAATGAATATTATGAGACCTACTCATGCCACTAATAGATTCATTTTCTAATGTTTAAAGACAACAAAAGTGTCTGGTCTACAGTAAAAATGTATTCTTTCAATTTAAGTTAATAGGTTTAATTAATTAATATTTTCACATTTTATTTACACCAACAGAATAGGATATAATTAGGCCTAGTGGTTAGGGTACACTCTGAGGGTTGAGAGTTCACATTCCTGTCATTAAACATGCTCATCCTATATGGCTGCTGTCCTGATTGGCCACCCAAGATTAAAAATTCTTGACTTAAAAAAATACCAGCAAACCACAAACTAGTTAGGATTAAGGTTATTACAGCTAAAAACTATTGCATATAATTATAGAAACATAGGTACTTCATACAGCAATAACAAATAATAAGAAACTGGAACTAAAAGGTCTAAATTACAAGAGAAACTATAATATTGAATAAGTTGTACTGTACAGTAGTATTTTATACTTGATTTAAGCAGATCAGTATATCGTGATAAATTTTAATTTAGGGTTGCAAAATGTTGTTTCAAATATTCTGCATTACTCCCCATATTTCAGTGTTGTTTTTTACAGTTTGACCTTTGACTTTCTTAGTTATCATTTAGGCCAATACAGCTTTAATGTATTGACATTTGGACTTTATGCAAGCTAAACCATGGTTGTAAATGTTCTGTTGGGTTCCTTTTTTTTTTTCTTTGTCTGTTCAAGGCATCATTTCACAATGTTTGTTGCATGCTTGTGGTCATTGTTTTTTTTGTAATTTGGATTTATGGTCAACAGGTCTTGCTCCTAAAGGAGCAACATGATGGATAAGAAACTTACTTGTACTCATCAGCAGTGAGGGTGCCATTTATTTTCTGTAGAACTGTAACCCCACTGACTGGGATGCAGCTTACATTCATATAGTTTTAATTGTAGATGATTAGGACTGACTGTGATACTGTTCTCTGGTATGAATCTAATGTAGATTTCTATCAAACAGCTTTACTCATCCAACTGTTTGAAAGTGATGTCTATTTCAGTCTTTTAGTTTGGTTAGCTCTCCTAACCAGTGGGTTTTGAGCAGCTACATATCCATGAACTTTAGTGTGTATGTTATATTTCTGGAGGTAACATCCACAATTGTATTTACAAACAGGTTATTGGCAAGATCTATATTGGCTTGTCAGTATCACATAAAGGACATGTTTTGAGTTATGTAACATCATTTTGAAAAAGTTTGTGCTGTTTTTTTACTTTGATCATTTATACTGTCAACAGTACAAGTTCCGTGTACCTTCTTCATATTTCTTTCACACATAACTTGTACTGAAACAAGAAATTTAGCCTTTGATTTCTGTGGCATTTCTGTTGAAGGAATTGTAAGCTTATACTCCATGTTACTGTAGTAATGGTATGGTTACCTGTACTTTTATAAGCATTATACCTGTGTGGCAATGTCTGATTGGTTGTATGACAGCCACTTACAGTATAAGGTATCAACATATGACTTACTGTGTAATTCATTTTTATACAGAGAGAAGAGCAGTTTCCTAATATTTGCCATATTATGCTCATTTAATTCACTTACTTTTTTCATAATAATTTTGAATAATGTACATGAGCATTCAGCACACAATGTATTAATCATGCAGTTAAACTGGCTTTTGTCAGTACCATATTGTTGTAGGCCATTTACTTGTTGTGTTTCTAAAATCTTCCACTGAAGATTTTATTGGAAATCTGTCTTGGTTTTATATTAGTTCATTTTCTATTTGAACTAAGCCACATGAGTGGCATGTGTAATTTGAAAAATTGACCCTTTTATAAGTAATCCACATACCTAGAATGAAATGCAAATATCTTCCATCTCATAAGCTTGTTTGAACTGTATGTTTTTCCTGTGTCTTAAAGAGTTTTATATATATATATAAAACTTGTCCAGTCTCTTCAAATTAGTGTTAGAACACAAAGATTTACTTCTCCAATGTGTTTTTCTGCCTGTCTTCAGTTACTACTATTACATGGGAAAATGATACAAGTCCTCACATGTATCCCAGTTGTTTCCATATAACATCCAAGTAACACAAACTACACAAAACTGTATGAGTGGTATGTAGCTTTGGAAAAAACAGAAGTATGGGGTGACACATGACAAAGCATGTGAGTACTTTGATAACTGTAAGAAGTCTCATGCCACTTTATGACTTTTAGTCAATGTGAGACAGAAAATTTTAAAATAGTGGTATATAACTTGTCATGAAACTTTTTGAAGTGATTCTTGACTATTAATTATTATTACACCAAAAACAAGTTAGGAGACAGAAGGGTAGATATGAAGGTCAAGGAGAATTCTGCTTACAATCAGAACAATGATCTGGACCCTTTGGACCACACAGAATTACCAGTTGCATACAGAAACAAGGCCAACAGGGTATGGGTTCACCACGTTAAGGTTTTTAGTAATATCTCTCATTCAACCATCACATACCTCGAGAGGCTTGAGAATAAAATGTGTATCCACCAGTGAAGTTGCAGCAGGCAGCACCTATGAATTTCTGTGTGATTGGACTGTTGAAACAGGTGTTGGGAAAATTGTCATTCTTGTATATTAGAGGGATTATGGAAAGCAAGCAAGAAGGGGGAGTGGTATGCTTTGGACATAACAGCTTTTTACAACAGACTTGTAGAGGAAACCATAACACACAACTATTGACAAGATGGAGTTATTAGAAAGATCATAACCAGTCATGAAATGTAATGATGTGATAAGACTCCAAAATCATTTTAATATATCATACTCAACTTTTTATAGTATATCTAATAATGCCACAGGTATTAAAGTTATAACTTGATAAGTAAATAAATTTATTGATCTCAGTATGCTACCCTACAATGTAATAAAACCCACTGTCTTACAAAAACATGTTTGCAATTTATTATCTAAAGATGAGTAACTTTCCTCCAATATTGTTTACCAGCTTACATGTAACAACTGTCATTACATGTACACAGAATAAACCTATACAAGGATAGGAGAACATACAGACTCTTTATTTAACAACATTGTTAAAAAAGGTGTAATGGCAAATCATTTTTAACTAACCATGGACAAGTAACACTTGACTTGAAAACACCATTCTCCATACAAATCCTCACCAGGTACACTAACAGAAAATTCAAAGCTCTTATCATTGAACAATTATGGCCATTAATGAATGGGAGCAGAGGATGACACCTACAGTTTTTGTTATATTTTTCATATTTCATTCTGTAACTTCGATAGAACTTTTTCCTAAAGGTAACATTTAATTATTTGAAAAAATACTTTTTTTTTCAGTAATAAGCTTTACCAGTTTACATGTAAAATTCACGCTAAAGATTCGATTACAATTTATCATTTAAACTATATGAAGCTTTGTACAGCAAATTACTGTTTGTACTTTGGTGGAACACTCCTGAAGAAACTATAAAGCCAAAATCTGAGAGTCAAGTGATAAGGTCCATTTATTTATAGTGTACGAAACTGTTTCAATTCATAAGAAAATTTAAGCAAATAAGGCTCTTTACAGTACGCTTGTACTTATAGTCAAAACAACATTTTACTCGTTTGCGTAAACATTTAAAATCTTCATGTTTTTGAACGTTTAGTAGCAATCATTCTTTAGAAGATTCTCAATTAAAATTCCTCAGCAGAGAAGACAGTATTAATAGACAAAAAATAAAAACGTAACCCTATTCTTAACAAATAAAAAGGTGTTCATTTATATCAATTTTAATTTCTCAATTTTTCTCTTGTATGCAAAATGAATTTCATTATTTAGTTTTAAACATTAAAGGTCTATTTATTTTACCTGATTCTGACAGTTTATTAATAAAGTGATTTATTGTTTGCAGTTGCTTAGTCGCTTGGTTGTAAGTTACTATCATTATACGAGGGCTGTTCAAAAAATATATTCGAACTGTTTGAATTGCGCGGCTCCAGTTGGTTCCAGGGGAATCCGCTTGGTGTCGCTAGGTTCGCACAGATCAGCTGATTACGACGCCATTTTGCAATTGCAGATACCTTCATTTGTGTATTAGCTACGCGGTTTTAAGTGAAGTGCGATTTTTTTCGTTTGGTGGATTTCAGAATGAATGACCTGAAGGAGCAACGACTTGCTGTGAAATTTTGTGTTAAACTTGGAAAATCTGCGACTGAAACTTTTGCTATGCTTAACACGGCTTACGGTGATGTTGCTATGAAGCGTACGGCATGTTTCAAGTGGCATGAACGATTTAAGGATGGTCGACAGTTCATTGAAGATGATTAGCGTCCTGGGCGTACTTCCACGTCAACTGACGACCCACACGTCGACAAAATCAATACCCTGGTGCGGGCAAATCGACGTCTGACTGTCAGGGAGCTTGCTGAAGAGTGTGGGATATCAGTTGGATCTTGTTACGAGATTTTGACCGAAAAATTGAAGATGCACCGCGTTGCTGCGAAATTCAGCCCTCAGAACTCGTGAGTTTTTGGCCAAACACTCGATCACTGTTCTTCTCCAACCCCCCTACTTACCTGACCTTGCTCCTTGCGATTTTTTTTGTTCCCCAAACTCAAAAGACCCTTGAAAGGAAGAAGGTTTGAGACGATTCCCGAGATTAAGGCAAATGCCACGAAGGAGCTAGAGGACATTACAAAAGAAGCGTACCAGGACTGTTTCAACAAGTGGAAACACCGTTGGGATAAGTGTGTGCGTTAGGGAGGAGAGTACTTTGAAGGGGTTCCAGACCTGTAACTTCTAAATAAAGTACATTTTGTTTTATGACGTCAGTCCGCGTATTTTTTGAGCAGGCCTCGTAAGTTATCACACGATCACTTTTCAACTTAAATCCTGTTAGCCTCAGTTTTTGCATTTCAACTGATTATGTGAAGTAAAGCTGGTAAAACGTTGTAAATAAAATAAACAATAGTTTTACTATGTATAACCTATGAAAACTTGTGTGAGTTTTCGAAACAAAAAGAAACCCTGGCAGGGGTTTAGTATAAAGAGAGAGAAGTCTGAGGAATTCTCTCCCCAACAGGGGTAATCAGGAACGTTGTAGTATATCTTCGTCCCCGCTCGTGGAAGTTTTTCTGTATTTTAAATTGGCATTGTTTGAGGCAAGGGAGTGAGGTGGGGCAGTAGGAAAATGAGGGATGAGAAAGAAGAGCGAGACAAAGACCCCAAAAAGGAAGTGGACAAGTTTCAAGTTCGCCGGCAGAGAAGAAGCAAGCCGAAGACCAACTCCACATCAATCAGTGAAACGTTCCATAACCCTGGAGTGGCTGGGATCGATAAATACAAGTGTCTCAGAATTTGTTGTGAGGGAAACGGGAGTGCCCTGAGAAAAACCCACTTTCACAGAACAGGCGCCGAATGTTCTACCTGTCTTGTGCCAGAATCTGAAAAGAAAAGAAAGAGAGATAGAGAAAGAAAACAACAAAAACATATATACACATAAACATATATGCATCTTCTTTATATTTACGTGTTTTATTGAGTGGTTTGTGATTGTTGAAATATGTTATATGGTGAGATGTATTTTGTAGAAGCGCTGGTTAATTTACACAATGACGCAGATCATTTGTTTCTATGTTCTGCTTTTAAATAATATTTGTATGCTATTTCTGTGAACTTATTTCTAAGGGTGGGGAGATAACAGATTTTGTGTACATATTGACCAGTGTGTATGTTGGTAGCCGGTTTGCTGCTCCTTGTATTTTATTTTGTTGTATTTGGGTCTTCTGTAATGTGTTGTTAGGCGTGTTGTATGTGACTTGACATCTGGATTCTATTATAGGGCGGGTGTAAGCCTTGTACGAGTTTATTTGAATAATGGTTTCTGGTGAGCAGTTTGAGTGCTTGCTAGTTATGGTCAACAAATGTGAAATGCGGTTTTTGATGTATAAATGTGTGTTGTTGATGTGTTTTTTCCACGTCAATCTGGAGTCGAAAGTGACGCCAAGGAATGTGATGTGCTTGCTCATGTTAATAGACAAGTTGCCGAGTGAGATGTTTACTTTTCTAGAGTTTTTCTGTGCCTTTTTAATTTCCTGTAAAAAGTAATTGCTTGTGTTTTTGGGGGGTATAAAACCACTCTGCACTTGTTTCTCCAGCTCACAACAGTGTTTAGTGTTTCCTGAACTTGAGATATGGCCATTAACGGGTTTCTAGAAATTCTCCAGATAGCAATGTCGTCAGCGTATTGTGAATTGTAAGTGTAAGTTAGACTAGGGAAAGGTATGTCACTAACAAAATAATGTAAAGGAGTGGCGAGAGGACAGATCCTTGGGGCACTCTTGTAATTATTTTGAAAGATTTTGATAAAGTTTTGTTGACTCTTACTTGAGCTGTTCTATCTGTAAGGAAGTTTTATATCCATCTTATAATAGTTTGATTAACTTTCAAGTTAGTTAATTTATACTTAATTGTGTTATGCCAAACACTGTCAAATGCTTTTTTAACAAGTAAAAATACGCCTATGGTTACCTCATTGTTATTGAATGCTTTGTAAACTGATTCAGTGAGCCGCGTGAGGTGATCTATTGTTTATCTGTTTTTCCTTGAAGCGTTTTGAGATTTGGGGAGGATGTTTTTTTATTTCGCAGAAATGAAAGGCGGCGATTTGATATTATTTTCTCCATCAGTGTACCAAAACAACTTAACAAATTGATGGGACGGACGTTGTCAGGATTAGTCCTGTTTGTTTAGAGGAAATCGTGGTGATAATGGCTTTTTTCCAAGTGTCGGGATAATAACCTATTGTTGAGGCCCGGCATGGCCAAGCATGTTAAGGCGTGCGACTCGTAATCTGAGGGTCGTGGGTTTGTATCACCATCGCGTCAAACCTGCTCGCCCTTTCAGCCATGGGGGCGTTATAATGTGACGTTTAATCCCGCTATTCGTTGGTAAAAGAGTAGCCCAAGAGTTGGCGGTGGGTGGTGATGACTATCTGACTTCTCTCTAGTCTTACACTGCTAAATTAGGGACGGCTAGCACAGATAGCCCTCGAATAGCTTTGTGCGAAATTCAAAAACAAACAATAACCTGTTGTTACTGAGAGATTCATGATGCTTGTGAGATGTTGTAATAGGAGATTGGAGCCATTTTTTAAGAATAATATTTGGTATTTGATCATGTCCGGTGGAAGTGTTTTTCAATTTGTTAATGTTAATTTTGAGTTCAGTGATGGTAATTTTTCTAGTAATTGAATTTGAATGGCTGTTTTGTGTGTAACCAGAGAATTGTGGTGTATAGGAAGGTTTGATTTATGTGTATGTAGTCGTTAACGTTTCGTTGGCGTTGTGTGTCAAAGTTAGCAGTGTTTAGGACGCTAAATAAATGAGTTTTCGAAAATGTTAAAAAGTCCTTATAAGCCAATAATCATAATTATACAAAGATACACAGTGTATGCTAATGGAGATTCTCATTCACGATTTCCAATCACTAATATTTATCACCCAAGCTAAACATATTTACGACACATATAATCCCATTCCAAAACACACACGCACATAAAAAAAACGCAGTTATGTGCAAAATGCACGTGTTTAAGAGGTACTGAATCGTAAACTCTTAGAATGGCTACTGTATTTTAAGAATATCATTATACATAATCACGGAATTCTGTGAAATAATGTAAAGAACTCATATATACAGATAATAATATCTCTATTTATAATTGGGAGTCATACAAAATATATAAAAACTGAAAATGTGTTTCCATCTCCCCATAATAAACCTCCATACCAGTTTTGGTGAAAGTCAATCCATATCCTGCGAAGTAGTTACATAGACATAGAACAAACAATATGATTGTATTTGTATTGATTTACATGCAGTATCTATGGAAGCGAAGAAATAAGATTAAAAACTGTTATCGTTTAAAGGCGTATATAAATATTCTATTTATAAAGTTGTTTATTTGAAATTCATTTTATAATAAAAGTTGCTTTAAAATAAATTGTATGTGTAGAAAGATTGTTATATTAAAAACAGGGAACATTTGTGTTACGAATATACTTTTGCGCGAAATTCAAAAACAACAAAGAACTTTTCTCATTAATAGTTCGAAGTCGGAATGATTATTGCAAAGTATAGTGAATTGGTTATCATACATCAAGTTTTACGTCTGTGATCTCAGGATTGCCAAACTGGGTGGACTTAAAAGGATGTGTACCTGACCTCAGTGGTATTCCCACGTGCTCACAGATGCGAAGTAAAATGTGGCTTGGTTTCACCGATTTAGGCGGCCTTGCAGTAAACACTACTTGTGTATATGCATAATTCAGAAGCAAAGTAGACCATTCTTTGTGCTAGAGATGTTTAACAGAAAATATGGTTTTAGAATGGCGTACAGTTTAACGTGTGGGTTGAACATGTTATTAAAACTTTAAGTAACAATTACCTAGAAAAAGACATTTTATTGTTCTGAGTAGAAACGATCGATAAAACTATGTTGTTGTTGTTTTGAATTAAACACAAAGCTAACAATGGGCTATCTGTGCCTTGCCCACCACGGGTATCGAAACCCGATTTTTAGCGTTGGAAGTCCGGAGACATACTGCTGAGCCACTAGGGGGGGGAAGCAAAACTGTGAAGATTTTTATTGGAGTTCTGATTTTTTTTTTGTTTAGAAATATTCTGATTAGGCTTTCAATCATTTTCTAAGGGTATCCATTATTCAACAATGTCTCACGAATAAAAATAATCTCAGGGTGTAAAATGAAATAAGTTAAACAGATTTAAAGGTTGGAGTCAATAAGTCCAACAGGAATGAAACTACCAAACTGGGTAAGCTGTCCTGTGTACATTTTCTTTCAACATACTAACGTAAAAAAACAAACAAAAAACGATGAGCATGTCGAGTACTCAGCACATCTGCAAATGGAAAAGTATTCCATTTTTCAATTTCATAGGTAAGTTGTATAGACGAGTGTTGCGCGTTTAAATACTTAATAGATTTTTAAGTTTCATTACTTGATCCAAAATTTCCAAAATGTCTTTCACATAGTGCTTGTAAAACATTGGTTTGAATTTCAAGAGGCCGGGCATGGTCAAGCGTGTTAAGGCGTGCGACTCGTAATCTGAGGGTCGTTCCCGTCCCACCAAACTTGCTCGCCCTTTCAGCCGTGGGGGCGTTATAATGTGACGGTCATTCCCAATATTCGTTGGTAAAAGAGTAGCCAAAGAGTTGGCGGTGGGTGGTGATGACTAGCTGCCTTCCCTCTAGTCTTACACTGTTAAATTAGGGACGGCTAGCGCAGATATATCCATCGAGTAGCTTTGCGCGAAATTCAAAACAAAACTTGAAGATTGTGGTGGCTCAGAAACATGTTAACTCCATCAATTTAGTCGTATAGTTTTCAATTAGATATAAAAGGGCTGTTCCTTACAGAGTGGTTAATTAACGATCTAAGTTGTTTTAAGATAGTAAATTCATTAAATTTAACGATTTAAGAACAGATAAAAGGAATTTAGCTGTTTTATAACCATGCATTCTAATTATTGAAAGTATTGTTTGTTTGCAATTAAGCGCAAAGCCACACAATGTGCCCTCTATGCTCAGCCCGCCAAAAGTATCGAAAAACCTAGTTTGTAGCAGCGTAAATCCATAGACATACCATTGTGCCAGTAGGGGGCAATTCTATATATGAATCTTAGGAAGGCAATACATAATAACAGCTCGCAGTCCACAAGAGGATTATTGGTTGAACACATTGCCAATAACAATTTTATTGCTTTTATGTCCCTCAAGAAGCTTCGTAATTTTTCTTCCATTTTGAATGAGTATAGTAAACATATCTGACGTACAGGGTTTGAACTTTTTAATGCCACTCAGAATGACGTTCATTTTTTCACAGTAGCCTGGTTTATCTAATCTAATAGCACAACTTTTCTTTGTCTGAGCATGTTGTAATTATATGTTCTACAGTTCTTTTAGAACTGAAAATTCTTCCTTTTAAGGGAGGGAGAATGATGAGAAAAATTATGACTGGAAAATGTTGAAAATACAATGGTTTTGAATTTAGTCTTACGTTAGAGTAAGAATATTATGAGTATAACTAGGCATGTTTGTTATGTTCTTGAATGCAATTTTAAAATGACAAATGTCACCAGTATAATGTACTAAGACCTTTTCCACGGGCAGGTTTGTTTAATTCAGTTAAAGTAACATTACTAAAGTTATGGATTAAATTGTCAACATCAACAGATTTCTTGTTGCTAATAACTTTACAAAGCTTCATAATTTGTAAGTGCTCATAATATATTTATATATATATATGCGTATTTCTTTGTAATAAATATTCCACAAGTTTAAAACAATAAGGTAGTTGGTTTTAGTGATTACCATTACCCTTCATTTTTTTAACTGTTAGAAAATCTGTGGCTGATATATTAATTCAATGATACAGTTGAAATACATTATTATAATTCTGTAAACTGCTTAGTTTATTGTACATACATTTGATTTTTGTTTACCAATTGCATTCTCACCTTTACCAGTTTGCTCCCCTGTATTTATTAATGTATTGTATTCAAAATGAATTGTTCAACTCTCCATGTGTCTCAGTAATACAGAAGAAATAATTCATTAAAAATATATTCAGATTAACAAGGTTTCATATTAATTAAATAAATTTAAAAATTACATCTTGCAGTATTCTCTTTTAGAATTAAAACAATAAAGGAGTAAAATTTTATGATTTTATTAAGAAATATGCATGAGGCCTAAATTAAAGGACAAGGAACTAACGTTTAAACGTTTGTAGTTAATTTCACTATTTAATTTGACACTTCAGTTCTTGCTCACAAACTTTTGTTTAACATTTTGGTGTAAGTAAAATACAAACAGTTTTTACTCAGTACACTTTTTGTGTATGATGATTCTTGGAGGTGTATAATTGTTTTCTGTTCTTCAGTAATATAAATCATATGTTGTGAAAACACTTTCATAAACTTCCACTAATGTATCTTACATGGATCAAACAGGTTAGAAAACGAGTTACTTTCATGTTTTTAAAAACACAAATCTTCATCTATAGAGGCTGGCAATCTGTGGCATTAAGGTATATAGATTTCCAAAAGTTATCAATATATATAACACTTCTCATATATGTTAAACAGAAAATACACTAAATACAGACAGCAAAGGAAAAGAAGTAAACATAAGTGAATACATAAAAACAAGTTAGTTATACACAAAAATCATTCTGTTGGGAGATTTCTTTAACGACTTGTTTGATATACATGACTCTTTCATTGCATTTTCAAGTTATGATTTAAGTTGTTTATACAGTATGAGTGTTTAAGAAACTAAGTTCTTTTAGGAAGCAATAGTTTTGGCAAGTTTGCTTACTAATTGTTAACATATCATTGGTTGTGTAGTTCAATTGTTATAAACTGATATTATGTTATTTGAACCTTCTGAATATTTCTCATTGCTTTAAGTGAGTAGTTACATCATTGTATCTCAAAGTCTGTAGAAAGTTCTAGGCCCAATTCATGCAATGTACATACATAGGTGACCAAGTTAGTGAAAGGAAGTAATTAGATTAGTAAAAGTAAAAGTGAAGTTAGACCACATGATAATGAGTTAAGCCAAAAAGAATATATAGTGGGAATTTCTAAAGTAAGTTTCACAGCTTAAATTGTAGTAGCAGAAACAGTGGAAGATAATTTGTCTTGTTCTAATGATGTTGTTCATCCTCTTGTTCAGAGGATGTTCTAATGTAACTGAATTGGACAGTGTTGACTTTGCCAAAGAAGTAGACGTTTATAACTGGATACAGGTATGGTAACAACAGTTGTGGTGGTGATTTTAGAGTGAATATTACAGCCTTGTGTTATTATAACTGAGTAGAAGAGTATGTGTCTTGTCAAAGGGAATTATAAATCTCTCTGTGGATATGTTGACACACACACACAAAGTATTTAAAATTCGGGATACAACTGCATTAACCAATAGTATCACTAATATTTGAAAATACATTTGATTTGTTTTGAATATATTTAAAACAAGTGGATTGTGTGTTGTCCATTTATTATTGAAATTTATTGCTAACACATCACTGACATCTACTGTGAAGAATCTGAGCCTCCATAAACTCTTGATTGAACAGATAGGAAAGCACACATATGCAAGCCAAAATACTTTTATCAGATAGATAGGAATTATCTGTTTGACAGGTATATTGGCTTACCAGTATTGATTCAAATAGTCAAAAATAATTTCAATGTATTGGGCACAGATAAACAGGTAAAATATTAAGACAGTTTTATGTTTCAAAGATAACATATGGTAACAAATTATATCATAATATTATGATATAAATGAGAAAATCCAGCACTGAAATCAGTCTACTTGTTATTTCACTTCATAGATGCATAATGGCTAGCTGTATCTGCCATGGAGTTTGAATACATAAATTCTAATATTATAAGACCTCATGTTCCACTGATCCACTGGGAAAGTTTATTAGTTGTCATACATTTTTATATTTTCCAGGACTTACTACGAATTCTTAATATATAACTTATGCATTTGTAAGATTTCTAGATGAAATGTTGATTATAAATTAAGGTTTAATCCAGTATGGAAATGCAACTATATTTTAAACTATATAAAATAAATAAATAAAGTTGATTATTTCCCTGACCACCAATTAGACTAAATTTAGATTTTAATCACATATTATAAGCATACAAATTTTTAAATACTAACTGCTCCCTGCTAGTGAGACAAAGTTAGTTGACTTGGTATGCTACACATTTCTTAATCCTTGATAGCATTTTATATTTACATTTAACATCTAAAAGCCTTTAGAATAAAACAACTTTTAACTGTCCAATGTTATTTGTGACTTTTTATTGCAGATCAAAATTCTGTTATAAATGGACATAAATTACTTATTATTTAACTAAGTTTTATATTTAAGTTTTTATAGTGAAGTGGATATTTTTAAACATAATATACATCAGCTTTGGTTGTATGTATTATGTGGACAGGGTATCCAATTACTTTTTTTAATTTTTAGTTAAACTTTTTTAAGCTACAGTACTCTATTTTCATAGACTAAAATTAAATTAGGAATTCTTCTTTACTTAAAGTAGCCATAAACACAGAAGCCAACCACAAATCCTTAACAAATCTCATTTTAATTTATTGTTAATATAATTTCCTTTTAACCTTCCTCAAGAATCAAGATACATAGTACACCATTTTCTGGCCAATTTCAAACATTTTTCCATTTTCTTTAAGTTGAACAGTTTTGCTTTCATCTTCAAGATGAAAGATTGCTGATGGTGACACTTCAATTTTTCCCTCATTTGGTCTACTTAAAACAGGAATAGTACGTGGACCAAGACTGGTATTCTCATAACGCATGAATTTCACATGATGAGGGTCTGAAAGAAAATAAAACCAACATCCTTGTTTATTATGAAATTATAAAAACAACAAATTGCTTATATCTTTTTTCAATGAACTGTTAAAAGTCTCACAGAATATGAAAACTTCATATCATCAGGCAAAGAAACAAAATATTCTAAAAGCAAGCAATGATGACTTATATTAAATATACAAAATATGTTGTAAAATGATTCATGGATTATTAGATGCATTCCACATTAATATCCTGACAATAAATAGAAAAGTGAAACATGCACAAACTCGCACAAATATTGAGGTAAATTTTTATGTATTTAAAAACATTTTAAAAATTTAAGTTCTTGGGTAATTTTATAAAACAGAACAGCTCATAACTACAATATTTTACCCATCAAAACTAGGAGACCATGTACTGCTCTAGGAAACACCTAAAATGCTACCACATGCAAGAAAGAAAGATATGCTCCATCAAGCTACACCAGTAGTTCATAACTTTGTGCTGTAATATCAGTTTGATAATTAAAGTAAAAATGATATTAAAAAGCTTGCATAAAGGTTTTCTGGTAGATCTAACAACCAAGAAACAAATACACTAATTTCTCCACAAATATGAATTTTAAAAGTATACACATTTTCTCTTAATCAGTGTTAAAGGTATTTAGTCCAACATACAAATGGTTATATCAACCGTTTCTAACACTTAACTACATTCGTTACATGCTAATTTTATAAGTTTCACTACTTGTGAAATATTGTTTTCAAGGCAGTATACATCCTACTATTGTATGCATTAATCATTTTCCACTAATATTTGTACCTGATACCAGATTAATAGTAAAAGTTAAAATAACAAAACATGATTTGTTATTTGAAAGATAATCTAAATTCAAATTATATAAAATAAAAATACAAAGTAATAAAATCTGCATTTTGGAGTTATTGTTTTCTACTAAGTCATGACACGCTCTTTGAATAGTTCAAACTTTAGACAAAAATTGTGATTTTTTGTTATTTAGGTTAAACCATGTATAATTTCAAAAATACAGTTTTCATAAATTTTTGCTCCAAACAAACCTTTAAAATGCACTAAACTATAGAAAGTATACATGACACTTAATTCAAAAATATTTCTAGAAAGATGAGATGATGGTTTTTGAATTTTGCTCAAAGCTACACGAGGGCTATCTGTGCTAGCCATCCCTAATTTAGCAGTGTAAGACTAGAGGGAAGGCAGCTACTCATAACCAGCCATTACCAACTCTTGGGCTACTCTTTTGCCAAGAATAGTGGGATTGATCGTCACATTATAATGCCACCACAGCTGAAAGGGCGAGCATGTTTGGTGTGACTGGGATGTGAACCCGTGACCCTCAGATTACGAGTTGAGTGCCTTGGCCACGTGGCCATGTCAAGCCGGGGAAGGAGTATTTTTTATCTATTATTGCTTTGTTTGTAATAACTCAATATAACCAGTTGTATTTTATATGTATGTATGTAGAGCTTGCACACCATGAGTGAATTGTATTATTTTCCTGTTCATTAAATTTTAAATTCAAATTTGTGTTGAACAACTACACTATTTTTATCATGGATAGGCCATCTCAGATTTGTTGAATTAAAATTTTAAAATCATCACAAACACAACATTTCACAATCATGCTTTACAGACAAAGATCATGCACTACACTATAATGTGGACAGTTATTCTACAAATATTTCATGATATTTACTGCCATTTTTTGAATTTTATGTTGGTATAATGGACTACTTTAAGGAACTAAAGCCAAAAAAGAAAAAAATGAAAGGTAAGTATGAATCTTTTAAATTCTGAAGTACTGGCTTCTTTTTACACTATTCACTATCAGTTAGGCCTACATACTGCATCATATAACATTGGTTAGTGAAAAGAAATGACCTTAGAAAGTCATTTATTTTTTGTCAGACATGTAGAAGACTATTAATAGTTATGGATTAGTTGCAATACTCACAGTATTTTTTATTTAATTCATTTTGTAATTCATTGGATACTGGTGATCACATAACGAAAAAAAGTGATGGATCCACATGCATTTCAGTACAGAAATAGTTTAAAAGTTCTGAAAAGGTGATGAAACATGGACCCCACTGGGAATTTTATGGTTAAACAATTAAAATGCCTGTATTACTCATCATTTTCTTTTACTCACCATTATGACAGTTATGTATGTAAGAATGGTATGGGTAGGAAGTCTAGGGTATACTCATTTTATAATCCAATCCTGCTCTACATAAAAATGATTTTTCAAATGACCAAGTTATATATATTTTTAACATGTTAAATGCAAACAGTAATTAAGCATAACTAAAAAAAAACAAACCCAGCAAATGTTTTGAAGAAATAGGATATAAAAGTTGATTTCCTTTCATCAAGCTGATCCAGATGGATCTGGGGCTAAGTTAGGATATAAAAGTTGATTTCTTTTCATCAAGCAGATCCAGATGGATCTGGGGCTAAGTTCTTTTTTTAACTGGTTTATGATGATCATAACTACAGACTAAGGTAAAAAATACTAAATCTCATAACAGGACTTTTCTGAGCCCAAGCCTGGGCTACAGCCCCAATAATCCCCACATTAATCTGTCTCTGTTATCATGATTTACCTGTATTTCTCATAAAATTATGAGTGGAATCTGTGTAGATAATTTTAATCGTTTTATTTCCAGCAACTAACCTTGAATGAATACTGCATACCTGTTCCTCTCATGAGTATGTGTAGGTAAAAAAACAAAAATTAAATCTATAGTTTTATGGCAATTTTATAATGTCTTCATCTTAGTAAGCTGCTAATTTATTGTGTTGCCCATTACTTGCCACAGAGAAATTATATTTAAGTAGGATTTGATGCTATTAAATTATTATCCTTAATTATATAGCAAGCAAGCTGTTTAAAACACTAAAAACAGCTGTGAAACACATTCTATCAGTCAGTTCACCACCTGTTACCAGGCTAATTATTAGTAGCATTAATACTACATATTCTATAATTCTATACAAATATAAGTTCATTGTAGTGAGTACAATAACATGATATATAATATAAAATCCAAGAAGCCTAGTTTTATTCTTTTGATTTACTTTTATTCAGGGTTACTGATGAAGGGTGAAATTCACAGAAACGAGTTTAACTCAGTGACAAGAAGTGAATAGAATGATAGATTGGCTTTATAACTATTTGTTGGCATCTTTTTACTTTTATATTTGATAGATTAAAATCAAATAAAAACCTAAAACAAGCATAAATACATTTGTTAATATCTAACATTCAGCACAAACTCAAGCCAAGCCACTTTACATCATAATTTACATAATAACAAATCTGTTCTTACTTGTAATTTCCCTTTCCCTTTTACACATTCTTGTAGCAATATTCAAAATGGTGTCACCTTCATATACAGGCAAGTGAACTTCAAAAAAACTGCTAAAGGGCTGAGGATTGATAAATGTGATCATCACAGAAGGCTGAAAATAGTAGATAATTATACATGGTAAAACAATATGACTCATTATTAAGCCAGAAAATATAAAGATGTCAAATATTAATATGTTAAACAGTGAGTATAAGAATGATTATTATTATATAAAATTATAGTTTTTAGCAGATGCTACTATGTTATTATTTCATGAACTAAATATAAAATAAACATAAGATGTTCACAATAAATGCAATATATTGTGACACGCTTTAGATATACAAACATATTCAATGTATTAAATATTTGTAACTAAACCAAACCTTTACAAAGCCTCTACACAAAGCTTGAGTAATGAATTTCATGCTAGATACACTACTGTGCAAAAGTGTTAAGACAAGAGAATATTTTGTCATTCTTTTCATTTTACAAGGCTAATTCTTCCATGCCATTACAGAATGTAAATTTCAACACTGGTAATGCTTCACTGATTCCTGTTGACAAGTGAACGACCCAGGGTGAGAATACTTATCATTCTTTAGAATTCTCGTATGCTTATACCAAGGGCATGTCGTAAGGATTCTGTTTGAAAAATACTGATCAAATTTAGGGTCTCAAATAACTGTCATGGTACCCTATGCAGTATCTTAACTATATAGAAAGAAGATAAAATATGGTACTGGTATATGTTAGAAGAAATCAATTTAATATTACTTCACAAACAAACTTTGATAAAAACAGTGTAAAGAACTGTTAGCAGAGCAGAGAGTCTGAATAAAAGTTTTACATGATGCTGGTTGGATTCTCCAACAAACTGCTGCAGACTTAAAATGTTTCCCAAACACTTGAGGTACGGATAAATTTGAAAAGAAGAGGCAGAACACCTAAACTCAATCATACTTATACTAAGTATTTTTGTTTATGTAACCTTCAGGACAGAAGGAAGAATAACACTTATCTAAAGCATAAGGTAAATAACCATGTACCAAGTGACAGAAAAGTGTCCAAATTTACAGTATCACAAGGACTCAACAAGAGTGGAATATTTGTTTGTGTAACATTTAAAAACCTTTACTTCTATCTCCAAATATTATCAAGAAATATAAATTTGCTAAAAAGTAAAAAAAAAACTGGAGTGTTGATGATTAGAAAAGTGTTATGGAAGATGTACATCCAACAGAAGAGACCAAGGTGAAAGATATTTATCACAATGAATAGGACCTACCATAAAATATGTTACAACAATGCCTAATGACTGTATGCAGTTATTAAGGCAAAAGGAGGACACAAAATATTAACTGTTTGCTGAACTCGAGCACTATCACTGAGTTTCTGTTGTACTAAATATGAAGATTATTAAGGTCTTGATGTTTCATCTGGGATGTACCTTACATTGTTCTTTGAAAGTAACCTGAAATTTAATTTTTGACTTTGTCCTAACACTTTTGCACAGTACTGTATATAACTTTAATTCACATTTCAAATCTTACATTACGTGAGAAAGAAGTGATGAATCTTGAGTGACTAGGCAATATGTCATATTAGCACATTCAATGATCTCTTAAAATTTTTTTCATGTATTATTTTAACTTTCAATGTCTTTCTGCAGCAATACACTATGGATTCATATTCATTCAGGGTAGATCAGTTACTAGCCAGAAATATTCTATTTCAACAGTACTTTTAGTTATAATGTACAATTAAATATATTTAAAATCACCAACCTCTGAACTATAAATTATATATGGTTGTCCAGGACAGCATTCTTCTTGAATCTTTTCTTCTGCAGCTTCAGAAGTATATTTTATCTTCAAAGATTCCAGCTGTGAAGAAACAATACTACACAAGACATATCTACTTAACAACTAATTAAGTATGGCCAGTTTCATCAAACAATAACATTTTGAGAAACATCAAATACATGGCAAAATCAAATTAACATATAATCAAAGTAAAACTAATAGTTAATATATAAAATAAATTTAGAAAGCAAAATTTTATGCATGGAACTTCTTTTTTCTTGTTAATAAGTCATTAAAACTACTACATACAGGAATTTATTTGGAAAAAACAACTGTCAATCAAAATGCTTAAAGCAAGCAGTGTAAGATTTGTACATTTAATGTGCGTGAGGAAGAAATCTTGTTGACAGATGTAATTTGTTTGGCATATTGAAGAATGAAATCTAGAAGCATATACAAAAATAGCAATGTAAAAGTTAGTTATATAGTACTAATGTAATGGAACAAAGTAGCAACATTGAAGTTGAACTATACTTTGAGAGAAGTTTATAGTTCACACACTAGACAGCAATGCCCATTTCCAACTCTTGTCTGACTAAAAAATAAGATATGACTATTACTCTTATGATGTATTTACAACTCCAAATGGAAATTTTTTTGTTGGTATAATTGGGCTAAAACAAAATTTGTCAAGGTAACCACAAGACTGCACTTAGCATATAGACTTACATTACTTCTGTGCAGGAAAACCTACAACAAATAAAGTACTATGAGCTGCAAATGTTTGGCATAAATGGCTGAAACCTTGTAATGTGCATTGCAAATACAGAAATTTAAAATTCCTTTTCTCTGCAACTAAAACTTTTAAAATTTGGAAAATTAATACTAGATAGAAATATTGATGATTTAAAATCAAGCCCATAAATTAGAATATCCAGTAATTTCGATTTGTTGTTCTATTAAAAACAACTAAGACTATATAACTTATCAACCTCTGTATTGTATTTACCAATAACTTTTCTAATAACAAAATTAATAATTCATATCAATATTTTTAATAGGTAAAAGCATCTAAACCAACAACTTATAAATGTTTATATAAAATTACAAAGGATCACTGGAACTCATCCTACCTCCAGTGTGTTTGTGAGATATGTAAGATTCTGTGTGAGAACATGCACTTCATCAAAATCTAAAGTCAGACTCAATGCTTTATCACCATACTTTGCCATTTTCTCCTAAAGACAAAAACAAAACAAAATTATGGTGGCTAATATATCAAATTGAGGCACAAAGTAAAAATAAGCAGTAAATAATAAACTATACATAATTCTATAACATTTACAGATCCCACTTACTGTTAGTTTTCTTTTTAAAGTTTGAGACAGTTGATTACATTTATCAATTCATTGAAAATTAAACATCCAGATGTAATTCCACATACATACACACTTATCACAATAAATTCTCTTATAAAATGCTATAAATGTTGATAAGAAAATCAGAACTTTTGAAAAAATGCTTCAGTTTCAGTAACAACTTATCAAGTACCCTTGTTGCTTGTACAAATGGCATCACTTTCTTCATGTGTTTCTTCAGCTCTGGTAGATTTTTCAATTCTAATGCTATAACCTTGTTCTCAGGCAAACTGCCATGCTGCTATGGAAGAAGAGCACTCTATGAGTTTTCAAAACTCAATAGTTGCAGCGTTGTGAAACATTATGGATAGAAACAAAACTTCTCAAGAGAAAACACCACTTTTTAAAATTAATGTTAGTCCTGTCTCAAAGTGCCTCAAAAGCCAGTGCACAAAATTCATTGTGAATTAAAATAAACAAATTATTGAACTATATTACATAAATATTAGGTTTGTTTAAACACACATAAAACAAAACTCTAGAATTTTCTATGTTAATAACTAACACTTTGCAGAATTAATGATAATGTAATATACTGAAAGAAAATCAAACAAATTGTCACAGTGTATTACAAAACTGTACTACCTTACATGTTAATCCTGTTTTAATTACCTTATTTAGCTCATGCATTGTGTTTAATACAGCTGATTGCCATGGTGGAAAGGTTTTTGCAACCCATATTGTGCCATGAGTAGGACTTTGTACAGTTGTGGATGTTGGTTTATTTCCTTTCTAAACAATTCATGAATAGATAGTTCTTTTAGTAAAATACCAGAGAAAAAAACAATCCAAGTTGTACCTTTTTATATATTTTAATTCATGAAGTTACTCAATAACTTTTCTAACAGTACCAAGTAAAATACTTTATTTTTTATCATTTGTTAGTACATATTGGAAAAAAATAAAAAATGAAGGGATAACAAAATTGAAATACTAAACTTAATACAAGAAAGTACAACACTTCAGCATATTATCTGACTATACCTTCAATGACTAAACAAAAATTATGAATCTTTATGTTAATTCATTTATTTCCATAGTAGTGAAAATGATTTCCAAATCATAACTTGACAATACTTATTAAGCACAAAATGATGGTAAAGAAACCCCATATTTAAAATGACTATATCTCAAAATCTGCTTGTTCTTCAGAAACTAAATTTTATCAGGGGAAAATTAAGGTTTTATTCAGCCAAATGTTGAGATGGAATAGAATGTTTCAAAAACTCTCAAAGGTGCTAAACATGCTTTCTAGCATGCCCAATTAGTATAACAAATCTATCTCTAAGAAAAACCACTGTAAGCATATTCTGTACTGAGAAGCATTCAGTGACATTCACAATCTCATATATATGGTAATTTTCAGATCCTCCATGTTTCATGTGAAAGACATTCTCTTTAGGGAAATCCCAGAACCAAAAATCTACTGATTATAACATCTGGGATTCTTAGTATTCACTCCACCTGAATAAGTAACTTATGACTTGTTATCTAGTTATAATGATTGTTAGAAGACTTTTAATAGGATGAAAGATATGAAAGGTTGTCTCATTTTGTTGGAAGGTGCTATTAAAAATATTTGATTGTGAGAAAAGCATTTTAGATGTATATTATGCAGTTTAGAAACATCTTCAAATCTAAATATTCTTGAATAAAACTCATAATTCAACTTGTCTCTTGTAAAGTTTAATTTAACTAGCCCTAATAATTTTTTAAGACAGAGTCACTTTAGATACAAGGTTTTCTTTATAACTGTCTTGAACATGTACAACAATACCAATATGATAAGATACAACTTGGTATTTCATTCTAAAGTTTACATTAGTACAAAGTAAAGTATGTCTAATAACATCATAATTTAAATTTAACAAAGGCCAGTAATGAAACATACATGGCAAATAATATACCTAAACCTACTTTTAGACCTAAAAGAGAGTTCATATTTTATGTTTTATTGATTAACATTAACATTTAAACATTTACATTGACTTGAAATTTATGATAACAATTAAAGTTAACTTGAGGCTTAAGACAAACATCTTTTTCTTTTCCAACAACAACAGTGAAAATTTTAATGTACTTATTAACAACAGAAAATTCTTTGAAGTACAGGGTTATAGGTTATTTAATAGGGAAGGAGTGGCTTTACATGTGAAATATGAATTATATCTCATTAAATTTGAAAATATCAAAGCTAATAGCAATGAAATTGAATCATTTGGACTTTTTTAGGCATGTATAGGCTAAAAGGCCTTTATATTGACTTTGTTACAGACCACATAAAACTAATGACAGTAATGAAAAACTAGTAAAATTCAACAGGTTATAGTTGAAAATGAAGTCATAATTAAGAATGGTTTTGATTTCAGACATACACATTGGGAAATATTAAAGTCAAACAATAATAAAAACAGGTTTTAATAAACTTTTCAGAATGGATGTCTTTACCAATTTGTTAGAGATCCTACTTGAAATAATGCTATTTTAGAACTTATGTTAACTTCTAATACAGAAATGGTTGAGGGAGTGGAGTGATCACTGTTTAGTAAGATCTGATGTTTTACTCTGTATATGAATAACACAAACAATGAGATTTTGGTTACAATTCCTATTTTCTTAAAAAAAAAAAAAAAGCAGATTTTGAAGGAATGCAACAAACATTCCCCATTCTGAAATAGGCAACTAAAGATACTAATCAAATGTGTAAATATCTTTAAATGTTCAAGACATGCATGTTGAAAACTTTAAACAATAATACAAAATATATATACTCCTTAAAAAAAAAAAAAAAAGAGTGATTACAAATAAAAAGAGCCAGGTTGGCTTACAAAGGGTATAAGGGATAATATTTCAGAAAAGCACTTCAGACTGAAGGAGACTTGTAGGATTATTGAACAGTAAGAGAGTTAATCATGAAGTTAGAAAACTGAAAAGGGTAAATATAAAAATGGTTGATAGTGTAAAAATTAACAGTAAAGATTTCTTCAAATATGTTAAAGGTAAGCAAAATCTTAGGATCAGAGTAATGCCTACAAGTGATGATAAAGAAAGGCTCAATTCTGATGATTATGATATTGCTGGGTTACTAAATTTGACTTTTTCCCAGTTTTCACCATTAAAGATATTAAACAATATTACTCACTCTGAATAGTTGTAAGGTAAAACCTGGATCAAATAAGATAATCAGATTAATTTTGATCATGTTAAAATGAGATTTATTAGTTTAAAAAATGATAAACCTTTTGAGCCAGATAATATTTCCCCAAAGGTTTTGAAAGAGGTTAAGAATTACATATTTGAGCTATTTGCAACTATTTTTTGTGAGACCTTTATACCATACAAATGCATTTAACAAAGTGTAAAATTTTTTCCAACAGTCAATATGGTTTCACTAAGGGATAATATTATTCAACTATTCTTTGAAGATGTTACTTCTCATGTAGATGGAGGTGAGATCATGGATATGTGTATCTGGGTTTTCAAAAAGCATTTGAAAAGGTACCATATTAAACGTTTGCTAAAAATTACCTCCATAGGAATGGGGGATAAGTTGGCTAATTAGATAGAAAAGTGGCTAGATTGGAATTGTTATAAATGGAATTTAGTCAAATTGGATTTGTATCACAATTGAGGTAACTCAGGGCTAAATATTAGAACCTCTGTTTTTAAGATTCACATCAATGACATAGATGAAGAAATGGTCAATACATTATTCATTTTTATTACTGATATTAAGGTCTTGGGTGTTGCTGGCTGTGATGAAGAGTATGTGCCTTACAAAAACATAGATCCTTTTATGCATTGGGTGAATAAAGAACAGATGCATTTAAATTATAACCTTAACAGTGTTGTAGAAGAAAAGGAACTTCGCATTCTGGTTGACCAATCTCTTAAGTCATTCAATAAGTGTGTTGCTTCTAGTGATAGGGTAAATAGGATTTTAGATTGTATCTACAGAAATATTTCATACAAGTTAAAAGATGTTATAATTTTATTGTATAGCTCACTGGTTAAGGTAATTGAAATTAAAAGTGTTAGTGAACCTAACACATATTTAAAATTATTGAAAGAATTAATAGAGTTACGGCATTATCCTTTTCTCTTTTGTTTTGTACTTAGTAGTGAACATGATATGACTAGGAGACAAAAATATAAATTTTAGCAGGACAGGAGTCACCTTCAGCAAGAAAAGTTTTATTTTTCTGAAAATGTAGTAGGCCTTTGTAGTGGAGTGTTTACCAATGTTGTGGATGCAGTAGATTTAAATGTGTTTAAAGGAAAGCTTGATAAATAATTCAATGACAAGAGGTGGATTTGAGTTATTTTGTTTTGTTTTTAACTTTAGTTTAGTGGATGGGACGACCTAGATGAACCAACATTCTATATATTGTTCTAAAATTTTATGTTATGTCTAATTTCTAAACAAACAACTTAAAACTAAGGAATTTAATACATTAAAGAAATGTAAAAAACATGTTCATAGACTGTTTAGTGTATTTCTCTGAACCAATAAACATGAAATTTGAATGTACAAAAATCATAAAAAAGTCACATATATTTAGATTTAAAATATATTTTAAAGAAATGTAAATGTTTAAAAAAATAAAATAAAGAGGCACCAGTTTTAGGTTATATTTTTGTTTCAATGAGTTGCTCTTCAGCCACTAATAAAACCAGAAAAAAAATATTTTCAAATAATTTTATTATATCAAAAATTACCATTATATACAACAACACATATGTAAACTGTTGCAGCAGTACCTACGAACCTTTTTTCGTACTTTTTAAAAACTATTTATATTTTACAATTATTTAATCCTATTTTTACCTTTGCTTTCAAACTTGCTTGAGCAAAAGCTTTTATACGAAGACGAAATTCATGTGCTGCATCCATCAAATACTGTGATGATTTTAGCAGAATTTCATCTACTAACCCATGAACTGGCCAGCTAGCTCTCATAATACTTTCTCCCTGATTCCACAAGAGGGTGAAAAAAAAGAAAGGAGAAAGATTCTAGATAAAGTGCTTTGTTAATTAACTGCAATTAGTATTATTAAAATAAGTTAATATGTTTTATAATACACAGTTCTTTGTATTTTTCAATCTAATATTTATTATATCTACAAATAATTCAATATTAAGTTTTTGTAATATCAGAATGTATGGCATTTTTATTTAAATAAGTAAAAGGCCTAATCCTTGGATAATAACACTGTATTTCACTTATACGTGATTTTCAGAAAATTAGATTTGAGTAATGAAATACTTGGGTACATTTGATTTTTAACATATTTTACGATGTTCACTTGCAAATTGGAATAATTTCATAATACATTCTATAAAAGTTATCTTACTTATATTACGTAATTTTATACAAAAGTAATTTATTATTATATTGTCATAATAGTCTGAGTTTATCTTTGAAATATTCACAGTTTCCAAAGATCACTTCTGTAAAATACAACAAAATATGTACTTGATGAAAGTAAATTATAATTTGCTGATTTCATATCTTCTTGTACTTTAAAAAATTAAATATTTCAGAAGTTACTTGTTTGTTTCAAAATATTCAAGGAAAGTCACAAAGTATTTGTGCATAGCTTTAGTGTGGTGATTCACTACATCAGTTTCTAATAGATGAGAAAAGTTTAATAGTTGATATACACAAAAACAATACAATGCTATTGATTTTGAGAGAAATAAGTTGTAAAGTTTGATAATAACCTCAATGCACATCAACTTTACTGCTCATAGTACATTTTGAACCTTTAACAATGTAGTTCTTTTAACTGCTAACACTTTGTTCAAATGGTGAAAACAAAAATCGTTTTCACACCAAGTAGACTGGTGGCTTGAATCAATACTTTTTTCTTTTTTTGTACATTTTATTCCAAACTTGAAGCAAAATTAAAAAGAAATGGATATAAGGATTAAAAAATCAACAACAAGCAAATCATGGGCTATTCAGATAATAACTTTTCTGGTCTACTGATTTTAGTAAAAAAACACATCATGACAATGTATATTATGACTACACAAAGAAACAAAAATGTAAACAACAGAGTAAATGTAATTCTAAATCCTAAGTTACACACTGTTTACTGTTAAATTGTTATTGGACAAGCAAATCAGAATTCCTACTCTTACACTTCTACTTGACACACATGATTTGAATATGAAAAGACCAAATAGCCTGTAATGCAATTTAAAGTTTAGTTTTGTTTTGCAAGCAACTACAGTGACAATTACTGATTTATAATGAAATATCAAAACAAGCAATTTCAAGTCCAGAAAGTAAAAAAAGATTAAATTAATCATTTTACTGATATTTGAAATGACTTTAGCTGAGTGTAATATTAATGAATGTCTTACCTTACCAATCAATTTCCAGATATATTCACAGATATGAGGGCAGATAGGGCACAAAATCAAGGCTTGAATTTCAATGAACTGAAATACCAAATCATGATGCATGCCTTCAATGATTGTCAATTCCCGGTATTTGTCTCTTGCTGCTTGGAACTCAAAGAAACCTGTTCGCAGGGCTTCTTTATACATCAACCGATTGAAATTCTGTTCAGTTAGAATAACTCCTTGATTCATTTCACTAAAAGAAAAAGAAAGAAATATTATATATTAATACTATGGTCTTTTAAAATGAAGAATATTTTCATGTGTGGTACAATACTAATAAAACAAAATTTGCAACAAAATAGATATATTAAATTTTCAGACATGTTTATAATGAAAGGTAGTTTAGCAGCCTTTTAATGACTTGGTTCCTAAGAACCTAATGATTAGTTTTTGCTTCAGAGTTTTGACATAAACCTAAATAAAAGCTATCTGTAAGCAGCTATCCCTAATTTCAGTGAGTAGAGAAGATGGAAAGCAGTTAGTCCAGTATTTCTCAACCATAGGTCATGGGCCATAAAGAAGTTTGAGATGGGCCTCAAAAAGTCATAAGATTAGATGACAGGTTTTTAAAAAATGTTGCCAAACAGTAAAAGTTAACATTTTCTTACATTTAAAATGTATTTCCAAAAGGTACTTACCTCCTTTTGTTGAAAGCTACCTTTATTATGGACTGCACTCTAAACATTACTTAATTTTTTTTCATTAACAGCACACAGTCTTTTATAGCCCATCAGTTTCATGCCATTTCAGGACATATGCTGATTATGTGACTTCCCTTCACCAGTCATACTCTGCACCATCTATACCAGTGCAGCTCCTCTCTAGTATTGTAGAACAACACACTTTTTAGAAATGGCAATTACAAACTAGAAATATCAGTGGGAAGTGGGTGAGAGAAGTTAAGAACCTATCAGGAAAAGGATGCAAGAAACATTTATGGCATAAATATCAGAATAATGATGGCTACAAGCAAGGAGGAGGAGAAAGATGTGGTCAACATGATACAAAGAACATGTACTAATGGATTCAAATGGAGAACTGGACAGAGCATAAAGGACAAAACTGAGATCCAATATGGCAAAACAAAGGGACATGAATGATGTACAAGATTAAAGAAATGGAAAAGGAGGGAAATAACAGAAGATGAAAAAGCATTCCAGAAAGAGTAGAATTGAAAGGTGTTTGACAGGGCAGTCCTATATATAAAACTGACACGGAAATATCCTGAACAAACAACCAGAGGAAGAACTAGGAAAGATTAAATACTAAAAGAATGGGAAGGGCAGCAGCTATAGGGAATAGACTCAGGTCTAAAGACAAACCACTGCCTCTGGTACACAGACAAGGAGGAAGATAAAAAGAAATGGGAAAGGAATGATGCTAGAACAAGAGTGGATTCCTGAGCTGAGGCAAGGGACCAGAAAAAAGCCATGTGTGAATACAGAGTTTGATGATATTGAAATAAACTACGTTCCAATTTCAGCTGTAGGATGAGAAACCAGGAAGGAGGTAAGGACAGGGGATGACATATCAGTAATGACTAGAGCAGAGGGAATCATATCTTAGCATGCCAATACAGAAAAATGACAAGAGAAGGATTGGACCCAATAAGGGAAAAAGATTATGGAAAGGAGGTTGATCAGGCCAATACAGAGCAATTACATGAAAAGGATTGGACCTAATAAGGGAAAAAGATTATGGAAAGGAGGTTGATCAGGCCAATACAGAGCAATTACATGAAAAGAATTGGACCTAATAAGGGAAAAAGATTATGGAGAGGAGCTGATCAGAGAGTAACAATATGGGTGAAGTCTTCTCCAATCCTGACTGAATGCATCTACCCTCAGAGCTGAAGGGTGTGGAACCAGAGACAAAAAGGAAGGTTTTTGATATTCCAGTGAGTGGAAAACACATCTACATGTAGTGTTCCTAAGTGAAAACACATCCACTAAAATATCCATCAAAGGGACCACTTTGTGGGAAGAGCCTGGATGGGTTGAGATAAGCAATTAGCCACCAGATTCATAATGCTGGGAATGTGGCACATCAAAATCATTATGTAGTGGTTGTGGGCCCAGTGAAAAAATTCCAGAGATTGAAAACAGAGAGATTTGGATCTGATTCTCCACTGTTTAATGATACAGTCAATGACAGTGAAATAGTCACAAAATAGTAGTTCAATACACTTCTTAATACAAGTCAACAAACACAATGACACAGCCTTTGAACTGTGACTTGCCTGGAAAGGATTAAAACAATAATCAACACCAAAAGTACAAAACCACTAAAGGAACTGAGAAGACAGAAGACATAAATACTGAAATTGAAAATACACTCAAAGAACTGATAAGACAAAAGACATAAATACTGAAATTGAAAATACACTCAAAGAACTGATAAGACAAAAGACAAGAAAGTAATAACATGAGAATGAAAAGGCACCCAGTTAACAATAACAAAACTTGACTCAAACCTAATCCCCAATTAGCTGTGACTAGTAGTAAAGAAAAACTAACAAACAGCGAAGGAAAGTATAAATCACAAATCAATACCTGCACAAAATTGGTTGAAGTTGCAATTATCCAAAAAGCAACTACTATAAAAAACAAATACTGAAAATTAAATAAAAATAAAATAGTAATCATCACAAATGGAAATTTAATGTAATGTAGATGGTAAAAAGATAATAAAAATCTAACTTACCAAATACTAAGCAGAGAAAGCTAGAAAGAAATTATTTTGTGAAGAGTTTAAGGTCAGTGTGCACAAGCTCACATAAATATTGATATGTCTCCTGAGAGTGAGGAATACATACTTAAAAACTTACCATAGACCTCCTGGGAAAAAGAACAATACTTAACCCATGAAGGCTCAGTAACAGGTAGAAGGTGCAGTAGAAAGAAATTTTCATTCAGTAGTTATATTCTTCCTCAGAAAAAAAATCATAATGTAAAAGGAAGAAATTGTCAGCTGAATATATGACATAAACTCCCCAAGAAATAAAGCCTGTAATTCCCCAGCAGACACAATCAACCCTGAGTCCTGGGAACGTGTGTGTGAAACACTCTTGAATGTTTTGGATTTTCATTATCCTCTATATCAAATCTTGAATTCATGTGAACAAATCAGAATTTAGAAAACAAAAATATTTGTTTTCTATGAGTTGAAACAATGAAAATTGAATACAAGAAGTTGAAACTGGTACAAATTTGTGATCAAGCACAATCAAAGTTTTGTAGTCACATGGAAAGTGAGTTGAAATATACATCCACATTCTAGAATGATAATTGAGAAAGTGGAGATTGTTATAGAATAGTAGAGAGAGATACCTGTGTTTGTATAGATGAAACAGTACAATTGGTGGAGGGTTGTCACATGATTAGAACATGTTCTGAAATGGCAAGAAACTGATGGGGTATAATATACTGATGCATTGTTAACAAAAAACTTAGCAATGCTCAGAGGGCACGCCATGATTGACATGGCTTTGGATGAAAGAAGGTGAAACTGTTTCACAAGTAAAGTATAAACCACATAATACCTTGCAAAATGCTAACTATAAAAAATACAAATTTTAATAAATTCTTTTATAATTTATGCTGAATTTATTACTGAAATTATAGGGCAAAAAATAAATATTAGTTGAATTACTTTGAAAGCAGCAGAACTGACAACAATACATGGGAACTTTCTTGAAGTTTAGATGGGCCATGTTACTGAAAAAGTTGGGAAATGCTGAGCTAGTCAACATCATCTTTTTTGTGCTACTTGTCTGTTGAAACAATGGAACTTGACTGTCACTCATTAAGAAAATGTGTTGCACCTGGAGCATGTTTTGGAAGTTATGGGCCATAAAACCATTAGATTCATATTCAAGCATGTTACTAACCACTAGTCAAAATATAGCCACATGATAATTAATAATCATAATGGAAGAATACATGAAACACCAAATGAAAATCTTCAGTCATTTCCAACAGTGCCTCAAAGAAGTGGTATTTTCCTCAGACTTGTATCTGTTCCTCAGAATAAGAGAGTTCAATGTAAAATTCATGCTTTCTGAAATAATCTATAAAAAATGTCTTCTTTTATGCACACTATTACCTAAGAGTTGTTGATTGTTTTGGTTTTGAATTTCACGCAAAGCTGCACGAGGGCTATCTGCACTAGCCTTCCCTAATTTTGCAGTGTAAGACTAGAAGGCAGGCAGCTAGTCATCACCACCCACCACCAACTCTTGGTCTACTCTTTTATCAACGAAAAGTTGGATTGACTGTCACATTATAATGCCCCCCATTGCTGAAAGGGCAAGCATTTTTGGCATGATAGGGATTCAAACCCGCCACCCTCAGATTATGAGTCAAGTGCCTTAACCACCTGGCCATGCTGGGTCTAAGAGTTGTTGAAATATAAAAACCCATATAAGTGTAAATTTAAGATAGTACATTTCCCATAAATTCCTTTAATTAAAAAGAAAATTCCTAGAAAGATTTTGCAGTGAAACATGGAAGACCATAAAGATTTCTAAAACTTAAATATTTTTCTTTGGATTTATAAAAGTAAACAACTAAATGAAGAGAAGTGTATTATAAATAAATACTTGCTTACAACCTTAAGTTTAATATCTTAATAAGCAAGAGTTGTAACTGATACAAAATGTAATATTTATCAAAGACATTATTTACTATTGAATATTAAATATGAATCACAAAAAAAAAGATTAAAATTATATACACATGCACCTTAAAATATTTAACTGTTCTTATGCTTTAATATGAAACATTTTCTTATGTCAATGGAATAATCAAAAACGTAAATTATGAAAGTGCATAAGTGGTTTAAGGGCTTTCGGAACTCATTTAGGGGTGTTACACTCATTATGAAAAATGAATAAATAAGAGAGGCTATTCACATATGTGTATTAAATATCAACTACAGTCATATTACAATCACACACACTTGTAAACTGCCAAATGATTTCATACATGAAATGTTTTTACAAGTGTTATGACTTTATGTTCTAGAAATAAAGAATAAAAAGTCACTGGTAAATAAATTTATCTTTTAACTTCCTACTTTGTGTGTTATTCAAAACCTTTTCACTCAACAGGAATTATTATTAATAAAACTACAACCTCAGACAGCCAATTTACAAAATAATTTGGATAAGATACTTTTATTCATACTAGATATAACCTGTAAAATATTTGTAGTAGTTGTTATGCTCTTTGTTTGAATTTTCCCTTTTCTATAATTTTCATACACACCATTTAAACTATGCTTTCTTGCAGGAATTATGTATCTTTACTTGATAAAACTACACATAATGTAAAAAATAAGGTACAGTAATGGAATTTATAACAGTAACAGAGTATGAAACAAAGAAATTTAAAAATTTAGTAAACCAAAAGTAGATAAAAGGTGTTTACAGCAGTCTAGAAAATGAACAGAAGCTAAATTATTGCTAAGTAAAGTTGTAATGAAGGCAAACTTAGCTGAATAAGCAGAAATGTCTGAATGCATATGCTTTTGAACAAACTTCTCATGCATATTTTAGATACAAACAAGTCCACAATAATTGTATTTGGTGTTAATGTTCACTTTCATTTTTCGGGAAACACATGCAGATTAGGTGTTGTTTATGTGAAATATTTTGTAAATAAAGAAAATTAAACTTGAAATCAAGGCAGTCATCATGCCATCATGAAACATACTCATTACGTTAAAATGTTTCACTGAACAAAATAACAAGTTGGTGAGCTAGCCATCTCTAATTTAGCAGTGTAAGACTAGAGGGAGGGCAGCTAGTCATCACCACCCACTACCAACTCTTGGGCTACTCTTTTACCAATGAATAGTGAAATTCTGAATGGAAGAACCAATATGCAATCTGAACTCCTAAAACAAAGGCAATATGAAATTTGTATCTCAGAACCATTGGAATGGGTATTAACACTTTTATTAATAAAATAAAATACCCATAAAAGTGTTAATACCCATATCAGCCATTCTGAGATACATTTTGATTTCAAGTGGGTTTCTTGTCATCAACAACAGGAGATTTGTAGTGTTTGAGCAAGAAATTTGCAAGAAATGTTCCATACAGACAAATACAAGTGTATTATTTATTTATACAGATAAAAAGGTTCATAAATAAAAAGTATCATCAGACAGGAACATTTTCTTTGCCAAGATATTTCATCTGTTTCACAAATTATTAGATTTCAAACTATGACCTAAAATGATTCTAATTAAAATTTTGTTAAACTCTACTTAAATATGTTTGTACCCCAATCTCTGTATTCCAGCATAGAATATAAGAGAATACCTGTTATGTACCATAGAAAGGAATAAATGATGTAATCCTTCATCATTTTTTAATCTATTTATGTTGCAGTTAAATGTCCTCACTAGATCAAATTAATAATGTATTATGAGTACATATATATATATATATATATATATATACACACGTCCATGCATGTATATATAATACACACACACACACCTAGGATACATTTTATAATCCCATATTGTAGCTCGTATCCTAGGGTCTTTTTAAAAATATGCAGCACATTTGGTTTAATTTTAATGTGTTTTGTTTATGGCTTAAAAATTTATTTTCATTTTTACCAAACATTAATTTGAAAATGTTGTACTTGATTTATAGGTTTATGCATTCTTTGACTGGTCATACCCTCTGCTGTGGATTACAGTTTTGCCTCTCTCTCTCTCTCTCTCTCTATATATATATATATAAAAAAAAAAAAAAAAACCAAAACTCCCATAAACATGCTAATGAGTTTACTCAGTTTCAGTACTCACTTTTCTTATATATACTTTTGTAAAAACCTAAGAGAAAATGGCACAGAATAATTACCACTGAAAAACTTTATCATTGAAACTGTTTACAGGACCTTTACGGAGAGTATTTCTGTACGCCAGCATTTCTTTTACCCATTCCAAAAAAGTGTATAATCTCAAAATTCCTGCATCAGCCATAGTTTCCACAAAGTTTGCATCTTCTATACCATCTCCTGCATCAGCCAAAGCAAGTCTCATTCCTGCAGAAATATCAATTTTAATTAATAACATAAACAGATTGTTCACAAAATTTAAACTACATGTGAAAGTTTCAAGTGTATAAATACTTTTGAAATGTAATTTCTATTTTTAGTATCTGTCCAAATAAATATAGTTTACTCAAATCTTATGCTATATTTTTATAAAAAACAGGTCACTGTGGTTGATTTTCATAACATTCACAGAGTAGAATATAGGAGAATATATATATGGCATATTAATCCACCATAGTTACAAAAAAAGTTAAAATATAACAGTGTAGTTTCATTGTAAAGAAAAGCAATCATTAGAAAATATGATAAAACATTAAAAATACTGTTTAATATTAAAGCTAACATGTAGTTTACTATCTCTGAACTAATCAATATAACCTTATTTGGCAGCTTTTTTAAACAAAGTATATACAAAAATACTTAACCTATTCTTTGTCAATAACATTAAAAATTATTTGTTTAAGCCAATACAAATGGAATTTTTAACTGAATGGCACTTTATGAGAATATGGATTAGAGTCAGGTCTGATACTCCTAGAATTCAACTGCCCTTAATTATGGTTTACTAACAAGAGAGAAGATAGCTACCCAACAGCATTTGCCACCACAAGGTGAGCTTCATCTGGCTCTTTGAAATGAAAGCAAAACTGAATTTTATAACATGTCCAAAGCTGAAAATGAAAGCATTTATGGTAGGATCATGTCTTTAGTCTTAAACCCTTCACCTGGAGCTTAACACACTAGCCACTAAGCTATATGTAATATCTTTTTTTATTCAGAAAACTAACATTAAAATATTACAATATACCATAAAAATATCTTGCAGGTAAACAGGCATATATAAAAATTGCAATGATATATCTAAAGTTTGAAACATTTAAAAATATTTACAGGGTAAAACATTAAAATAACTATACAAATAAAATTACAAAACTTCAATATTTAAATACTGCATAATGATGCAAGACCATTTATCCTAAAAGGTGTTTTATTCATAACTTTGATTTTAAACCAGACTTAAAGAAGAATGACATTCATGTATGACAATATGCTGAATAAGGTAATGCTAAATGTAAAAATTTCAAAAATAAAAAATTCACAGCATATCTCAGAGATTAAACAAGAGCTTCAACTAAACTTTCATTATTTTCTGACATTCTGTTCCTTCAAAAAAGAAGCATAAGCATATTAGTAGTTCTAGGAATTATTTACAAATTGCAAAGTAACATTTTTAATTTTGGATAATCAAAATAAAATTAATTTTTAGCTAGTACAAAGCACATGCCAAATTATCACACAAGTTTGGCTTTTATGAATATCAGAAAAAGCATATGTTTGATGACATTTATACAGATTAACTATCACATTATCATACACAAGTTGTGCAATTGTCATTAAAATCCACTAACAAATAAGAATGCTATAAGAGGTTTTCTAAAATGTTGTGAATTACACAGCTCCAAATTGTTAAGCAAGTTGCTGACAAATGAGTCTAAAACACAAAAATAGTAGTAACTGGAGGTAATAATAAATAAAATAAAACTGATACAATTAATACTTAATAATCAAATAAAACCCACACACCACTAAAAATATGAGAATCAGAAAAGTTTATTTATTTATAGATATAACTGCCATCTTTTGACATGGCTTTGATGAGCCTATCATTGATAGATTTATCCAGTTTTTGAATGCCTTCTACTTTAATATCTGTTGCAGATGATAGTACAGCATTCCAAAGATCATTCTTTGATGTAAATTGGCTTCCACCAGCATAAATCATGTTTCATGATACTACAAACAATCTCTATGGGGTTTAAATTTGGAAAAGAGGTTGGCCATTTCCATAAGTTGGTTATTATTGAGGCCTAATTTTGAGAGGTAACCCAGTGTATCACGAGCAGCATGAGATGGTGCATTATTTTGCATAAAAAATGACCTTTCTTTTAAGTCCCACAGATTTGCTCTTATGCCAAGGTCCAGCTGCCCTTAATAAATCCAATAAAAGCTTCAAAAGTCATTTTTACACCATCAGATACTCACAATAGACGCACAAGCTAATTACCAATGGCACCAACCCTAAATATTACTCCTCCTTCTTTCAGACATCTCATTCTGGATGAGGCTGAAGTACCTTTTGTAAGTCATCTGGGTCATCAAGAGTTGGACAAAATTCACTTGTAAACAAATCTTTTTGAAAACTGGTTTTTAGATACTGGCAAGCCCATGCAAGTCACTGATTTTATGCCTGGATCCCAGTGGTGGATGAAGTTCAGAATTAACACATTTTGTAACATGCCAGAAGATCCTACTTGATGATTTGGGAAAATCTGGAAAATCTCTCTAGCTGATGAAAGAGACTTCTTTATATTTGTTCACCTGAAAGTTAGCGTCTTGAAATTGCCCGTACTTTTCCTTTATCAGATCTTATTTGCTTAGCATTGGAAATGACTAGGTACTTCTTAATACTTCTATAGTCTTGACCAAGTTCTTTTGCAATTTCAGAAAGAATACATACAATTTTTATTCTTCTCTAATGTTAAATCCTTTCTTTTGCCCATAGTTTCAATCAAAATAGGCAATGGACAAAACTTTCATAATAATTTGATATTATGTATATATAAAGTAATCTGAAAAGACTCTTAGATTTTGACTTGGTTTTTAAGTATCAAAATGTTTAACTGTATTTTTATTTGATAATAAAAGGAGCAGTAGAAAACTGATGTTATATTAAAATTGCAATGCACTAATGAATAAATTATGGAACAGTAAAAGTTTTTTACCATCTGCAGAAAATTTGTCCACAGCATCAGCCAGGGTCAGAAAGTTTCCTGTAGACTTGGACATCTGTATTAAGTGTATATTGTTACTTATTATAAGAGCAACAAAAAGAACAATAACAAAGGACAAACAGGAACCTTGTTTTAGGTGCAAGTAGCTATTCAAAAATCTTCTACCATAAAAAAGGGCAAAAACAGGGCTTGAATCTTTCACAAAGTAGGACTATTTTATTCATAAATTATGATAAATATAGGGACATAAATCTGTAGATAATACAAGTGCTACTGTATTTTGAAGTGAGATTATAAATATGTCAGTGTATTTAGAGTTGCAAAATGAAAAATTATGATCAAGGTGGGTTTACCTGCCTTCATATTTAAACAATTAACCAACTGACTGTGACTGCTCTAAGTATTAAGTACACCAGCCATATACTGTATACAGCACATTCACATTTAACTGCTGGAGGCAGACTGTGTCTTACATGGTGAATCAGCAGTCAATGGGTTAATACTTTAAGTAACTTAAATAGGAAGATGGTACATTTGAATCATGTGCTTGACATTAAACTTAAAAATATAATCATTAAACTTCTAACAAGCAAACATATTTGGTAAATTTGGAAAATAAGAAAAAATATTACAAAAATTAAAAAGGGTAGGAAATTAGCACCACTGGAGCTACTACTTTCATTACCTAATGTTAATGTTTACATAGTTAATAATGATTTAGGAAAATAAAAGAAAATATTACAAAAATTAAAAGGAGTAGGAAATAAGAGCCACTGGAGTTACTGCTTTCATTACCTAATTAATGTTAATGTTTACATGGTTAATACTTTTTCACAGCAGAGCACAGTATTACATTTTTTCATATTTCTATGCAAAAAAAATTAAATCATATTTGTTACTATGCAATTAAGAAGAAAAAATAACCAAAATTAATAATTAGTAACCTGTAAGTGTTTCTTCCAATCTTCATAAAATTATATAGCAATGGCATTTATACAAGATTTTTTTTTATAGGCAAGAACGTAATACACTGGAAAAGAAAAATGAAAGTTCGTGAGGTATTTTAATGTGCTATGTGTAAAACTACTAAATCATAAAAAAACAATGAAGTGGATATGCACATGCACCGTAGCAGAAAAAACAACTTTCACTATAAAAATTCCGATAAATATCAAACTCCTTCATTTTACTTGATAACTAACTTTTTTTACAATGTGAAAAAATTAATACACAAACTCTGTGGTATGCACAATGTGGGATTAAAATAATAAAATTTTTGAAAGAAATAGAATCTTGTAAAATAAAATGAGATTATTATATTGTACAAGATGTGTTAAAAATATTTTGACTAAAAATACACATTCATTGTTTCCTTTGTCACTGTGCAAACCAACATACTATTATTTTTGTTTATTACTATACAACGAATGTAATAATTTCATTATGTGGACATCTGAATCATCATTGTTTCTGAAGGTTGCTTGCAAGAAATACACAATTAAAATATTAAAAAGAACTTTGCTAATAATAATAATAATTAACAAAAATGAATAAATTTGACTTGTATGTAAAAGAACAGCTGTGGATATCCTTCATACCAAGTTAAATTAAATGATAGACTTACTTTTTCTGAATTAAGCAGAAGATGTCCATTAGCTCTCACACCTTTTGGCCACTTGTCTGGCTCTACTGACCATATGGCACAGTGATTGTACAGAAAATATGTTAAATGATTTGGAACCAAGTCCTTTCCTGAGCACCGTAAATCCACTGGGTACCAGAACTGGAATTCTTGTTTCATTTTGTCCAGAACTTCACCAGAAATCTTACAAGATGGTTTGGGTGCATCCTTAAAAAATATGTAGTCCCAAACTTCTGGTGTCATGTCTTCACCTCTAGAAATATTGTATAAGAGAATATATGTTTCAAAAAGTCATCCAGGGGGAGCTTCATTGATTGATTTAGTGTTTTATGGCACAAAGCACAAAGCAGTGAGGCTATCTGCGCCAGACATTCGGTAAAAATGTAAAAAAATAATAATAAATAAATAAATAAATGTAGTAATAGACATAAATGGAAATGAAGGTAAAACAAAAAAGTATAAAACCAATGTTGACACCTAGTCTACAATGTTAAGATAGAAGGCAGAGTATAAGAAGTTGTAAGGTATTTACTCTAGCAAAAAGGTAATGATCATAACCCGCGAGGAAGACTAACAGGTAAGTTCAAGAACCACCGTCAGTCACCTGAAGTTGGTCTTTCCAGTCCTGGTTCTGGGTTATGTGTCATAGCAACCAGTATCAAAATGTTAAAGAATAGAAGTTTTAAAAGATACATAGCAAAATTGTAACAATGAGTAGCCAAATGTCCAGTAAAAAGTCAAGTAAATGGAGTAAAATTTGTAAAAGTAAATGAAGGTAAAAACAAAACAGCAATTAAAACAGAAAATGGTGTAAAAACCAATGGTGACATCCAGTCTTCAAAGTTGTAAAATATTTACTCTAGCAAAATGGTAATGATCATAACCCGCCAGGAAGACTAACAGGTAAGTTCAAGAACCACCGTCAATCACCTGAAGTTGGCCTTTCCAGTCCTGGTTCTGGGTTATGTGTCATAGCAGCTATTATCAAAACGTAAAAGAATAAAAGTTTTAAAAGACACTCCACAAAATCGTAATAACAAGTAGCCAAATGTCCAGTAAAAAGATAAAAGTCGAGTAAATGGAGTAAAATTTGTAAAAGTAATTGAAGATAAAAGCAAAATGGCAATTAAAACAGAAAATGGCTAAAACCAATGTTGACATCCAGTCAACAAAGTTGTAATACCTGTAGCAGAATGGTTATGATCATAACCCGCCAGGAAGACTAACAGGTAAGTATAAAACCACCGTCAGTCACCTGAAGTTGGTCTTTCCAGTCCTGGTTCCAGGTTATGAGTCAATATGGCCAGTACTAAAAGTTAAGTAGTAAAAGTGTGAAATGATATGCAGCAAAAGTATAATAACAACTTCGCCAGGACAACTAACGAGTAGTTCAAGCGGATAGTTCAAACAGTAGCGTTAGTCACCTGAAGTTGGCCTTTCCAGTCCTGGTGTCGAAGTTATTTAATGTTCTGGCCATTGTCCAATGTCAAATTGAAGGAGAGAGATTAAAACTGTAAAAAGGAACCACAATTAAAAGGTGTAATGAATACATATGCAACACTTAAATGAGATTAAAAAGATTAATGGCCATTAAAAATTAAAAACATTATCAAGGTGGACAGAGTCACCATCACCAATAACTCTGTCCAATGTTACAGACTGACCCTGGGAAAAAATATGTTTAAAATATTGCCGTCATTGAGAAATGTAACGATGGCAAGAAAGTAAAATGTGGCTGATAGTGATTTGAGTGTTACACAAACTACACATTGGTGCATCAGTTCCAGATAAAAGAAAATGATGAGTTAAAAAACTGTGACCAATGCGTAGCCTAGTGAGAACAACTTCCTCCTTCTGAACTTTACGGAAGCTAGATGGCCAAAGTCCAATTTTGGGTTTGATTTGAAAAGGTTTGTTGTCGCGTTGCTCACTCCAAGTGGACTGCCAGCTGGCACAGAGCCGAGCCTTGAAGACAACACCATAGTCCATGTACGGAATAGGCATAGGAGTGATGGTGCTGAAGCAGACATATTCAGCTGCCATGTCTGCAAGATCGTTCCATGCCAATACCAACATGGCCTGGTATCCAGAAAAACTGGATTGAAGTAGCTGCTAATGAGAAATGGGCCAGTCGGTTTCAATATCAGCGAGAATAGGATGTGAGCTAACGTGTAGCGATTCCAAGGCAAGTATAGAACTAAGCGAATCAGTATAAATAGTGCAGTTGGAGTACTGCTCAGCTGCAATATGATCCAGGGCAAGAGATATGGCATACAGTTCAGCAGTGAACACAGAAGCTGTAGAAGGGATTCTGCGGCAACTACTGACCCATAGCAAACCATAGCAGAGCCCACTAAATTACCTGATTTGGAACCATCTGTATAAATGGGAACTGAATGATTGTTTGAAAGATATTCATTGAATAAAAGACGGTACTTCCAATCTGGAGTATCTGCCTTTTTTAGGTGACTGAAAGAAAGGTCACATTTGGGGGCTGTAATAAGCCATGGTGGGATGGGCCAACCTGTGGAATCTGCAATGTTATCCAAGAACAGACCCAATTCATCCAATTGCGCCGGATGCTAAGGCCAAACGGAGCAATGACAGATCGTCTGTTCTGAAAAGTACTGCCCACCGAGGAAGGAAAACACATTTCCAGGTGGGATGCTTTGGTAAGGAATGAAGTTTCAAGTATATTGTAAAGATAGTTGCAAATGGCGAAGGTGTAGAGAAGGTTCATGAGATTCAATGTATATACTTTGAACTGGAGAGGTACAGAAAGCCCCAGTGCACAGTCGAAGTCCTTGGTGATGAATGGGATCCAGCATCTTTAAGGCCGAGGGTCTGGCAGAGCCATAGACCATTGATCCATAATCGAGTTTCGATCTAATAAGAGCACGATATACCTTTAACATTGAACAGCGATCTGCCCCCCAACTGGTAGAAGAGAGAACACGGAGGATGTTCAGTGCTCTTGTGCATTTGACCCGAAGCTGCTTTAAGTGTGGTATAAAGGTCAGTTTATGATCAAAGATAAGCCCCAAGAACTTGTTCTCCGGGACCACTGGCAGCAAAACTTCACCGATATGAAGTTCAGGATCAGGGTAAATACCCCGTCGACGGCAAAAGTGCATGCATACAGTTTTGGAGAGAGAGAAATTAAAGCCGTTTGCCAGAGTCCACTTCCGTACACAATTGAGGGCAGTTTGTAGTTGCCGCTCAATATATCTCATGTTTGACGACTGACATGAGATGTGAAAGTCGTCGACATACAGCCCATTCGCAACAGTGAGAGGGAGTTGTTCAGTGATGGCGTTTATCTTTATACTGAAGAGTGTAACACTCAATACACATCCTTCAGGGACTCCAAGTTCCTGTACAAAAGAACGGGAAAGTGTCGAACCCACACAAACTTGGAATCTCCTGTCCATTAAAAATTTTTTAATAAACATGGGTAGATAGCCACGTAACCCATATGTATGGAGGTCTCGCAAAACGCCATACCTCCATGTTGTGTCATAAGCCTTCGCTATGTCAAAGAATATTGATACAAGATGTTGGCGGTTGAAAAAGGCTTCTCTGATAGATGTTTCAAGACGAATTAGGTGGTCTGTGGCGGAGTGCTGTCGACGGAACCCACACTGGGTGGGCGAGAGGAGGTTGTTTGATTCAAGAAACCAAACAAGACGAGCATTAACCATCCTTTCTAATGTCTTACAGAGACTGCTCGTCAAAGCAGTTGGACGGTAGTTTGAAGGAATCTTGGGATCTTTCCCGGGCTTAGAGAAAGGTAAAATAATAGCCTGGTGCCAGGCATCAGGTAAAACATTCTCCTGCCAGATCCAGTTGAAAACAATCAGAAGGACATCAAGAGAAGCAGGAGATAGATGGTGCAGCATGTCATAATGAATATCATCAGGCCCAACAGGCGTACTGGCAGACCAATGAAGGGCCATTTTTAGTTCCACCAGGGTAAAGGGACAATTATAGTCAAAGAAACAGTCAGTTCGAAAGGAAAGAGGTGATCGCTCTGCCCGAGTCTTGATGGCCAGGAAGGTGGAGGAACAAGCAGAAGTGCTAGATACCCAGCAAAAGCTTTCACCTAGAGTGTTAGTGATGTTCTGAACATCAGTCACCTCCTGACCATCAGAGAGTAAGATCAAGAGGGGGACAGAATTGTAGTGCCCATTAACTTTTCGAATCCTGTCCCATATGATCTTGGAACTGGTGGTAGAAGATATGCTGGTTGTGAACTTAATCCAAGATTCCTTCTGGCTTTGACGTCTTACCCACCTAGCATGTGCACGGGCCCGTTGGAAAGCAACCCGGTTTGAAAGTGTGGGATATCTACGAAAAGTATCCCAGGCCCGCTTTTGAGCCTTCCGTGCTAAGTGGCAAGCAGGATTCCACCACGGACGAGGATATCGTGGAAAACGTGTCGAGGTTTTAGGAATACACTGAGCAGCTGCATGTGTAATACAGTCAGTTACCGCTGCTACACAGTCGTCTATTGATGGCTGATTTACGATGGCAGGATCAAGTTCTGCGAGAGCAGTGGAAGTGGACCAGTCTGCCTAATCCAGCTTCCACCGGGGCATGCGGGTAGGGTGGCATCGACCACGGCCAGTCTCTCTCAAAAGGATCGGAAAATGATCACTGCCTAGTGGATTACTATCAACCCTCCATGAAAAAAGGGAGAATAATGAAGGGGAGCAAACTGAGAGATCAATAGCGGTAAAGGACTGACTAGGTGCATGAAAGTAAGTGGAAGAACCAGTATTAAAAAGAGAAAGATTGTGATCAGAGAGCATCCGCTCTACAGATCGGCCCCTCCCATCAATAATAGCACTTCCCCGGAGGGGATGATGTCCTTTAAAATCCCCGAGGATTAGAAATGGAGATGGCAATTGTTCAACGAGAGCATCAAGATCTGATTGATCATATGTCTCTCCAGGGGACAGGTACAGAGAAAAAACAGTGATGGTATGACCCAAGGAAACACGGATGGCTACAGCCTCCAAGGGTGTGTTGAGTGACAAAGACAGGGTGGGCACGTGTTGATCAACCAACAGTGCCACCCCTCCATGTACTCGACCATCACACAACCTGTCATTTCTGTACAGATAAAACTGCCGAATGGAGACAGTATCAGCAGTTTTGAGAAATGTTTCTTGTAAAGAAAGACAAACAGGATGGTAGGAAGCAATCAGTGTTTTGATATCATCCAGATTAGAACGTAAACTTCGACAGTTCCATTGTATCAAGGTGGCCATTTTTAAGAACAGGTAGGTGAAGTGGCTGGAGAACCCTTCAGTTTACGACCACGTCTTTTTTCTTTACTGTCTTTAGTCGGAGGAGGTCTATCAACCTCCATGGATCCTGCTCTGGGTCGGGTGGGCAGGTTTTTGTTATTGGAAGGGGAATCCAGTGACTGAGGACGCGAACAAATAATTATTTTGTCTCTTGTGGTGGGAGAAAAAGATGTATCAGAAGAAATGCCTGTATTTGAAACTGAAGGATGTGGATCTTGAGGTTTGTTGGAAGGTATGGGAGGAACAGAGATGTGTGTGGAAGTCGATTCATCAACCTTTTTAACCATGGAGGTCAAAAGGCTTTTCATTTGTTTTGAAAACGATTCTCTTGGAGGCACAGAGAGATCTGTCTGCACTCCCACTGTAGTTGTGGAATGAAGTGCAGCAGCATATGTCCGAGATGGAGTTGTGGACAGCAATTTCCGAGCCTCAGGATAACTAATGTTATATTTCGTTTTCAAACGCTGCACCTCTTTTTCCTCCAACCATTCTGGGCAAGAATGAAAGTAAGAGGGGTGAGAACCATTGCAGTTTACGCAATGTGGGTTCATGTCACAGTCATAGGCATCGTGGTCCTTGCCTCCACAACGAGCACATGTCAGGGAACCACGACAAGATGTCTTTGAGTGGCGAATCTCTGACATTGGAAACATCAAGAGGGTTTGGTATGTATGGCGAACCCTGCAAATGAGATAACCTGCCTTGATGGTGGCAGGTGCACGTGTGAAGTAAATGTTAAAACGAGGGTATTTGTTGGCAGTGTAACTCCATCTTTGCAGTGGAGATGCGCCTCACTGCAGAAACTCCTTGAGTGGAGAGACCAGCAAGAATCTCTGATTCGGGACCGTTCTTCAAATCCCTTTCAACAATAACTCCTCGTGAAGAATTCAAGGTAGCATGGGGTGTAACCTCAATAGGTATATCCCCAATTGCCTTTGAATTCAAGAGGAGTTCACTGTGTTGGGATGTGGATGTTTCAACCAATATGTCACCAGATCGAAGTTTCTTTACTGACTTTGGAGAGCCAGCAAGTCCCTCTAGTCCCTTTTGAATAAAAAAAAGGGGACATTTGCCCTAAAGGTTTCTCCGAAAGAGAATGTAATATAAGAAAATGAGGTACATGTGTTACTGATGTTGAAGATTGCTGTTCTGAGTATTCAAGACGTGGTCGCTTACCCATTGACTGTTTTTTTACAATTTTACTTCAATTTTTAGAGGATCCATAGGAAAAGAAAAATTTCGGTACCCACTGACCCCACCCACCATGGAGCCCTACAAGGGGACGCACTACAAAGTCAAGCAAGGACAATGCAGCAACGCCAGGGTTTCGTGAGCACTATACCCAAACACCAGCATCAGGCACAATGTCCACAACACCCGTTGAGAACTTCCAACACTGATACTTGGTTGACTCTAGCCCAAGTGGACCAGCCGATTGACCCAAGGGGGGCCACCCAAAGGCTGCCCATCTACAGGAATTTGAGGCCAAAGTGGTGTGTTAGGGTTGGACCCCTCAACCACCAGGATCCTCTCCTCCCCTTCACGGGTCGCCACGCATGGCAAACACGTGGGTGGATGTTTAGATTCCAGAGAAGGTAACCAGATAGAACAGAACCTTCCCTGGGAGATCCCCTCACCACGTACAGGAATCCACACCGAGGGGTCCAGGGGGAGCTTTTTCTATGTTTCACTGAATCTATTCTCTCCTGACAAAAAAAAAACTTCATGAGAAAGACTAAGGATACCAAGTTATGAATTTCATATGCTGATAAAATTTATAAATTGCCTTTTATGGATCCAAATCTGCACACCTTTGAATCCAAACTAAATTACATGCAGTTTACTGCATCATATAACAATATATTACACATGTGTATAACAAAAACCTTTTGTATGTCAATCCTTGTTTTTGTTTTTCAAGTTAAAACCACACAGAAAATGTAAATTTAAATTTTCTCTTGAGAAAAATAGATATTTTTTCTAACTTCTATGCTCATGAATATGTAATGAATATTTATATTAATGACTTTTAAAAGAACATTCTTTATCATTTATAGAAGCTACATTAGCAGTATTATACTCATAGTAAGAAATGTAACCAGCTACGTTTTATGAAAATTTTAATAGCTTATTTCCACATGATTTCTTTAACTTCAAGAGTTGCAACTGGTGTGATAAAATGTCAATATGTACTTAAAGGTTTCCTTTAAGATTGAAGAATCTTACACATTAATTTTCTTTCAGTAATTTTAAAATATCATAATATAAATTAAGACCAATTTCTTCATGTGCTTGTTTCCATGTTCTTTTTTTTCTCTATTTAGGGTGCTACCTTACTTCAAAATATCAATATTTAAAGATACACATATTAATAGAGTAATGAAGAGAATAATGATGACAAATTTTCAAAGATTTATTCAATATCATACAAAGTTACATGAGTATTAATTCCTCTCAATTCTTGGTCTACTCTGATCAAATAGTGGGATTTTACTGCCATTCTTATAATACACCCCTTGCCTCAAATTATAGGCTGAAATTTTGCAGCAGTAAGCCTTGGACCCTCAGACCTAGAGTCTGGCACGTTAACTACTAAGTTATGTCCTGCCCCATGATTCAGCCAAATAAGTAAAATTATGTTATTCTAGAAGTAAGAAACTTACCTAATTCCTTGTGGTGGTGGATCTGAACCATTTAAACTTCCACCATGTAATAAATGTGCAACACAGTAATAGGCCATATAAATGGTAGAATCAGAGAGTGATTCAATTAACCACTGTTTGTCCCAAGGAAGCTTGGTCCCTGTAAAAACAGTACCATCTACTTCTAAAAACTGTCAAGATAAAAAATTATAGTGAAATACAAGAACTTGAACAAATGCATGAAATATCTGCCTTTCTAACAAAACCCAGAACCAAATCTTCACTTATACCACTGGTCACAGCTCTTCTCAGGTCTCTATTGAAAATAACAGGTTACCAGTTGAACTGGTTATTATGAAATAACGGAAAAAATATTAATGACCAGAACTAGAAATAGAGCATATTTATTAAAATAATTTTTTCTTTTTAATGAGAGAACAGAACAACTTCAGTCATGATTACTACATTACAAGTAGTTGATTAGCAAGCACAGTTTCCTATTAAAAGGATGTTGAGCATATATTTTAGAGTAGCAGTACATAGAAAATTGTACCAGTGCTAAAACGGGCAAGAAGAATCCTGAATAAAGTTTTACACTGTAGACTTAGAACTGATTCAACAACAGAGCAAATGATTTCAAATAGCAAACATACCTGTTCTTAAGGACACCACTCTTATACTGTTTGTATCCTTCATTCAGAATTATCAATATTGAAATTAGGTTTATTTGTGAATAGTGTTATCTAGTATTAGAGTTTTATCTTATTGTATAAAGGTTATCTTACTATGTATACAAGTTAGTTTTTTCTGTCATGAAGGTAAAAATGACAACTCCAGTGAATAAACTTTTATCCATATTTAAATTTAATGACTTATTTCATTTTAGTCTTCCCAAATGATGCAGCTTCCTTTCAACAACTTAGAGCAATATTAAAATCTGATGCTATTTTAATTTTTAAAGATTCAAAAAAATGTAAGTCTTGGAAATAGAGTTCAAACAGAATAGATGCTATTCCTCTCACTGAATCATGGGTCTTACTTACATACAGTTTATCTATCTTATAATGAATTCTATGCCCTAGTTTGGTTGATTGATTGTTATAGTCTAGTGGTGCAAAGTATCAGGGCTATATGCACCAACCTGTAAGGTGCAATAGTTTGACCAGTCTCATGTTATGTCTATAGCGCTCCATATTTGCGGCCCCTTTGCTGAAATTTTTCTCTTTTTGTCCATTTACCTATATGTGCACACATACATCACATGTGCCTGTCACAAAGAGAGAGAAGAAGGTAATCACAACAGTAAAACGTACTATATCAAGAGCAAGTGCTAGTACACAAAGGTTATTACATCCTACACTGATACATTATGTATACTTAGATTTATACACCCACTAAGAGAAAGTACATGTAATCAACATTAGTAGAAGCAAACAAACCTAATCCATATGTCCGTGAACACGCATGTTCATGTAGCCAGTCTAAAGTTGCCTGGAAGTTTTTGTGGACTTCATCTGAGTATGTTTCAAGTTTTTCCAAAGCTAACTTAACCTGACTTTTCCATATTTCTTCACCATAATCCAAGTACCTACACAAATAAAAATGGATATGAGAGCTTAGGCATTTAATAAAACTTCAAATATATTAACACCAGCCTATAACAGATGTTAAAACTAAATTACTACAGTTCTTCAACACAAAATATTTTACCAGTAAAAACATAACCTGGTGATTTATAAGTTTTTATTACATACTTTTTCTGTACCTAAATATTAAAGCACAGAAAAATTTCAAACTGAGAACTAAATCAAAAATACATACAATAACAAGAAATAGTTCTGAAGTACACTAAGGAGTTTTTACAAATGTAGCTTTAAATTATCTTCATGGAAGTCTGGTAGAAATTCCTTTACAAATAATTTCAAACACTTTCTGATTTTTTTAGTTACATACTATATCACTATAGCAGAATCCATGAATTGAACATTAAGTAATTTCATGTTTCTTACTTGTTATAACATTATGTAAAAAACTGTGCAAAATCACTCATTTTTCTATCTAAAATACACAATGAACCCTGGCAATAACTAATGGAATTAACCAGAACATTGAGATGGTATTTTTATTCATGTGTACCTTTGCACTAAAAAACCAAAAAGATTAGACACTATAATAAACAGATCAAATATTCTAATATTTACAGTGCAAACATGTATCATGCTAAAATAGTATGATGAGTGAGTTAGTAATTAGTAATATTATAAATTATATTAGAAAATAAATTTAAAAATGTACAGTCAATTTCCAGTTGCCACATTTTAAACTGAAGGCTTAGGAGAAAAAAACTACAACACATGAAATCTCAACAGTATTTTTCATTAGACAAATCAAACATATGACACTGTTGTAACATTGTTCTTACACTGGCAGAATATTTGATGTAAATAATTCAACATCCAGTTCATGTAATACTAACAAATTAATTAATTTTCTCCTTTAATGTTTCAACAAAATTAAATACTGTGAAAAGTTGTGGGCCACATTTATAAGTGATGCTACCTGTTCCACACTAACAGAAATAAAAATCAACTTACTTATATAAAGTAACTCAATAATCAGTAATTAACAAAGATCCAAATACTTCGATAATATGAGAACACACTGACTGATTCACTCTACCAGCAAAAACAACTTTATCTTCTAAGCTACTTGCTTAACTATCTTTTTAGATGCTTCACTGAACCATTTACATATATAATCTACACTCAATGTTACTAGAAAACTATGTTGTCCAACCTTTTAGACTTTTTTAGGTATTATAGGTCTATTTTCTTTCATAGCAACCCACATTTTCCTGCAGTTAAATTAAAAGAGTAAACATATAGTTTCTAACAATATATTAATTTCCAAAATCTGATAAAAAAAAGTACTTAAAATGACTCACAAGAAATATATCGTTTATGAACTACATTATACATACCATGAGAAGCAACACATGCAATATATTCTGCCCTTCAAACTGGTAGAAAACAGAAAAAGTCACAATGAATTATGTGTGCAATTATTTCACTACCACATTCCAGGTAGGATATACATACCATTGGTCACAAAGTGCTACAACACATTCATCGCCTGATCGAGATATGATTTGACGTTCAGGTTCCATGTACAAGATAGCTTCACCCTAAAGCACAATGACCAAAATGAAAAGCTTTAATAAAATTTTAGAAATATTTATTGTATTTATAATTAAAAATTTATGACTTACCATATTTCCTGGTGTCAAAGATACTATTTTTCCCCCAAAATAAGTCTCAAAATTTTTATCCTGCTTTTTCCAGGCAGAAGGTTGCATTGCTCATAGGCCTAAACCAAAGCCTGGAGAATGTGTTTTGATACTAGACAGTATTCCAAGCCCGCTAAATGTATAAGTTACTTAGTATTAAATAACAAATAAATAAACAAGATAATCATAAATGATCACAAAATTCATTGGCACTTCTGCAGTAAGCTAAGGTAAACCAGTCAATGGTCTAATTTGCCTGTTTTCCTTCAAATAATGACATTTTTACTCACTGCAAATGATCTTGATATTAAGGCAACATTTTAAGAGCATATCAAAAGTAAAACTGCAGAAACACTACCCAGTAACAGCAGATATTTGCAAAATACTGCAAGTTTGTTTTGGTTTTGTTCAGAGCATCCTGTTCAGTTGTGTAAGAATTTCAAATACAGACCTGTTCTTGGTAGAAGTTCTTTGTAACAGTTCAGCTGAATCAAATTTTTTTAGCACAGCCCATATTACAGCTTCTACATAAAAAAGGCACTCCTAGAATAGGCTGATAATAACGTTATTGCTGGTAATAATGTAGATATTCCAGTGGTAATATAAGGTGTACACTTTCAAAGGTAAATATGATAAGCATATAGCTCACAAAAAAACAAGTGGGTAAGAGGATTTATGTACCATAAGTCATTAAACAATCCATGAAACATCTTGGTAAGAATGATGGAAGTGCTGCAACCTTATTCCTATATTTAACTTTTTTTTTCAAAATTTAGCTAATCAAATTGGGGGTGCATCTTTGATGCTGGGAAATATAGTCATTTTTACTGAGAAATATTTAATATTTGCCATTAAGAAATATTTTGGATGTTTAGTGTACAGAAGAAATTCCTTTATCAATAGCTCTCTATCATTACATAAGTTCAGAATACCTAATCTGTAATAAAATTTGTAAAACCAAATATTGTTAACAAACAAAAAATATATAAATAAACAAATATGTTTAACACCTGTTAATGGCTCAATAATTTACTTTTGATTCTTTTAAAGAGTTACACTACATGACCAAAAGTATGTGGACACCCCTTCCAATTAGTGGGTTCGGCTATTTCAGCCGCACCCATTGCTAACAGATGCATGATACCAAGCATACAGCCATACAATCTCCACAGACAAACACTGGCAGTACAATGGGTTGAACTGATGAGCTCAGTGACTTTCAATGTCATAGGATGCCACCTTTCCAACAAGTCAGTTCATCAAATTTCTGTCCTGCTAGAGCTGCCCCGTTCAACTGTAAGTGCTGTTAATTTGAAGTGGAAATGTCTAGAAGCAAAAACAGCTCAGCCACAAACCAGTAATCTGCACAAGCTCACAGAATAAGCCCACCGAGTGTTAAAAAATGTAGCACGTAAAAATCGTTTGTCCACAGTTGCAACACTAACTTCTGAGTTCCAAACTGCCTCTGGAAGCAACGTCAGCACAAGAACTGTTCATTGGGAGCTTCCTGAAATGGGTTTCTGCAGCCAAGTAGCTGCACACAAGCCTAAGATCACTATGCTCAATGCCAAGCAGTGGGTGGAGTGGTGTAAAGCACACTACCATTGGACTCTGGAGCAGTGGAAATGCATTCTCTAGAGTGATGAATCATGCTTCACTATCTAGCAGTATGATGGACAAATCTGGGTTTGACAGATGCCAGGAGAATGCTACCTGCCTGAAGTTATTAAACTTATTTTTCTTAAAATATAAAACAATAAATAAAGAAGTAAACATTTCTTTTCTAGCTATGACCTTTGTTGCTGTTTGACATAGGTTGCTAAGCCTTTTAAAATTTTGAATATGGAGGATATAAAATAATTTTTTTAGGATTTATATATACTATTGAATAACCAAAAAATATCATTAATTACTACGTTGATACCATAGAATTTTACTATAATTTATCAAGCTTAGTAACTAAGCTGCATTTAGGTCTTACTCATTAATTACTTATATTTCTTCTGCATTTTCAGCTTAAATGATCTAAACATTTAAACTTATCTATATCCATTTGAACTTGTTAAACCTAAAACACTTGAACCTTAATATATTTTGATACTGAATTGCTCTTATCCAATTTTTTTTTTAACATAAATGAATTTCTATATATTTTTTAGTATTCTGTTAAATCAGCTTACCTTCTCTATCATGTCCTTTTGAATTGATTTTTTAACATCTTGTATTTTCTTTCCACTATATGCACCAACTTGTAATACCTTTAAAAGCAAAAAACTAAATAAGCTCAATGTAAAGTTATAGATTTTCAATCACGCGTCTTCTGCACTTAAAAAAGTTAAATAATACTCTACTTCACCAAAATCTAAACAGAAAAAAACCTTTAAACACTACATCAACCAACTTAAACTGGAAATTACATTACACGTTACTCCACTCCATTTAACCATAACATGACTGGTGAGCATCTTTCAGATGCCAAGCGTATATCTGAATGTCAAATTTCATCCATGTGATTCAAAAGAAACTCATCTGTAAACAATGCTTTTATAATAGATTATATTTATACTTTGTTGCTTACCTTAAAACATTGTTTTCTATTTGCTAAGCATTATCATTCCTTGAGACATATTACACTGCACAACAATTTTTTTGAAAAGTTTTGCTTCCTGAAAAGTTTTTGCTGATTGTGATAGGTACCTGGTGGGTATACACAAATATAGTTTTGGTTTTGCTTCATCACATAGGAACTCTGAGAAATAGACAGTTAACTGTTTACTGGCAATAACGTATTTAATTGCGTTCATGTTTCTAATACGCTATTAAGTTCAACATAATTAAAAGTGTTTTGCTCCTGATTTTCATTTGTCTTCAATGTCTGGTGCATCACATTGCAGTGTCCAACAGTAGTCAGCAAGCATTGATGGATTCCAGTTGCTGAAATATTTTTTCCATTGTAGCAATGTCCTGAAAAAACTGAAGATTTCGATGAAACGGTACGTGATGGGCAAATTTGGAAGTAATTTTCGTGATAAGCAGCCAAAAATCTATAAGGAACACCCAACAGTGTTCAAGAAGCAAAAACTTTGTTGTGTTATTAATGTCCAGTTCCTTCTCTGTTACTAGATTTAATGTTACAACATTTCATTCTCACCGTTTCATGATGTCAGAGAACATGACTTTAGAATTATTAATAAAGTTCAGTTCTGAAAAGAGACAGGTCCAAATGAATGTAAATGATTGGATAGAAAATATTATTATATATTTATGCCAGGTTAGAGTAAATAAAATAGTTTAGCAGCAATTTCTGATTTTCAAGATACTGGATACCTGGAGATCTTGTAGGTGTGGAAATGGATACTTTCAGAAAGCTTAGAATAATTAGGAACAAATTTTGAACTCAGGAGATTTTTTATTGTTTGTTTATGACAAAGATGCTAAGTCTGTCTGTCACCAACTCTAATTTTTAACTGCTAACCATAGGAAAAGTAACTAACCAGTAGCACCTACCAACAACTCTTGTATAACTCTTTTTCAATAAATACTGGAGCTAAACATTACATTATAATGTCCCCAAGACTAAAAGGGCAAGCATATTTAGCACGGGACTTCAATACCACAATCACATATTGTGAGTAAAGTGTCCAAGACGTCAGACACTTACGACAAATTTTTCTTTTCACTTTTCTTTAATGTTATTTTCATTTCTGAAAATTTTGTCTTCATAAATTGTATCTTTGTGAAAGATGCATAAACCTTCTTCTGTGACAAAGCATCAGGTAAGCTGAGTTAGGTTTAGTGAATATGATAACAAATGGTAATATATTCTGATGACACAAATCCGTATTTATTAAATGTCATTGTTAAGTTTATCACATTAAAATAATGCATCCAAGTAAAAATAAAGTATCTATTGAAATCAAACTATATTTATTAGATATACTCTGACCTTCACCAAGAATATTGTCAGGAAAAATCAAAATAATAGGTCTGACAAAAATACTACTATAACATTTTCAAATGTGAGGTTCCAAGTTACCCAAAATATTTTCCAGTTTTTGCTATGTCTCTTACAATTTATAAGCACAAGTTACTGCTCCTTCAGTCAGGAAGATAAAGTATTAAAAGAAATATTTTAATGAAAATCAATCAAGTTAAAACTGGCTGGTTACATAAAATTAAACTTTCTGATCAACAAACAAAGTTTTCAATGGTACTCACTATACTATCCTACTTAAATAAAAAACTACATCATACAGTGTGCCAACTCGTAAAAGACTGAAAACCATTCAAAGTGAAAAATCAACTTAGAAACCTACAAAGAACTGAAATTACTATTATATATTTTTCCACTGTTATAAACATAACTGTTTCTAATTTCTAAATAATAAACTGAAATGACTAATATATATTTTTCCACTGTTAGAAACATAACTGTTTCATTTAAATGTAATATGAGAGTTATGATTTAGACAGTTATGAAAGGCAAGTGGTAATTTTAGTATTTTTAGAAGAGATAATTTATCTCAGGTTTACTTTCATAACTCTTTACATAAAATTTGTTGTGTGGTTCAATTTTTGTGAGTCAATGTGACACACTCAAACCTTCATAACTCTTTTCATTACTCTAAGGATGTATTGTTACATCATAAAGTCTCCTAGTTTGTAGAGTGTTCTAGGCTTCAGTTGAGTAATATAAATAAATAGACAATTAAGATAGTGAAAGTGAAGTTAAACTATGTGATAGTAAATTTGGCCATAAAGGATATACTAATAGGGATTTCTAAAGTGAATTTCATGGTTTGTACAGTAATAACTGACATAGAGGAGAAATAAAGTGTCTTGTCAAAGGGTATTCTAAAATAATTGAATACACCTGTGTGGACTCTGGCAAAAAAGAGAATTATTTACAGCTCTGGATACAACTGTGATAATCAATAGAGCAACTAATTTTTTTTTGTATACACATTTGACTTGTTTTGAGTATATTATTTTAAAACAAGTGGATTGTGTGCTGTCCATTTATTAATGAAATTTATCAGCAACAAGTCACAGACACCTACAGTAAAGAAACCGGGCTCATGCAAAACCTGACTTCCATCCTATAAAGAACTAAAAGTCTCACTACATTAAATAATTAAACACTACAGAAGCCTATCAGACTGAGAACTTCAGTAACTTAACAACCTGAAAACTGTACAATTAAAACTTTCAAATCTATCAGACCTACCAAAAAATTCAATTTGACATAATTCTACTGCAGCAACTGTAAATATATTAGTTTAATTGCTTCCCTTTAAGAGTTTGCATTGCTACCAAACTATCTGATGAATGCAATTAAAAGATACCAACAAGCTATACTATAAACTAGTAGTTATACTACAGAAAAATAAACAGAACCAAATTTTAGCACAGAAAATGAGAATCTTCTTACTCCTTCATAAAATCCTTTTAAATAAACTTTTTCTTTGGCTTCATTCAGTTTTTCTCTGTCATTTTGACTTTGAATTTTTAGTTGTTCACAGACAGTCACAGCACTTAGATTGCCAAAACCTGGAACTTCAATGATAGGTACCTAGAATAAATTAGATACTTTTTTGTGATTGAAAACTAAAAGCATAGCATAAAAAGGAAGTAGAATCTGGAGAAATTTTAAGTAAACAGTAATAAAATATATTTATGTGTTATGTATGATTTAATAAAATGAAAAAAAAACTTTCAAATCAGGTGTCTAATAATTGTTGGATGGACTTAGAATTAAGCTAAATGTCTTAAGCTGGCTGAATCTTATGTGTTGTAACTGATATTGCAATCAAAGATATTGTTAATGTAGGGCAACCAAATGATGAATTAATACATGCTATGCTTAACATGGCTTACGGTGATGTTGCTATGAAGCGTACGGCATGTTTCAAGTGGCATGAACGTTTTAAGGATGGTTGACAGTCCATTGAAGATGATGAGCGTCCTGGACGTCCTTCCACGTCAACTGACGACCCACACGTCAACAAAATCAACACCCTGGTGCGGGCAAATCGACGTCTGACTGTCAGGGAGCTTGCTGAAAAGTGTGGGATATAAGTTGGATCTTGTTACGAGATTTTGACCGAAAAATTGAAGATGCACTGCGTTGCTGCGAAATTTGTGCCTCAAAACTCGTGAGTTTTTGGCCAAACACTCGATCACTGTTCTTCCCCACCCCCCTACTCACCTGACCTTGCTCCTTGCGATTCTTTCTTGTTCCCCAAACTTAAAAGACCCTTGAAAGGAAGATTTGAGATGATTCCCGAGATTAAGGCAAATGCGACGAAGGAGCTGGAGGACATTACAAAAGAAGCGTACTAGGACTGTTTCAACAAGTGGAAACACCGTTGGGATAAGTGTGTGCGTTGGGGAGGAGAGTACTTTGAAGGGGTCCCAGACCTGTAACTTCTAAATAAAGTACATTTTGTTTTATGACGTAAGTCAGTGTATTTTTTAACAGCCCTCGTATTTTTGCTAATTTCAAACACTGACAGTAGTGTATTAGTGTAAAATTCCAAGCATACTGTTTACATATGCTATTTGTTATTGATATAATTGTAGCAAATCATAACACCTTTGCTTCATTTCCACATTCACCTGCTATGTTCGGGAATCATGAAACTTTCATGTGCTCATTTTTCTAAAACATTTGAGAAGTCTCTCAACTGAGCATAGAGTCAGAGTCAGATGCCTCTCAATCACTCATTTTGTCACTTAGTATCACTCCATGTACAGTCAAAACAAAGTCTGATCATCTCCCTCGTATCATACACACAACATAATCACATTCTTCACAATTTTATTTTTAAACTTTACTTTTTTAAACATAAATTCTTTTACATTTAAAAAAATAATTTGAAATGAATTGATTTCAAATAAAGTCCAAATGCGCAAAAATCAACCAAACAGTTTCTTCTATATTTGTGGAAATATATTACAATTTTACAAAGGAAAAACATCCCACACAATATAAAGGTAGCTTACTACCACTATTTTGAGTGTAAAAACTGAAGACTGGGAAAAACATTGGGCTCAACATAAGTGTTGTACAGTTTGTATATCTGACTTGACACACTGACTAAATAAGAAAACAAGTATGCTACTTGTGGTTCCCAGGATACTGAATGAGCCCAAAGGTAGTCTAACTGACAGTTATTTTTGCATGACTAATGTTTCTGGATATTCAGTCAAAGCTAAACAAATACATTAAATATCCAACTGCATTGAAACTAGTACCTCATGTGGATGGTTTTCCATTTCCATCAGGAAATTGGGAAACAGAGACTTATCCTGTGAAGACAACAATGAATCACCTTCATCTAGTAATTCTATTACTGAGGCACCTTAACATAAAGTGCCTCATCTGACACACAAGAGCTAAATGATCTGATTTGTGACTTTTCTTTATCAAAGCAGCATAGAAAACCTCTTGATCCTTGTTTACAACAATGAAACATATTAGCTCCAGGAACAAGAACTTAGTTTATCAAAGTCATCATATAAGATACTTTGTGTTTCAGTACAAAAGTTGATGCACTAATGAAAGAATAATGTAATGTTCATTATTCTCAATAGTAAAGATCCTTTATTAACTCATTTAAACTTAGTCTGAAAGCCATATTTTTGTACAATAGGAATACTAAGACATTGACTCCTGCGGCTCATGTTGTGAACATGAAAGAAACTTATCAAACATGTAGATTATACATTCTTAAATGTAATTTTGAAGGAATAAAGAATTATTAAAGATTATAGAAAAAGTTATTTTTACAATACATGAAAATATTTTGAATGCATCTATCATAGCTCAAAAAATAAAGGTAATCAGAAATGTTTAACATGGTTTCTAGAATCAGGAAATGTTGCATCTTTTCTAGTAGGAAAGAAAAAAAATTTTTTATGTTGTCTGGTGTTATTTAAAATGTAACATTAAACAGTTTTTACATTTAACACATATACATACTGGATCATAGGGAATAACCATATCATCTTTAATTCCAAATTTTTCTCGTAGAGCTTGTTTGTTTTTCAGATCTCTCAGTGCAGCGTAGTCATCAGGAGCATCAGAAGGAACACTTGTTACAATACCAGTACCTGAAGAAAGTATTCAAAACTAGATCATCAATTTTTATTCAGTATTTGTGAAAAATAAAAGCCAGAAGTGATAAATACATTTCTGAAAAATCTTCATTCTTATCAGTCCCATATACAGATACATTAATATATAGTTTAATCTTTTATTCAAGTAGATGAAGGATGAAAATAAATAAAAAAAGAACAATTAAAACTGATAAAAAACACATAAAACTAAGTTTCCTTCCAATGACCAAGTATGCATAAGAGTTTGCATGCTAAATAAAGATGCTCTCCCACAGATAATTCTTTGGAAGGAAAACCTAATTTAACAAAAAATATTCTTTTTACCAAGAAATGGATCTTTGGAGCACATATCTCCTGTTAGAAAAGTAATATGAAGTAGGAATATATCACATACAATAAATTTCAAAATTGAAAAGTTTGCTCCATATTGGCATAATATTTAAAATCATTTTTACTGTTTAAGTTGAATGATATCACAACAAAATTTTACTTGTTCATTAAAAATGATACACATTTCCATACACTCTTATAATTAATGACATCTAAACAAATAATTAGAACACAGTTAATGAAGCACAAACATGATTTAGAAATGTCATGGTTGTGTAATTCAGTAAATTACCAAAACAATTCACATGCAAATCTACAATTGAATATTCAAAATTTACTGGTAAAGTCAATATTTTTTACATTCTTCCAATGTTTAGAAACTATTTTAGAATCATATTAGCTTGTGTTTCATACAGTTCTAAGTCTCTTCTTGATCTACATATCCAGCTTACCTTTTTCTTCTTTGATGGTCAGCATAGGAAGTGTGTAAATCTGTTTATAAGATGTTAGTGGGACATCCAAAGCTAATCCAAGAATATCCTTAGAAAGAGAAAAATATAATTTTTTTAACAAAACCAGTTTAGTGCATTAGAAAAGCACCAATACTTAAGGTATCAACATTCTGTCTATACATATAATTGTATAAATAATAACTTCTGACTGTTCAAGAATTTTTGTTTGCTTGTGTTTAGGCTAAAGTCTGCACAATAGACTATTTGTTCTGCACCAATTGTGAGTATCAAACTCCAATTTTTAACAACATAAGTTCTCAAACTTACCACTGAACTACCACATTACCTAAGCTGCTAAAGAAGTTTACATCAAAATGATACTTGTCTCACAACAATTTAAACATAATGTTTCAGATATTTAAGCCTAATTTGAGAATCCTCCACTTTGAGCATTATTGAAAAAATTGTTTGGTATTCTAAGATACACTAACAATGTGAAAGATTTGGTAAACTATATTTTGTAGAGATATTACTATGCTCTACTTAATAACAAAGAACACAGAAATATTCAACAAACAAAAGGTGGGAAGTGGCCAGTTCTCAGAATAAAGATGTTGAATAATAACATTTTCTTTGATGAGGTGAGCCATGTCACCATATAAACCCAAAGCCAAAAATCTGACAAACACTATAAAATTTAAGGAGAAATAGATTTGTTTAGGATTATATTCAATCCATAACAAAAATTTTTGTTTTAGTTCTCTGTCTTTATACATAACTAATGTGTTAATAGAAATCATAACCAAATCAATGAAATAGTCAGTAAGATGGCTAGCTATACTAAATAGATAAGTCACAGACAAAACTTTAAATACTTGTAGCTATCCCAAATTATAACATTAGTAAGTTCCAAAGTTGGACAGATTCTGTTTGTTTAGACTGTAATTAAGTGTAAAAGCATATTTTACAATTTTTATACATTTTATAAATAAAGATACAGAAACTTGGTTATGGTGAAGTTTAATTCATTAATTTCAAATACCATGTTTTGTTTCTTGTGTGTCCATGAGTGTATTTAGTTCTTGATTTATTCAACCAATAAAACTTGGTGATAAAAAAGGAGTTGGTAGAAGTTAATTCCTTTTGTTTGATCAATTCAATCCAAGCTTTACCCTGAAATGTTTTTGAATTCTCTGCCACCAAACAATAGAGAATTGTGTTTCTTACAAGTTAACTGACCAGAGAAAAAATTAATTTCATATTATTAGCTAGTCAAACTAATTGATGTTTCAAATGGTATGGTAAAGTTATTTATTATACACTTTGTAATTTTGACTATTAAATATAAATTCAAATATAAATTAAATATAAATATAAGTTACTTTTTTAAATATTTTATGGGTTCTTTTCTGCTAAAAGCCTCAGATAATTTTGCATTGCAAAAAAGATGTATACATTCATCAGACTCTAAACTAAAAAGGAATATCAAATTTAATGATGAAAACTATTTTGAAGAGTCCAATTTTCAAACGTGCTAAGGTTATAAAGGTCTCATACTTTTTACCTTCAGTTCACACCATTCTACAACAGTAATTACAATTAATAATAAATAATCTTAATCTCAGTAAACAAGCAAGTTACAAAACAACTTTCATGATCATTCGGCCCAAGGTTATCAGTTGAGTACCACTCATGCCAATAATGTTTTCGACCCTTCAGCCAAGAACACTTGATATGGAGGAGTCTGAATAGCAAAATCACCAAGCACCAGAACAGAAATGTCATATATAGAGCTTCATGTACCATACCTATCACTTTTAAAAAAATTATTATATATTAATCAAAACAAAAGACATACTTTTCCTTCAAGCTCCAAGACAACATCAATTTGTCCATTGTGAGAAGTATAACCTTGATAGCTCAAATTTAAAGCAGCACGCCTGGTACACACAAAAACTTCACCATTGGCCATGGTAAAGGCAATATACTTCATGTCTGGTCGTACCCAGCAGTTTGTCTGTCCATACATTGTCTCTGGTCTCAAAGTTGCAGCCACTAAGTATACCACCTTCCCTGTCAGCTCTCTAAAAATGAGTAATAATTCTACTTACAACTTACTTTGAAACAGTAAAATTGCAATTTTTATGACAACTGCACAAAAAAAAATAACAGACACACAGATAACACTATAACCCTGTAAGTACAAGACATTTAGATAACAACTATCTCATTCTTTAGGTTACTAAGGTACAATATAATAAATATTTCTTTCCTTAAGCATTAGATAACAGTTTTTTACATTCTTTAAGGAAAGGATAAATCCGTTTGCTTTGTGTCTCACGTACAACTACATAGAGATGTAAAATTATCCTCCACCTGAACTTTTTAAAATCCATTCCATCATGATATCACAACAAATTGTTACTTGTTTATTGAAAATAATACTCATTTCAACACAGTCTTGTAATTAATGACATCTAAATAGATAATTATAACACAAGAAAAGCAGTTAATAAAACATAAACATGATTTAGAAATATCATGGTGGTGTACTTTAGTAAGCTACCAAAACAATTTACATATAAATTGTTTATACATTAAAAAAAAATTCAAAAAGTATGCTGTGTTATAAACTTCTAGTTTCTACAAGTTGATATAAGTTTACATATTATAAATGACATATAACTACTTCATCAAACAACACTGAGATTTAGTATTGATATTGTTAATGTAGGACCTTCCAATGTACTCGCACATTTTAAATCATACTTTAAATGCAGTGTCATACCATATACAAGTTAATAATGACTTGCTGTGAAAACAAAAGTTAAAACATATTTAGTCAAGTAATAGAAACTGTCTCTATAGAATTCAAATCTTAAATTTCAACCTTTAATTACCTTTGTCTCAACTTTTTTTAATTTTTGGCAACAGTAACATTTCTTCCTTAAATACAAACCACACCCCACTGTCCTCACAACTCATATTATTATTATTATAACTTTTGAGATGTACCAAGTAAACTGAAGCAGGTGACATCTGATCAAGGCACAATAAAAATGTTATGAATTTTTAATCATGACTAACAAACTTGTATGCAATAGCAACGTAGTCCCAACTTTATACTATTTCACAATATTACACTATTAACTTAATACATTATAAAAAAATTACTTCATATAAAAATTCCAAAGCAATTTATAATTATTCACTTACCTAATGGCTTTGAAATTTATTGCTTATAACATTAAATATTCCCACCTAACATAAAATCAAGAGTATACTGAATTTATATAAAGAAATTCAAATACTGTAAATGTCTAGAAAAAACATGAAAAATATTTTTCTTATTGAAAATAAATGTTAAAAGTGATCAAAATATTACATTTACATATTACTGTAAATGTGTTTGGTATTGAAATGGCCTACAATCATCTCATTCCAAGATGAAAATACAAGTTTAAGTGGTGTAATGAGCAAGTTTTAAAAGTGGATTTTAAAAACAAGATAACTTTTTGATCTCTAAAAATATAAATTTTTAAAACTTTGTTTAATTCATATTTACAATGATTCATAAAGTTCACCATCTTTAAATAACCTGGGCTTAAAGTAAAATAACACAACTATATTTGTCAGTTTTACCTAAAGTTAAGTAAAACAAGACAAAAAGATGTGTAAAGTTCTAACTTTTTGTAGAAGTACCATTAATTTATAAATATAAAAAGTAAGTACTGCAGTATATCCTGTTAATAATTAACAAAAACATTTAGACAAATTTTATTTCATACAATGATGTATTTAGGGATTTAAAGGTCTGCTTCTGTATGACCATTTATTACACTTGTTTTAGTCTATTTTATTCTTTTAATTATTTATCTAGTTACAAATAATAATAATATTATTAAACTGAGATAATAATAAATTACTTTTTATATCTTTAGTAATAAACACAGTCCACAGGAATATTTGTTTTACATTAGTTATGGCAATAAAAACATAAGAGACAAGCACAAGAATAAAGTAGTCATTCAAAGTAGCTTACATGACATCAAATGTATTCCAAAGTTAAATTAAATTCATTTCATGCATTACATAACATGCAACAAAGATAAATCATATACACAAAAACAATTCTTAAACAGTCTAAACTAATTTCTTATATTATAGTTACTGTATTACATGGTTTTATGCTTACATAGGTTTCATAACCTGACACCTATTTCAAATTCTCTAACACTTGTATTGCTTAGGTATTTTGATATGTCACAAAAAATTTTATGAAGACGTTTTTCTGATAAAAACTATTTTACACAGTAAAAACCATGGATTTGACATTATGATGACTTATGGGGAAATTTTTGCACTTTATGTTTTTAAAATGGTAATGTAAAGAAAATAAAAATCAAGAAATTTATATGAGCTTTTTCTATAGTTAGTGATGAAATATGTTAAAATACCTTTTTTGATAGTCATCTTATGCAAATACCTATTTTAGTCTTATCTAAATGAATAGATAAAGTACAAGTAATCTAAAGCTTTGTTACAGTTACCTACTCCAGGAGGGAAAGAATACTACAAAGTATATCTACAGTAGAATGTTGGCTTAAATAATAATGGTATAGACATAAATCAGCCCTGAATAATTACCTTTCATGTCTTCAGGTTAAAAAAAAAAGGCAAAATTAAGGTAAAATAAAACTAAAACAAACTTGAAATGAAAACTAGTACAACAATATGCATATCTGACTAATCTCAAATGGACTAAATGAATTTTGAAATATCTTTGCATCATATTACAATCATGAAGCTGTCCTTTACATAGGAGGAAAAAATACAACTATCCCATAAAACAGTAAACAAGTTCTTTTACTGAAAGTAACATCTTAGGCTGAATTTTGCCCAACTTCAATTGAATTTCGTATTTCAGAATTTGAGCTTAGGAGAAGTTAAAGATATGAAATATTTTTTTATGGGACACTGAGATACATAATATGTGCATACTAAAATTGTAAGAGCTGAAAGTTTATAAGAGTTAATCTCATATCCATAAAAAATATGATTAAGTGAACAGGATATTCACATTCAATGGTGAAACAGTTTCACACACACACACACACACACACACACAAAAGCAAAAAAAAAGCATCAAAATTAAGGTACATATTTAATTTTATGAAAATGAAAGGTGGTCAAAGTGCATATGCCTTGATAATTTACACAGTGCTATTTAACGATATCACGAATTAGAAACTGGAGTAATCGGGCATTCATTTTACCCTGCACTGGTGGTTTAGCAACAGTTCATGTAAAGGCGAGTAATTATCATATATAGCTTATGGTGCTACTGATAAGCTATTGATATGTATTGGGGGGGGGGTTCTAGAGGTTATGCAACTGAAATACGAAAACTAAAAAGAACAAAAATATTTCTATTCTTCACATAAACATTACTTTGCATTGACTTGTTGAAGTCTAAGTTAAACTGATGTTATGAATTCAGACATATCTTAAGTACAAATACATTTGCAACATATCTGATTTTCTGTGTACAACAAACTTATTTTACTAATTGTTAGTCACACTTCAGGTAGATACAAAAAGTAAAATCAGAATTACAATCCACATTTCTTATGCAATACAGGATTAGTCCCATGGATTGATCTTATGCACATTCAATTAAAAATTGTGTAAAACTGGAGTACAAAAACAGAAAGAGGACCAAAAACATAAAATATACATAACTTAATATCACTAACCTTAGTTTTTCAGGTAAAGGTTCAAGAGCTCTCATTTTGATTAAGGTATATTCTTGGGGTCCAACTCCCTGAACAGAAAAAAAAATATAACAGACAATTACACCTTCTCACATTTTTACTTTATAAGTATACCACACATTACAAAGGAGAATAAAAAAACATTTAAGTTTTAATCAACCAAACAATGTGTTTCTGAAAATGAATTAATCACAAGTTAATTTAATTTTATAAATCTTTTCAACACAAAATCCTGATTTTGTCTGACTAACAACATGAATCAATGCATTTTTTCGCCTCCATCTTAAACTCGGAAACTAAAAGCTACAGCACCCAATGGATGTAGCGTTTTTGTTGTTTCATAAACACAAACAGAAATGAAAAGGAGTTTAGTAATGTGTTTATTATAAATACTGTACACTCCAAGTAAATTTGCCAAGTACTAAGATAATAGTAATGGGAAGAATGCTTACATAAAAGTTAAAATTTACCTACACTAACAATGTAGTTATGATAGATACTTACATCCTCTTACACCCAGCTTTTCTTGACTTATACTGTCCTCTATATGCAAATTTCCTCTTATCACTAACCATCACCATATCTCCTGAGGACTGACATCTGGAGGATGGCAGGAAGGAGGATGCTTTAGCCAAAGGGACAAACTGCATACTGGCTAACACATCATCTCATACTCCAGTGGAAAAAAAGAGAGGAAACAGCACACTGAAGAGTACAGAGGAATGTTGCACCAGAGATAGTGTAATTGTTGAGTGCAATACTGTGACCTATGAGATATAGATCATCTGGGATGGGCAGTAATCCTTTTCTGCTTTACTCATGTTAGTCTATGAGAGTACGATCCAGGACAAACATCTTTCTGAAGCAAAATATTGCAAGGTATACTTACAAGCAGTGTTCAGGGACAACCTCATCTCAATGGTGGGCATATATGACATACAAGCCACACAGTGCAGATCTAAGGATAAGCATACTTAATCGGGCGACACTTGCCACAGAGCAGGATTCACCTATGCAATAAAGGCCCCTACAAAAAACATTAAGAAGAAAAAGGAACACTTATCCACTCAAAAAGCCATTGTGGAATGTAAAATGCAAGCAGGAGGAAGACAAACCTTTACAGAAGAAGAAAAGGCTAAGTGGTAGGGGGTGGTCCACATATCGGTGCTAATGACATCCTCCAGATATAAGAAATGAGAAGCCAGGGAAATGGTAATGTGATGGGAAGATGCATGGAAAAGATGACAATCATCAGGAGAAAAGGAAGAATAAGCCAGGCAAATCTACTGGTGAATCTGACCCATAAGGATAATGGGAGAAAGATTATGAAACTAGAAAGGATTCCAAGGAATAAATAAGACGTGGGAAGCATGGAAGAAATCAGTGTGTGCCACATAACAGCAGAGAGCTCTGACCAGACAGAGCAGGCAATCAGGATTAGAATGGTCATAAAGGTTTGATACTGAAGAAAGTAAAACAGTTGCAAAGGCAGAATTACCTTCCTGAGTGGCCAAAGTTTTGGGCAGAAAAGAAAGATCTTGCAAAAAGAACTACATAAGAACTGAAAAAAAAAGGTATGATAGATATCAATAGAGAATACATTCAAATGAAGATGTCCGAACAGCAACATAAGGAGAATTGAATCTTCAAGGTGATATAAAGAACAGATCAACAAGGGTTCAAAAAGAGAAATGTTATAGGCACAAAAAATGACATTGAGGTTCCATAGACCAGCAGTGAAATCACATTATTTATAAGATAACCCATGAAACCCAAAGGATCAACTACTATGGGCAAAGCAGAGAGGCTTAGCTACCCCCAGGACCTGAACCTACTATGTAGTCTCTAAGACTGTCAGTTCCTCAAAAAGTGCCACAAGTACTAATAGAAATATGAAAAGCTGCAACCCAAAAAGAGAGGAAAGAGTAGGGCAAGACACAAGTTCAGGAAGGGGTTGGAAGAAATGGGAGGCCAATTACCTTTGGGGATTGGTGTGCTATGACCCCACACACTCTGGTAGACCATGCTTTGGCATAGCACCATTTTATGTTTCCTAGTCTCAGAACATTTCTTCAAATGAGATGGGTAGGTAAGGAATCAAAGGAAATGGGAAACAAATATAAAATTCATCATACCTGAAGTACTGAGTTGAAAAGAGAGAAGAAGGCCTAGATATCTCCCCTTGAAATAAAATGCAAAAGCAAGGCATAGGAAAGAGGAGGAAACAGACTGTCAAATTCACATCCTCATGTTCAATCATACCCTCATATGGAGATATAGGAGAATCATTGAACAATCCAGAAATCTGCCTAAAGGCAGCCAACTCCCTTCGAACAATGATGTTATCTCCTCAGCAGAAAAAGCCTGCCCTGATGTCACTTGAAGCTTTCAATGCAAGTAAAAAACAACAACAACAACTTGAAACAATGTCTGAGAGTATATTTTTATATAACAATGTCAATCTGTGTGAGATTTTACTTATTAGCTGTGTTGCTCATTTTATTCATAAAGAAAACAGAACTCACCTCACCAGAACTTCTGTCATGGTCCATGCATGGTTGGTTGTCTTTTGGAGAAAAGATAGTGTACCTAGATTTGTTGCAAAAATAAATATAAACTATAAATATTAAGTGTCTGATGAACTTTTCTGTTGCAACACTATGCATTACTAGCTACAAAAACAGATAAGATTTATAATCTCTACTTCTATTAATAATTCCTAGTTGTACATACAAAACCTTACCAATATAATGAAGTTTATGTTTACAAACAAATGATGTTAATGTCTAATCACTAAATGATTTCATTAAGTACTTCCCGTAATACAACTTATAAATTGTATGTCATAACAGCTATACAAAACTTTTCAAATACAATGATTAATTGCAATGATGAGAAATGTACATAGCATAGAAAAAAGTATCAAAAGAAGAAAAATACACTCTATCTTAGAGTGGTCTATACTTCCAAGAAATAATAGAATAAATGTAAAATAATGAACAAATAAGAACACACCCACATTAATAACAATAAAATATAAATTGATGAGAAGGATATTCCTAATAATAACTTCTTAATTAGTGGAGACACAATGAATTCAACTGAATTCACCAACTTTAAAACATGATGCTACTTTAGATTGAAAGATTTCCTGTTGTAATTTTAAGTATATGAAGTAACTAAACCATTACAGTAATCAAACCACAAACAGATAAAAACAGTTTAATTAAATATAGCAAACATAAAAAAATTGACTTTCACAGTCAAAAAAGTACTATGGTAACTAGGTAACTACATCAGATGCAAGTACACTCGTAGTAGAAATGGATGATACGATCCAACATGGATTAAGATTAAATAATCAGTCATTATTTCAAATACTAAATATCACAGTAAAATGGTCTTTACTGCAATTTTCCTGAAATAATTTTTATTTAACTTGAGATCAAACATCAATCCTTTTCCTCTTTTTTTTTTATTGAGAATATTCTCCATTTTTTTCTTAAATAGATCATAGCAAACAAATCATAATGAAAAATAAAAACAAAAAACTTTTCTCTGTTTCCGAGACACACAGTTTTCTACAAGTTATCTCAAAACAAACTTGTTGAATAATGTTTTTATTGGTCAAAGTTCACTTAAATTCTTCATAATCTGTATGAAATTACTATTACCTACCAAATGGCCAAATTATGTCAGTAAGTGCAATTAATTATCAAAATTACTTTTATCACTATATAACAAAAAAATTAAAACTGTGTAATGAAATAAAATTTAAAAAATGTAAACAAAATTTCATTCAATATACTGAAGGGCAAAAAAATCAATATACCTCTACCTGACACAATGCCTCAGAAAAAAAAAAATCTAAAAAAATACAATATTTCACATTTGTTATAGATAATTATAAAGTCAAACATTATCTCTCTTTCTTTTTTACACTAAATGTTCTACAAAATAATGTATATAAGTTATGGAATCATTCAGAAATGTGTTTGAAAATATGTAGTAATTAAAATGTACCTTATGGCTGATCTTTATTCCAGTAACAGAAAAACTAAGTATATTAAAAAAAAGAAGAAAAAGAGTTATAATGGGTACTAAGTACTTTCCAGTAGTATCATACTTCCATACCAGCACAATTTGATTTTGAATGAAGTAACGTTTTGCAATTATAGTGCATGTTCCACCCCACTTCCTTGGCCTTGTTCAATAAACACCAACTTATGGAACCCCAATATACATGTTTTTTCAAACCACTTTAAATACAGAAAATTGGTTCATTAAACAAACAGCTCAAATGTCAAAATGAAGTGTATGTATCACAAGCAGCCATGAGACTTGTTTGTCTCAAACTGATGACTTGTACTTGCAGTAAGATCACAGTGTTATCACTTGAATGATAAAGATCATAATGGGAACTTCAATTTCAATCAAACTACTCCTATGATGTATGAACAATGAAGTTTTGTGATTTCTCATAAATTACTTCAATGATAAATAAAACCTGTAATATTTAATATGACTCACATTTTACATAAGTATCTCCAACTTAAAATGATATAAATTTATCGGCATTATTTACGTGACTAAATGAAGAAACTGAGATGTAACAAACATGAAATGAAAATGTTTCATTGGAAACTTTAGTCTATAGATATTATTAACTGATTTCATTTCAGTTTCATTCAAAAATTTTATTATTACTTTCTTGTTTCAGAGGATAACTTAAAATTAGTTGTTAAATGGACTATCAAATTAAAATAGAAAGAGTTGTTTCATGTTGCCCACTGCTTTTGGCTCACTAATATTTATTTTATTTATATATATATAAACAACAACAACAACAAACAAAAAAACTTTTGAGTTCAGATCCTGTTACTATTTGTCATGGCATTGGCCAGGCAATCAGCTGTTGTTTTTATACACAGAGAGTTGGTTGCTATGACTCTTATATTTTAATTGGCCTTGCCACATGTCGTAATACAATATATTTGAAGTACATTCTTGAATACAGACACCAAATATTTGTAAATTTGTTAATATTTCAGAGTTTAAGTTACAAAATTGGATAATAATTATTAGTTAATTCAGACTAGCAGGAAGTATTAGGAAATTTGATCATGACCTAAACTTTATTTGATAAATAACTTTACACGTGACATGATGCTGCAAAGATTGTCATACTTCAGTGGTACACTGTGAACATGTCTCATTTTAGTCAGTGAAACTGTTTTATTGGAAAAAAAATGGTACAATTCAATCAGCACAAAATAGCATTTATTGTAGAATTTTGTGAACAACAAATTGAGACAAAGGATCAGCCCACTAACAGCCCCACAAAGACTGTTTGTGAGAACTGTTTATAGCCTTTATGCACTTTCCAAAAATGAAGAACTGTATCCAGGACAATCATAGTGAATATTAAAACATTTATGTACAGGATTAAATTATTGTTGGTAGCTCTGTATCTTCATTCTTTCTTTTCACCTTTCCCACTGAAAGTGACAGAGGTAATGTTTTTATCTGTTTGTGTATGTTTGGAAAGGTTTCTCAAAAATGACTGAAAGGATTTGAATGAAAGTTGATTTACATTTGGACCATAACCAAACATAGAAATGATCAGCCTATGGAGGGTCAAGGCCACAAAAATCCAAAACTCCCCATCTGTTAATATAGGGACTGATTTTTCACACTAATTTTGTTCTCTAAAGTCAAGTTTAATAGGATTTTGATAAAACTTGGTGGGCTTACGTACAATACTGTTCCTCCTCATTCTGCCAAAAACAGTCTATGGCCGTTGATAATAATGGGACACACTTCTGAAATTTGTGAGAGCCAAGTATGATAAAGGTTGTGTGGCAGAAATAGTACTCTACTGAGTGTCCCTACATATTATGTATTTGTTTTACCACCTTTTTTATTTCTCTTTCACTATGATATATTCTCTGAAATGGGCCTGCAAAAGAAAATTATAAAAATTGCCTTTACAAGCAGTATTTCAAAAAAAAAAAAGAAAAAAAAAAAAGGCACTCTTCTCAGCACTAAAGTGCTCCATAATATAAGTTCAGGACACTTTCCTCACTACTCTCTGCATTTATTAGTTTCTGTCGATTTTAAAAGTAATGAATAAATTACCTTTTACCAAACTGTATCTTATTCTTTTTTTTCAGGTGAAGAAACTGCCAACACACAAATGAGTCATAGTACGAATTTACATCTGTAGTAATAAAACTACGCCTCCAGTCAACCTGACAGAAAAAGTTTAGTTTAGATAAGAATAATAAATGATATTTACTGTTGATTTTTCAGTATCATAAAATATGTATTCAATGGCTTTCAAGCTTTAGATTAATAAGAGAAATACCTTCACTTTAAAAGAGAATCTATCACTTTAAGAAATAATCACGTTCAATACCTCTTTCAGGAATAAAAATGAACTTTATGTACTTCTATATCAAACCTGTCCCAAAGTAAATGTAATATTGGGATGTTTTCTACTCCTTATTACTAATATGAAAAAAACTGAACAACTGTGGGTTCTATTGTAACTTTGTGCATAGTTAATATACCCTTCAAATGATATACAAAACTTTGAAATTTGAAAACAAACCACTTAAAATGTTTCATAGCTACAAATATTTTTAGCAGTGTGAATACAATTGAATGATATCTCTTTCAAATGTCTTTAAAATTTATTTGAGCATATACAACTGAAATAGTATGCTATCTGTCTTTACAGTGTGAGAAAAAACCATCAGTAATGAATTATGAAGTTGTTAATATTACAAGGTCATGAACATATAAAGTCTGATGTGTATTATTTACACAACTAGTTATGCAAAAGTAGCAATAACTTCTCTGATTTATTCCACAGACAACTGCTTTTCAATGTTTAAAATATGTTAGTAATAAAGATACCTAATCAAGACTAAATGTGAATTTAAATCTGGCATTCTTTAACAACATTATTAAATCAAAGTATATTTAAAGACTAAGCACATATACGTAAACACAGAATAAAATTAGATCAGTAGCTTCAAACCAATTTCAATAGGAAACTTACTACAAACACATGTTTTAAAAGATAATTATGTTTTCAGATACGGTATGTATAATTTCAGTTGCCTGCATTCCTACATATAACAAACAAACTTGCAGGACACTGAACAACAGAGGTCAGGAGGAAATTAATAGTTATTCTGAAATTTCTTTAAGGTAAGCTTAAAAAAACATAACAGTATCATGCAGTTAACACCAAACTAATCTTAAATATATGATAAGAAAATGAAGGTATGCCATGAGCACTGACCACTAATCAGATTCTAAAAGGAGCAAAAAAGTGTGACAGTTTATCTCCTAGGTACCCATTTCACCTCCACTAAAACCTGTCAGAATAAAACAAGAAAGGGAAACAGAAGTGTGAGAATTTGTGCCTCACTTTTATTGTCGTCAACTCTGGTTCAGACACCACAGAGCTCATAAGTTCCCATTGATTGCCCTACTGGCTAGTGGTATTGTAGTAGATAAAATATTTGAGTATAATATGATAAAAAGGCATTATAGGTTTAAAGAAAGGGGTATTCAAAAGTTTAAGAAGTTAATAAAAGCCTGTTTACCAGGAAACTGAATTATATCAAAAGTTACTGACAATTCTCAGGCAAACAGAAATAGCCTGAAATCCTGGATATTCATTAGCCATAATAAGTTCTTAATCTTCAGTAGAAAGTTTGTGTACCAAAGTGATTAGGAAATCCAATCCTCTAGATATTATGAGAGGTACACCTGTTGTTGTAGGAGATGGGATGCTTCTCAGGTGGTTTTAACACTGAACCAATGAAAGCCAAAAGTAATCATTAGTTCTTTATCTTCTAATGTTAATTCCAGTTTGTTACACATTCTATCTGTGAATTTATCATTCAAAATAAAAATGGTTACTTAAAATACTGGGATTTGCAGATTTTTACAACAAGTTGCAAAGGAAAATCAGCTACATTTTCTATAACCTCATAATTTTGCACCGAGTATTCATAATAACAACACAAGAAATAAAATAATTGAAATTTGTCAATATTTCACAGTAATAATGAATATTTTCTTGAAAAGAAATTCTCAGAGTAATCAATAAAAAAAAAAAGTTACAAAATTTCTCCATTTTCAGAGTTTCTTGAAGGTCTTAAATGCCATTAAAAGATCAAGTTTAAATCAAATGGACCACAAAAATAAAATATCAAAAACTTGCCTTGAGTCCCATTCTCTTTAAATCTTCTATAGCAAGAGGTGGAAAGTATTTCAGCCAGTGGTCTGAATCAGCAAAACGGACAATCTCTTCATCACTTAATCCCAAAGACTGCATGATTTGCCACTGATAATGTGCTGCTCCAGTTTTAGCAGTAGCCTTGCTCTGTTTGGAGATGAAAACATATTGATAAAATCATAGAGTAAGTATTCAGGTAAAATAGCATATAATTTTTTCTACAAAGAAGCCCTTTTTTCACCTGTCTTATAAAAGAGTTTTCTTTATATGAAGAAAATGTCACTGCACACATTTTTCTGACAATTTTTTATGACTTGTATAAACTAGTAATGCAAATTTCTAACAAAATTATCAGTAACTGTATACTTTGCCAATGTCATTTGGAGTTATTTAATGACTGTATTCTAACTCTAGAGTTATGCATTAATTCTTCAAGATAACTTTAACTACTTCTATTTATTATTTTCTGCAAGTAGCCTAATAGTTTGTTTGTTTTGTATTGAATCATCCCTATAACTTAATGTACCTTAATATTCTTCATTGATAAAAAGCAAAGAAGACATTCACACCAAGATCAAGCTGTGATTGTTAGGCTTAACTCTTGAAGTTCTCAAGACATCTTTTGCATAACTTTAGAAAATGACATGTGATTTTGCATTTTTTGTACCATTATGAAAAATTTTATTCTTTAATGTTTGGAGCATTCTTTTAAAGGCATAATAACTTGTTTCACTAAACTGCTGAGTTACCAGTAACTGTTTTAATTTGTTTTTTAGCTTTATTACAATTACAGGCCTTAAGTGAATATTTCAAATATATTTCACTGTTTTCAATAAAATCTTCTAACTTTTAATATTTGCATTTATGTAGTCACTAATTTCTTTTTACTTTGAATAAAGCTATATTTTACAAGTTTTGAGCTTTTATTATCAACTCTTGTAGTGAAAAACATACAATGATAGTTTCATTAAGAACAATTATTAACATGTTCAATATATATATTAATTTTATATATTTTTAATATTCTTATTATTTTAATTAATATATATTAATTTTATATATTTTTAATATTCTTATTATTTTAATTAATATATATTAATTTTATATATTTTTAATATTCTTATTATTTTGCAACTATATTTGAATTTAAGACAAACCTAAATTTTCTAAGCTAGCCAAACCCTACAAAATACTGTTGGGATTATGGCAGGAAGTACTGTTAACATTGATGGTATGCACTTCCTGAATCAATAAATTTTAATAATTACAAGTTTTGTTTTATGATTTTCCATGCAACTAATTGAACCACTGTGTTAGTTATAATAAGTACTTGACCAGTTTTTAGTTCCAATCTATGTAGGTAGTTGGGTCTGATCAAAAATTATGAGAAAAAGTATCATTTATGTCAATCCAAATGCCTAGTTATTTTACTAGTTTAAAAACTCAAGATGAGACTCCATTTTCTTGTTTATAGATACAGCACATTTAAAAGAAACTTTCAAACATGCTTACTTTACAAAACACATGATTTAAGTGGAAATTTAATCAAAATATCCCAAATAATTAATATTGCAGTTCAAGTGGTTAACATATGCAAAAACATCACTTACTTTCTTCCCTTTAGCCTTGTCAACTAACATAGTTTCTGTGGGGCTTGGCTTAATGTTGGCTTGATGGTTGTTATCCATCTCTTCATCTGGAAAAACAGGTGGACACCCAAAATCTTCCATTTCATGTTTCAGTTTATCAGCACATGCCTGTTGGTTCAAATAAATGCAGTTTGTAATAAAACATTGGATAATAATGTAATAAAAATACACTTTCAAAGCCAAACAGTCATAAAAACAGTGTAAAACTCAACCACTAAGAAGTCACATTAAGTGAAATTCTTCCTTTTGGTCAATAAATGTTGTTACTTTACTATGATACGTATTTAGAATCATAAACAACTGAAATAGTAGAAAATAACATACCTACAGCAAACATTAATTACAAGAAAAAATAAATGCAATGCTTAAGTTAATCATACATAACTGTTCAGGGTTCAGATTTTTCTAACATCTCTCTTTTTTTCTGTTTTATTTTTAGATTAAATTATGCAAAATATGTACAGAATGAAAAGCACAAAATACTAAATGATCATTATTTTTTCTTTAGAGATTATTTCTAAACTTTGATTACAAATCCTGTTTTTGCTTTCAAAATTTCTAAACCTGCAATAAAACTAAAGTAATGGTTCATTTACAACAAACTTTGTATCACAGAATTCTAAATAACTACTGCAGAAAAAGACCTTTTCTTGCATATTAATTTCAATCTTAAACAATTGTTAGACATTGTTTAACCGACAGAATTATTCCAATCTGTGTATTTATGATCAAAATAGTCTTTTCCTCTGAGTTGACAGTCAAAGAAAGAATATTTCAAATATACACAGACCAGTTTAGATGGAAATGTACCCTCTGAGGATAATTATAACAATGTCAAATATTGGAACTCTTTATAAATTTAGGCCTAATAGAAATAATGGCATATGGTACTGCATTGCAAAATAGCCAATACCTGTATGTTATAAACAAATTGTACAAAATAATAAGAAATCTGCACATCACAAAATTGTTTCTAGATATTTCTTTGAAGACTGAATGAGTGATCAAAACAAAGTTTGTGTAAACTGACTTATAAAAATGAAAAATATCATTTTACCTTTTTAACTTAATCTACAACCACAACTTATGCTGTTTTTTAAATTAAGCACAAAGATACACAATGGGCTACCTGTGCTCTGCTCACCACAGGTATTGAAACCAAGATTCTAGCATTATAAATCCACAGACATAATGCTGAGCTACTGGGGAGCAACTTTTTGTGCACAAAGAATTAACTGAAAAGTTTAAAAATAATAATGTCAGGTACAAGCAGTTCAGTTTTTTTATTTCCTTCCTTTTTGAGTTAAAGCACTGTCAATACTTTTCTGAGAATTTTCATACAGATTTGTGAATATAAAAGTTTCATTCTTATCAAATGTAAGAATGTATATATATATATATATATTCATTTTTCAGTTTATTAAAATTTCAATTTTTCAAATATTAATTGATTTTTTTTTTTTTTGAATATTGCGCAAAGTTACACAAGGGCTATCTGTGCAAGCCATCCCTAATTTAGCAGTGTAAGACTAGAGGGAAGACAGCTAGTCATCATCACCCACCACCAACTCTTGAGCTACTCTTTTACCAATGAATAATGGAATTGACCATCACATTATAACACCTCATGGCTGAAAGGGTGAGCAGGTTTGGTGTGACGGGGATTCGAACTCGCAACCCTCAGATTATGAGTTGAGTGCCTTAACCACCTGGCCATGCTGGGCCTATTAATTGATAAACTTTAGTTATGTTTTCATACTTTCTAATTTCTAAATGAACCAGAACAATGCTGACTACACTGAAGGAAAAAAACCTAAGTATAAATGATATTAAAACAAAGGTTTTAACTCATCATTGAGACTTCAACACAATAAAGATATAAACACTTCAAAATCTGTATATATACATATATTTCTTTTAAGTAGTGGATATCAGTTGAACTAAAGCTAAACTACTTGGTAGTTATTTTGATGAAAATTATTTCTAGAGAAATAATTAATTATCAAGGGTGATCAAAGACTGAACAATCTTCCTTCACCCCATACAAAGCTTATGAATTTGAAATTAGTGCAGGAGTTAAGTTTATTATAAACTGATTAAGATTATAATTACAGAGCTGTTGGTTAAAAAAAAAGCAGACAGAAGAGAAAGGAAGGGTAATGTTGAGGCAAGCAGAGGTAATGGAGAAGTTGAATCAACTCAGACAAGCTATATCAACAAATAAGCTTTATTTGAACCTGGTATGAATTAATAACTCCAAGTTCCAAGGCTGGAATCTATAGATCATATGTCTGAGAAATTTGAGAGTGAAGGAAAAAATCCACTTTCACTAGCCAGGACCAAATGAAGTCCAATTAGTGCAAAGTGAAGAACTAGAGAAGACTGCATAACATCTATGCCTGAAGTTTGAGCTTCTAGAAACTTGGTTGTATAATGTCAGAACATGGTTTCTTCCACAGAAATGGCCCAAGAAGAAGTAAAAGAGGCAGACACTCTGGAGGATACCACAGCAGTAGACCTAGAGCATGGCTACCAATCTGGTGTTATTAACAGAACACAACATCAAGTTGGAACAAATCATATTTAGTACCCTTGGTAATATATGAAATGGAAGGGAAGACCTAGAGTTGTAATCCTGTCTTGTCATGACAGAATTCATCCATTGACAAAGCCTGAAAGTGAGGTACTGGAGACCAAATTGCCAATAGCTGGGTGTTCCAATGAAAGGCCAACCCACCAATCAGTGCTGCAAAATGAGAGCCAATACAACACAACCTTTCAATGCAACAATATTTTGTTGGGAGAATCTCTTTAGGTTCAGATACTTTATCTGCAACTGCAGACATCTCCTGTAGAACCTGCAAGTTAGTAGGGTGATGTGATAGAAGTGGTCCTGAGAAAGTAGGTCTAATATTCGAAAACAAGGAACCATGGCCCAAATGCATCCTTGATGACAATACACCACCAAGGAATGATCAGAGTGAAGCTTGATAATTTATCCCTTAATAAGCCCAGACCATAAGGTATCACATTTTGAAGAGGAAAATGGGCTAAAACATTGTGTGGGGAACTTTTGTTTCATTGTCCATATATATACCTGGGAATTCCCAATTGTTGGGATATGCACCCTAACTTTGAAGCAAAGCATTCTTGAAGAGATAGATAAGGTGGCAGCAGAGAAACCCATGTAGTGTCCTGACTTAACAATCATTTGAGATAGAAAAATGATTTCAACTAACTGGGGAATCTAGTGAATTAATGTTTATGATACCTCAGTGACATAAAAATCATAAAAGGATCTCTTATGCTCTTGCTTAAAAAACATAAGGGATTTTGGTGATGCTTACATTCACAGAAGAGAAAAAAGACATCTGTGCAGTGGGAGAAGGAGATGTGAGTAAGAGTTTGGGTTCCTGTTCTATAGCTTGGAGCTGGATGGGAGTCAGCTGAGCCTGTTTAAGAGACAAGTTGGGAAATAAAAAATATCCAGACTGATGATATATTGAACTGGAACAAGAATAATGTCTCAGTCCTGAAAATGAAGCCTGCCTTAATTGTTTCTGAAAGTAGGATCAGGATGTGATAGTTTAATAATTGCCAAGAGGTGCCAGCAGTAACCAGTTATTTATGCAATGGTGTGTACACAGTGTGATGGAATGGAGATGATAAGAAAAAAACTCATATAATATAGTAAAATCCACGTGAAGCGAATGTGAATCTGAAGATTAAAGCACAGAACTGCAGTAACAGACTCTGAAGCATAAAAAATGCTAACGATGGTGAGTTGCTCCCACTACAGCAGTGTGCGGATAAGGGCTGACACAACAAACTTGGATATCCCCAATCCCGGTAAAAAAATATCAATTTAGATTGAGGAATGAATTACTTGTGAAAATTGGAGAATTTAGCCATTGATATAGAAGAGAAAGATCAATGACGGGAAAGAAATTTCCTCTCTTCTTAGGTACAACAATCAATGGGAATAAAAAATGAACACAATTTTCTTACTACCTCCAGACAAACCAAACTCTGATAGCCCTAGAACTAAGTTCCAAATTCCAAAGATCTGTGGGAGATGGAAACCCTAGATAATACTGGGAAAATGTTAAATGAATTACGAATCGCAACTCAAGGACCTGTAGTGCCCAGGATCTGCAGTTAAAGTTACCACACATCCAAAAATTCTCAAGCCCCCAGACACTGAAGGCATACAAACATCATCAACACCACTGGCAATGATCTAACTGGGCAACAGAACCCTTGAATATATACATAATCTATTCTGGGTACCACTCTATTGATGGACTGATATCAAGGGTCAAGACCTGTGAGTAAGGGTAGAACTCCCCTGTAGAAGCCAATATAACTCAAGATGCCAACAGCAACAGGGAAGAACATAGAAGATAACAACTGAGCCAATTCTAACAATGGTTTCAGCTCATCTTCAATGCAGTTGGTGATTCTGAGAGTATTCCATCAAAGAGAAGGGAAAGGAAATAAAATGTTGGATTTTAGAGTTGTAAGACCATAGGCTTATCCTATCCTATCATGGGACATTGATTTAAGGATAACTACAAACTCCACATTAGAACACAACACTGAAATCTGAGGAGCAGATGTATTATATGGGAGTTAGAAAATGCTTCCTTCTAGTAGTAGTAGACTAAATCATGAAGTTATGAAAACCGTGTTGAATAAGGCATAACTGTCCCTTTAAATAACTGAGAAATAAACATTACAGCATGAAACAAATTGTGCATGGATGGAGAGAAAACTAAAAACTCACTTGCCAGACCTTTCGGCTATCAAGTAAAGTACAGGCTCAAAAGCAACTAGAGAAAGACCCAAAACATCCCACTCTTAAAGAATTTATATAAAATAAAAAATCAAAGGTAGCTTATTTGAAAATTGCCTCCATTTTTTGCTTTATATTTTATTTAAAGAGCTGTGTTGATTACCTTTGATTAGAAACATATTTAGTCAAGTAACTTTGTTTTATTAGAGCAAAGCAATGTTGGGCTGTCTGTTGTGTCCACTTTAAGGAACCAAAACCTGGATCCAAGCATTGCAAGTCCATCAACTAACCATGGTGCAACAGGGGTACTGAAAAGCTGACATAACTAAGAAGATGCTGGAAAAAGTGAATCTAAATACTTTCTAGAATGTTGAAGATTGCCCTCATTGCAGCATCGTAGCACATCAAAAGAACACTAAAGAATCAGAAATATGTCTTCATGTCACTACTTCCTTCTCCTCAGTTGTTCTGTAACAGAAGAGACCTGATTCACCCCAGGGCTGAAAAGAATAATTTGAGAATTTATACTATAAAGTGGCCTGCCAATTGATGATTTTTAAAAAAGAAAATCAGCTAGGTAACCTTTTATTGAAAACTTTGTCAAGAAAAAGTTACAAAATTATCTGAATGAGATACTTTATATATAGTAACAGGATAAAGGGTGCATTAATATAGGTGGAGAGTGTCATGAGACAAATATTACCATGGGTAATTTAAAATGCAATATAAAAAACTAAAGCTTCCTACATGGGCAAAGAAAGAAACTCTGGCAGATGAGTAATAGCTGTAAGCACAAAAAAAAGTATGTTTTGGAATAAGTACTGTTTCTTCTACACCTTCCATACTAAGCCAATAAAGTTATAGGTTTGGATATCATAATACAGTAACATATATATGAAAATTATATGAACAAATCTAAATCATGTGTTCACATTCACCAGTGAATGGTGATGTCTGTACTGACTAATTGATAATTGTAATGAAGACTTAGTCATATCATTTTTTGAATAACCTTACTAAGCAAACTACTGCAATGAAGTTAATGTAACGGAAAAACTATTACACGAAAACTTAAACCTTACCTTTATAGGCATTCCAGTACAATGAAAACCAAATGGGAACAAACACTTTTTACCCTTCAGACGTTGATACCCAACAGCAAACTACACAGTGAAAAAAAAAAAGTTGTAATGTACTTCTATGCATAGCTTAAGAGTTACTACTCTGGACATACCAATAAATTAAAACATAAAATGACTGAATAATTTATGATTTGTACCACTTTGAATCAAACAATATAAAAATGGTTACACCTAAATTAAAAAACAGTCAGTAGGAAGATTTTTTATTATGATAACAGAAGGTTAAAAAAAGCACCATCAGTTTATTTTCATCCAAATTAAGTAAAAGTGTAAAAAAAGGTTCATGATATAATTATTTGTTCACGATTACTCTGTATCTGCTCACCTTTTCTTTTGCAACAGTTCTTGCCCGTGCTATTGTTATAATAAATGCAGTTAATGATGTCTTTTGTTAGCTAATAAGATCTGTTCTTTTACTCTTTTCCATGTTTTAATATAGAAATTTCATACACTTAATTTAAAATTCATAAAGCTCTCCAAGTGTTGTGAGCCAAGCATGACCATGTGGTTAGGGTGCTTGACTTGCAATCTGTAAGTTGCTTGATCTAATCCCCATCACACTAAATATGCTCACCCTTTCAGCCATGGGGTTGTTATAAAGCATCAGTCAATTCCACTATTTGTTGATAAAAGTGTAGCCTATGAGTTGGCAGTGGGTAGTAATGACTAGCTGCCTTCCCTCTAGTCTTAAACTGCTAAATTAGAGATAGCATTTGTGTAGCTTTGCTCAAAATTTAAAAACAAACTGTTGTGTGGCAGTTCTCAATCATGCACCAATCTCCAGACAATTACCACACTTTATTTGCTCCTTCAAGATTTCCTTCCATTTGAACCATGTGAAGTTGATTCCAAATATCATCAAATAGTTTTGGAAAAAGTAATGACTCAATTCTTTTTTACTCCATACATTTTAATAGAAATTGTCTAATTATTAATTAGGCTACTGAATTAAATTTTTGTTTATATCAATAACACAGATGGTTAATAAGATGCTTAAATTTGATGATATTAAGATTTTGTGTTGTTAGCTGTGAGAAGGATGCTGTTGCTTTACAAAAGGATTTAGATCATTTAGTGGGTTAGACAAAAATTGGTTGATGGCTTCTTTATTGAAATAAATGCAAAGTAACAATGTGGATTTTCAAAACTTAAATTATAAGTGTAATTATGTGGGGAAGAAAAGAATCTTGGTACTTTTGTTAATCAGTTTCTTAAGCTATCCAAGCATTGTGCTGTTGTTAGTGATAAGGCAAATTGGATTTTATTGTATTTGCAGAAATACTGAATGCAAGTCTTTTATTGCACAGATCGGTGGATAAACTATGTATGTTTATTGTGTTCAATCTTGGGGTTATTTCCTAAAGTAGGATATTTAATATCTGGGATAAAAAGGTTGTTGTACATGGACAGGTTAAAACCCCTGAAACTGTTTTCTGTTGAAAAATAGAAGTGTTAGAGGATATTTGATAGAACTGTTAAAGATTATTAATGAAATTGATATTATAGATGCATCATTGTTTTGTGTCTAAATGTGAGAAAGGTAGAATAAGGGGACATAAATATAAATTATGGAATGGCACGAGTCATCTTCCACTTAGTTTTATTTTTCTAACAGGGTGGTTGTCCTTTGAAATGGGTTACCTCCAGATGTGGCTGATGCAATAAATTTAAATAAGTTTAACATAAGGCTTAATAAATATTCAAATGACCAAGAATGGATCTGAATTATTGTTTTCAAGTGAATGCAATCAATGAGTCAGCTCCAATGGACAAACAAGCCCTTTGTTGGCCTTAACTGTTAAACTCAGCTCTTTCTATTTTGATTAAATACACTGCCAAACTCACCATGATTGCAATTTATCATTACTTACATTTCAAAACTGAGGTTCAGAATTTTGTCACACGAACATTCAAAACTTTTGTAATAGAGAATATTCCCCACCCCCACCCCCCAAAAAAATATTGAGTCAGTGCATAAAACATTGTCAGCTAAATTTCTAGAAAAATATTATTATTACTTTCTGTGGATCCTGGTTTTCAGTCATATTAAAGCTTATCATAATCATCTGGGCTATGTGACTAGGAGTCTTTTTTTTTTTTTTGATTTACCTACAAAGATTTTATTTTCACAATAAAACCATATACAAACATATACAACTAGAAACAAAAAACTAGAAGTCAACAAAAAAAACTGCCTTCTATCCTCACAACAAAAATTCTTATTAAAATTAATTCAGAGAATGTATTCTTCAATTACTAGTTTTCTCATTCTAAGTGTTTTACAAACTATTATGTTTATAAGGTCTCTAGACATTTAGAGGAATCTAATCACACCATCTATAAAAACCTAGTTGTGCAAACTTTTATTGAAAAGTATAAATCTATACATAGATATAATCCAAAAAATACTTTTCTGTACATTTATATTGAATAATCATGCTAAAGCTACTAATTTGTCACAAAATTAACTAAAACAGACCTAACTCACAGAGTATCAAATGAACTGCATGATTTGTAGCACTTTGAGTCAAACAATACCAAAATGGTTACACTTAATTTAAAAAATCATCAGTAGGAAGAATTTTTATTATGATGACTGAAGGTTAAACCATTATTAAACACCATCAGTTTATTTTCATCCATGTGAAGTAAAATTGTAAAAAAAAGTTCATGAGATAATTTCTAAAAGTTTAGATATGATATGGAGGAAAGAGCATGCTTATAATGTTTTTTTTTCTTGATTATTTCTGTTTTTAATATGCATAACATGTACGCATAGGTTATATTTCCTACAAGTTTCTCAAAGTATCTTCCTTTTGTATCATAAAGAATTAATCCTTTGTGATGTTTAACGCTAAATACAAGAAGACAAAAATGTTACCATCAACTGCTTATGAAATATTGTCACTGACATTTGGTAGCCTCTAGAACATTGCTGTTAATAAGCTACTTGCAGGAAATTTTCCAGAGAAAAAATTTTATGTCATAAATATCATAAGGTGTTTTGTTTAACACACATTGTTAAACTTAAGGAAGTCCTCACACTTATAGCTGTTACTTGATTCCCATGGCTTCCCTTATCCTTCTATTGGCATGATTTTTTTTTTATCTCACTTGTTCAAGTTTATATACCCTATTTAATGCCCTTTGTGATATTTATCTCATGACACTCTCCACTTATGTCAATGTACCCTCTATTGTGTTACTGCATATAATTACTTTATTCAGATAAAGTTATCATCTTTTGAGACTGACTCAATCCTAGTCTTTTTTTAACAATGGCTCTTAGTGGGGAGGAGTGTGAAAGGAGATAAGTACATGTGAAATACATTTATAAGAAAATGTTAGCTTCCAAAACATACTAACCTACTCTCACACTAATAGTTAAATCCCCACACTGATAAAATAGAAAGGCTGGTGAGGACATTATCCATACAGAAAGCATCTATGTAGATCATGAGCATGTCAATAAAAGATTGGCACCCCAGTGTAGGAATTGTATTACATCCAAAACAGGTATGCACTTCACCAGGAACTTAATTCCTGTATTGTGGGTGGAATTTCATATAATTTACCATCAATATAAATCAGACCCTAACCAGATATCTGAGATTCCACTACTCAAGATTGGAATTAAATGGCCATGGTACCTATATCTAATGTTGATTCGCTACAGCAGTTGAACTGCAAACTATATAATATACACACTTATGAGTAAATTCCAACCAGTAGCTACAAAGTGACGTGTTCCAAGACAGTGGAGTCATGATGAGAAAGTATGCAACACTGTAATGGACAAACCTTCTCTTCAACCTGAAGAAGTCTGAAAGGTAATACACCAAGTTCAGAATGATGGAATTGTGTAGGTCATACTCAACCAGAGGAAACAGAATTCATTCATTCTGGAATTATGGGGAATATGTGAAACAACTGTGCTCAACTGAGAACTCAAGATGGAACCACTCTGTATTCAGAATTATGAGAAGACAGTGGACCCTCTTCTGTGAACAATATACTGAACCAATGTTGATCAAAAAGAAGGGCTACTCTCAATCAACAAGACAGCCAAGCATCAAATCTGAACTGGTACTACGAGTAAGCTCCCAAGCAGGTTGGTAACATTCCAACTGACATCTGGAGAAAAACATTCAGGGACTCAGGTAGAATGGTCCCCATCTTTGCCTTCTTCTCCAATAGTGGAGGAATTCACTCTAGCACTCTCTCCACCACCACAATGACCAGAAAAAAAGTATGGTAAGGACTTCATATCTCTATTAGTAGAATCTGGATATTATGCACATTCAGGAGCTCTGAGGAAGGTACTCTGGAAACAGTGAAACAATCAGCAGGAACAGGCAAGACCCTCTTTTGCTTTACTAATGATAGTCTATGACTGGTTGTCTATTATAGTACAGTAAATACCACCTCTAGTCACTCTCTTGGTGGTCTTATGGAACATCTCATTTCTACAGAACCTTTTGCAACCTGTATAAAGTATATTGAATTAGTGGTTGAAAGTGCAGAATTGGTTTGATAAAAGCACACCTGTCTGAGCAACACTCACCACAGAGTGGAATCCTATGAAAATGAGATAAAAGACCCTGAAGGGTAGAAATGAAAATATTAGCAGAAATGGTTAAGATGATTACAGAGAGTAGACAAAAATTCTCACATGAAAATTCTGCCATATCATGTAAATAACGCAAGATAAAAATACTCGAAGTCCAAATACCAGTGAGCACAATGTCCTCATACTGGGCCACTAAGGACGTAAAAAATATGATAAACCTGATTAAATAAAAAAGATCTCTCACATTCAAAGAAAGCCCAGAATAAAAAAGTCATTGTTTAGCATTTCTAAAGGCATTAGTGCAGAGAATAAAACATTAAAGACCATCACTAAATATATGACCATAATAAAAAATCTGATTGGACCTAGTAGAGACAAATAGTGATCTGATGAAATGGTGACAACGATTTATCCCTTTCTCTGTCAGACAGTGTCTTTAATAAAAAAAACTGATCTGATGATTTAGAAAAAGAAAGCAGTCTGTGGACAAACAGCACAAATAATTCTAACCAGAGATGTCTACAAGTCAGCAGCCATTAAAAATAAACCTTCAGATAAAGGGGGTACACAATGCATATAAGAATCAGATCACAAATAAGTGTTGAAAAAGAGCATGTAATATAGCAACAATATACTTGTTAGGTGATTTTGTCATTTGGAACTAACGACACAGATTTGAGAAATATAGAGAGTACTGGGGACTCAAAAAATACTTAGTTGCAAGAATCAAACTGTAGTCAGTAAGGCCACCTTAAACAGGAGAGCTGTGGAAAATGCAAAACTTCTGCCAAAGAGCAAGATGTACAACATAAGATCATGGTTGCCTACATAGTGATGGCCTGAGAAGTATAAGAGGTGGACACCCTGGAAAGTACTGAGGAAGAAAAAACCTGATTGTAGTTGCTATCAACAAGACACCACAAAGAGTTTGGATAAATCAAATTTAGTACCTTGGGTAACATATGAATTGGATAAAAGGCCTAATGTTGTAATCCTGTCCTCATGGAATGTATCCATTGCTGAAGCCTGAAGGTGTGGTACTACAGACCAAATTGCCAATAGTTAGGTGATTCAGTGAGAGGCTAACCCACTAATCACAGTTGCAAAATGAGAGCCAATCAACAGAACCTTGTAATGCAACACATATTCTGTTGAGAAAACCTGTCTGGGAGAAGACTGATGTCCACTGCTGCACACATCACCCACAGAACATAGCAAGCTGATATGGTCCTCAAAAAAGAGGTCCAAAATTCAAAAATTAAGACTCCACCAGAGGTTTCCTGACTGTTAGTATAGGCATCCAATCCCTGAAACAAAGCATTCTTGAAAAGCTGGAGCTCTTGATGAGGTGGCAGTTAAAGAGCCCATACCTTACAAGTGTGCTGAGTAAATAACTTTTTGAGAACGAAGATGGATTTAAGTGATGCCCACATACCCAGAAAGAGAAAAACAACCATCCATCTAGTAAGTAAGAGTTGGGCTTCCTATTTTATAGAATTATACTGGATGAAAGTCAATTGAGCCTAACTAAAAGATCAGTTAAAGAATAAAAAAATATCCAGACTGATGACATATTGAACTGGAAGAAGAAGAATGTCTCAGCCTGAGAATAAAGCCTGCCTTAGTTGTTTTTGAAAGTAGGATCAGGATGTGATAGTTTAACAAGTGAGAAAATATATACACAGACCTGATTTGCCTCCATGCCTGAAATAATAACCAGGGCATTTATACTGCAAATTAGCTTGCCAATGAGAATTTTTATTTTTTAAATTTAATTTTTTATCATCATTATTACAAAAATAAGCTAGATAACATTTAAGTATCTCCAAACAATTGTAATACTGGAACACTTACTAGTGATGCTTTGCCAAAAGGAAAAAGTAATAACATTATCTGAATAAAATGCTTATTTGCAGTGTAACAAATTTAATACTTTAATATCCATATTTGTTTCATGTTTTAATATATATTTAGAAATTTATGTAACTTGTATTGTTAAATGTGTATTGCACAAGTTCTGTCTGTTCTCTAAATAAGTCTTGAGCATAAGAATCAACAATGTACTGTGTACGTAATACTAGTGATTGCAACTATTATTGCCAGCTGAATTTTTGAGAACCTCGCCAAATGAGTATAAAAGGTAGCCACTGCAAAAAGCAGGGGGATTTTAATATATTGTTAGGTTCTTACAGTCAGTATAATATATACCTTGGAAGATATGTGGGACAAATGCTTATTCATCAGAAAACAACAGATATTTGACCAAGAACATTTATAGATTTCAAACATTACAAACTATTTAACTTTATTGAATTAGCTTCAGATATTAGTATTTCTATGAGAATATCAGATACTGTCCTCAGTGAAAAACTTGGGTGTGCTTCAAGCTAGCTAACTGTCCAGAGAAGTGTACAGTATATCAATTCAGAATTAATTTGCTTGTCATGGACATGGACCATCAATAAAATATTTACTTCCAGACCAGATAGAAGACTGAATGCAGTTTATGAGTTTGTAAAACTTTTGTATATAAATCACTATTTGTAATAATCATTATTATAAATTGTATTGTTGTTTGTATGTTAAAATATATTTGTGTTACAAAAGAAAATTACATGTATCAATTTGGCAATCATCATAAATTTATCACATATCAACATTTAATTAACTTCTAAATTAATATCAAAAATTACTTTGAAATCATAATAAGTAACATAATAAATTGGAGACTTGTCCAAGATAAATTATAATATATAACAACAATACCAGAATAGAGGGCGCACTGACATAAATGGAGAATGTCACAAGATAAATATCTCCAAGGGCAACTAAGTGGTGTATAAGGCACAGGAAGACCCTAGCAAGTGAGTAACAGTTATAAGTTTGAGAGGAGATGTGTTTTGGGAAATCTGTATCTGCATACAACCTTGACAAATTAAAAATTTATGAAAAATGAAACATTCTCTCTTTTTAACAGGTGCTAGTCAGACTTCATTTGAAATATTGTGTTTTGTTATGGTCCCCCTTATTTAAGGAATGATGCTCATGTGTTGGAGAGGGTTCACACAAGACTTAATCTCAGATTTCAGACACAAAGGGTTTGTCATACAGGCAGAGATTAAAATATTTTACCATATTTTTGTTAGAAAAAAACTAATGATAAAATAGGCATTTAGTACGAGCTTTATAATACAGATAACATCAAATCAAATTCAGTTCCTGCACTATAAAACATTTATCAAAAATAAAACAAAGCCACATACATGAAAACTCTTCTTAGCTAGTTCAAACACTCCTTTTTATATCATATGCACAATATTATGTTATTTTGCTTCATTATGCTCATATACAATTAATGACCTTTCGCCCCACATTTAAACCCTTCTTCCATTTGTATTGCTTAGGTATTTTTTAGTGTTATGAAGTATTATGTGATGATTATTTTCTCTTAAAAATGCAAAAGTGTATTTGGTATAACAGTAACTGATTAAATTCAAGCATTTTATCTTATTTTTTTCAATATCAGATATTTTTTCAGTTTTATTCATAAATAATATTGTAAAAATTGAAAATATTCAAACAGAATCATAATACCAATAAAATTTTCTTAACATGCTAAAATTACTTTTTTATAATCATTTTATTTGCATATAGAAAATATTTGTGCATTACAATGTCTTCTCAACAAAATGTGTAAATTTGCCATTTTTGTTTCTGTCAGTAATGGTTACCAAAACTTACTTTTTCCTATACTGAAAAGATATTTCCAATAAATACCTCCCCACCTAGAATTGCCATGTTCTTTGCATATCTCTCTAAGAGACTTGCATGCCACTAGCCTTAAACTAACTCCCACCTAAGTTCACGAGGAGGTGGTGGTAGATGAAAATATATTGTTTTCATAAATGTGGCATACAAGGCATAGCTGTCCCTTCATGTAAGTGAGCAGTAAACCTTCCTGCATGAACCATAGTATCAGGGGATGGAGGGAGAACCAAGTACTTGTCTTCAGACCTTTCTATTACAAAGAAAAGTGCAGACTTAAATGTAATCCACAAAAGATCCAAAACACCACACACACTTGACATACTGATGAAGGAATAGGAGCCAGAGACAGCTGATACAAACTGGGTCTTCTGAGAAGCCAAAATATAAAGGAAGATGCTGGAAAAAGCAAATTTAAATTCTCTCCTGAATGATCAGGATCAACCTCAAATATAGCTTCAGAGCCCCTCAGAGAAACACCACAGGACTGCCACCATCTCACTACAAATAAGGACATGGACAACCTCAACCAAAAGCAACCCCCACCAGAATCCTTCCCCAATTTGTGAGCAGCTCCAAATATTAGAAATGGAATAGGAGAGACTCAGGTTCCATATTAGGACAAAATGGAAATTACCATCACTTGAGAATTTATAGTGGATAAGTAGAAAAAAAATTGTTTGGTTTCTTTAATGAAAAAAGAAACCAGTGAAATTGGAAAGAGCATGAAGTTTTTGGAAAACTACTGCACATCTCACATAATTAAATAAAAATGTTTAAATATGCCCATTCTATAGAGTGCCAAGCAAAATAACAAAGTTATCTCAAGAACAAACGTGTAAGAGTGGTTACCATGAATGGAGATTGTGTTGCCCTCTTGTTAGTGGATAATGCATCATGCACTAGCTAAGTTCACATTAAACACATGAATTTAGGTAGGATTTAGCTCTAGGTTAGTGGAATGGAAAATCACTCAGGCAAGCATGCCAGAAATACAACAAAATTGTTTACAAAAGTTAGGTATTGTCTCAGAATTTCCATCTGTTTTATATGTTCCAATGAGATAGTGTTAGTATACTAATACTGATATTAACTTCTGCTCACTAATTTCTTGTCTTCTTTCTGTATGACTTGAAAAACATGCCAGCCTTAAAATATTGATATAGTATGTTGGTTTTGTGTATACATTAAAAATAAAATTAATCTTTCATTACTTACTTCACACTTTGAGAGAGTAAATGTATGGCCAAGATGAAGGCGACCATTCATATATGGATATGGAAAGCAGACAAAATACTTTTCAGGCAGTGGATCTGTGTGAGGTGAAGGAGCATCTTCTTCAAATATGTGCTCATCTGACCAGAGCTGTTGAACTTGTTGCTCAATTTCCTTCAAGGTTCTAACTTTAAATGTTCCTTTTCTCTCCATTTTACTTTACTATGATGAAAAAAAAGATGAAAGATACTGTAATTCAAACACTCACAACTATCATTTGGTTAGACACCACCCTATGCAGGTAATATAAAACACCATACATCAAGTACTTTACTTGCAAGGTTAGGTGAATTCTATAACATGGTTACATTTTATTTGTATAATCAGCAGCAAAACAAAATTTTCATATGTGTACGAAACAAGACATACTAGTAATCATAAATGAGCATTCAACACTTAGATCCATTTATTTTTATTCTCAATGTAATCTGTATATGTAAACACAAATATATCTCTATCTCTGTGGGCCTGTTCCTTACATACAGCCACATCTTTGAAGTTCTGAACTCCAATTTTAGGGTACAGACACTATGGAATTTTAGATGAAATAGATATTTCCAAAGGCAAAGTATGTAATTATAAGGATAATAAATAAGTTTTTTTATTAAGTTAGAAAATGTATAATTAGCAAAATTTTAATTTCCAGCACTAAAAAAAGGTTTTTAGAAATTGTTCATGATGAGTTTTTCACTAAGTGGATAGGGAACCCACTAGGAGTATTCCATTTTAGATTTATTGTTAATTTCTAATAGAGAAATGGCTAAGACACTGAAAATTGGAGAATATCTGGTTGTAAGTTACCATTGCCCAATCAGGTTTGATTTTATACTGCAAATGGAGACAAAAAAATAATGAGATTATGGTTACAAGTTAAAAAATGAAACACTGAAACATTGTAAAAGAATTATCTGCTGTGAATTGAGTAATTTAATTAACTGGAAATACTGATCAAATATGTAAACTATTTGCATATTCAAGATAGTAATGTTTGTATAGAAACAAAAAGGGTGCAAAAAAAGTCTAGGTCATCTCACAAAGGGTGCAATGAATAGAATTAAAGAAACATTATAAATTTGAAAACTTTAAATTCACTATTATGATGAGAGACTTAAAACACTGGGAACTTGAAAAAGTTAGCTGAAAATTAAAACTTAACAGTAAAATTTCTTTAAATATACTAAGAATAAGCAGTGACAAGAGTAAGGCTTTTGAAGTATAATATAAAAAGGCTCAAGTCTGATGATTATGATATCAAATTCTACTTTTTTCTTCAATTTTCAGTAATGTTGATTTAAGCAATATTTGTTACCCTGAACAGTTGCTAGATTGAAACAAGACTAAACAATGTAACTGCATTAATCCCAATCAGGTTAAAAACAAATTGGTAAGTTTAAAGAATAACAAGTCTCCTGAGCAGTTAAAATTTCAAAGAGATTTGGTTAATGTTACTCCTCTTTTCAAGGAAAGTGATAAAAACAGTCCATGTAATAATAGACCCATTGACCTTACAAGAGTAACAGTAAAATTTTTTGAAATTTGATATAAAATCTTGCTTTGCAAGCACATTTAATAAAGCTTAAACTTTTACTGTATCATCAACATGGTTTCACTAGAAGAAAACCTTGCCCCCTCTATTATTTTTACATTTTTTGAAGAGGTTGCTTATTTATATGAGGGTATAGCTATGGATTTTTGGAAAGCACTCAACAAGATACCACATAAAAGTCTTAACAAAAGTCATCTCTATAGGCGTAGGAGAATGTATTGCCTTTTTGAATAGAAAACTAGTTGAATGGAAGAAACGATGGGGTTATTATAAATGGATTTCAGTCTGACTGGATTAATTTTACAAGTGAGGTACCTCAAAGGTTCAGTGCTAGAACATTTGTTCTTTTTAATTTATATCAGTTACACAAAAGGAAGAATAGTTGGTAAGTTACTTCAAGTTACTACTATTTTATACAGGAATTTATAATTAATGAGTTGGAAAGTAAATGGGAGATGCCTCTTATTTATAATATATGCAAGATAATACAAGTAGGTTATCATATTTCTAATAAAAAGAATAATTTTGATAGAAATAAACTTAACAGTGTTATGGAAAAAAAAAATCTTGGTGCTCTCACTGATCAGTTTCTTGAGCCATTCAAGTAATCCTCTCTCAGGATTTTTACACTTAGTTCATGTTCAATACCCAGACTGGAGTTTTATTTTAATACTAAAGTTTAGTAACTTGGTGTAAAAATGAATTAGATTGATATTTTAACAACAGGCCGTTCTACAGTAGGTGAATGTCCTAGAGATAAATGTAAAGGCTCGAAATCAAACTATGACTTAATTAAGGTTTATTCTACTTTTGTGCTACTCTCTTTTTCAGCTTATCGGTTTTTACGACTTACCTGTCCTCAGGCTCACGTGGGAAAATTTCGAAAGGAAGATCAAAAACTCGAATTATGGGTTATAATACTGTCTATTACTACTAGCGCTACTACTAGACAGTCTACTTTAAACTTAACTTCTAAGATTTATTCGAAGAAAATACAATATTTGCTTTATTCAGTTCCGAAGAAACCGTATGTTAATACCAATTTTATATCAAATCTGTAACTACTAACTTCACATATCACGCCTTCGACCAAAAAGTTATTTTTGTTTTAGCCATCTCTCAGGACAGTACAGAGAGCCTGATCTTTGATAATAACTAAAAAATAAAACAAAATATTAGTACATACATGATTCATTAAATATTTTCTAATTTGTGATGAAATCTATTACAAAAGTTACTCAGCCATTACCCATTACACGTGCAAATATACTTCTATTCAGGTATCGCCATCTATTGTTGTGTTATAAATCAAAGAAAAAGTTTACGTGAATTGAACACTCGGCGCCACATTTTATATATTATTTTCCTAATACTTTAAGATGATGAGTGTTTTGTTGATAAACTGTAGCTGTCAAATATCTCAGAAGTCTGAAAAATTACATGATCTTCTACTGCTTAGATAAGTCTTTTTTATTATCTAATTAGTAATAAAATAAAGATTTGCACATAATTAGAGGCAGGAAAGAGCTGAACGAAATTTCTATTACTATAATGGATTTTTTTTATTGGTGTATATCAAAAAAACTCTTAAATCATAAAGATATATTGACAATTGGATATGAACATATTACATAATAAATATATATATAAAGTGTTAAGTATATTTTTTATAAATATGTATTATAAGATAATTAAAATTTAAGCAATTATTTATCGTTATGTGATTAAATGGAATAAAAATAAAAGTATGCAAGGTTTAAAGTTATGAATTCTCCATTCGAGTCAATCTGACATAAAATAATTAATCAACTAAATATGTAATTAATGTAGTATAAAAGCCTTAAAATACATTCCCACTATCCTTTTATTTTCGCCATACTCACATATATGGGTAAGATAATCAAGCCATCACATGTGCGAGGATTGCATTATGTAGTCACCCGCTGGGACAACAATAGGTCTACGGATTTATAACGCTAAAAGCAGGGGTTCTATTCCCATCGGTAAACACATAGATAGTCCGATATGGCTTTGCTATAAGAAAACACACATGCGCGCATAGTGTATTCTGTGAAACAAAAAAGCGACAGTGATTTCTTTCAATTGCTTGTTCGCTTGAATTTCGCGCAAAGCTACACAATGCCTATCTGCTCTGGACATTTCTAATTTAGCAGTGTAAGACTGTAAGGAAGTCATCTAGTCATAACCACTCACCACCAAATCTTGGAATACTCTTCTACCAATAACTAGTGAAATTGACAGTTACATTATAACGACCATGTTTTGTGGAACGGGGTTCGAGCTCTCGGCCACCAGACAGAGAGTCGAAATCCATAACTGGGGCCGTCTGTTCTAATAGCAAGTCAAATGATGCCTCATGGATATAGCATCCCTTACTTTAAAGTGAGAATGGTCCTCAGTCACGCAGGTGGTGCCTGCATCCTCAGGGAACTATAATTGATTTCTTCTATATAATGCCATGTTCTCTCAGTCTAAAAAATCCTTAAGGTGATAAAATTGTAGCAATTAATTTAACATTACCTATTTATCACTTCAGTAAAAGTGCAATACAAATGTTTGTCTTTTACTTTGATCATGTTACCCTCTGTTAGCTTAGAGGTAATTCTCACAACTTACAATACTTAAATTTGGGCTTTATACCTATAATGGCACAAAGAGCCCATTGCTTAGGTTTGTGTTTAGCAATAGCCAACTAAACCAATCAACTGATCGTGTTTGTTATGCATACAAATGTTTTATCTCGTGCAAGTTTGTGTCCAGTCTCTTTGTTTGTGTCATATTCAACCAAAGTTATGGAAAATAAATATTCTGTTCCTTAATGCTTATAGTAAAGCTCCAATTATCCTGCAGATGCCATCTGATTACTCTTAAAAACAACAACAATGAATCTGAGAATAGCATAGAACATGTAAGAAGGAGAATATCATATGTCATAACCACAGAATATGTTATTACAGAGCATCTGTTTTCTCTGGATAAATTTGTTTGCCTTTTTTTAAATAATATCTTGTGTTAGAGAGCTGAAGTTTTTGCTCTTGACAAAATTCCATTTCCTACAAGTCAAATGACTTATAACAAAGAAGAATAGTTTAATGTGCTGACAAAACGATAATTGTCAAAGAGAATATTCAGATTTAGCAGTAGATCTTCTTTCGGACATCAGACTTTTGTTGATATTGTAAAGTCCATGGTAACTATCTCGTTGTCACTACAAACCAAAGAAGAAGAGTTGGTATTATCTGGTGCACCCAAAATACCTAATCGGGATCCACCGTTGAGGTTGAATTAAAGGCTTGAATTATTAAGGACCTTCTGGATTGTAAATGTATAGGGTAAGTCCCAGAGTAACCCAGTGCTAACTTTGGTTCATGCCATCCATAACTGATAGAGAGAGCTTAGAAGTGCCATGGATATGCAATATCCATTAGCAGGAGCTATGTTATCGGCAAATGAAACAGTAGGCGTGGAGTTGTGAAGGTGGTAATCCATGGGGCAGTGGTGGGCCTCTTTATGCAGGAAGGATATTCCCATGGTAACCACCTCAGAGCAGAGATCCAACACTCGTCCAAGTGTAAGGATCCTTGCACCAGCCCACTACGCCACACTCTGACATTTCGTCACCTTGTTTTGTTTTTGTTTTCATACTTAAAATGTTTTACCTAATTGTGTAAAATATAATTCGCACTTTCTAGGTGATATACAGCTTCTGGTTAAAAATTATCACAAGTAGGATAGTTTATATAGTAGCAATGGACTAGATGTGCATTGTAAAATAAATTCTCAAACGCACTGCAAACAGCATGTAAATAAAAGTTCACAGGCACTTTACACACACTATTGAGTAGTAAACAAACCAACTGCAGAGCAACAAGCCACAAAACATTTAATAAAGTCGATAAAATAAAAAACAAAAATTTCACAAAACCACAAGGCATTGAGAGTACCCTACTGTTCTGGCAATGTCCATTTGCTTCATATCATTTATGGACAGTTGAACAATTAGATGCCCTATAACTTTTGGCATGTGCTGATGCACGACTCTATACCAAGTACAGAAACATTGTTTGAAGAAAGTATTGATCTGTTTCGAAAAGGATTATACCCAAAACACATCCTTTAATACAAAACGGGTGCGAATGATTGTTTTCACAAACAAATGCTCAAAACAACTTATACAGACTATAAGAACAGGTCGTATATGTTTGCCCGATCATTCGCTACCTTCTCTGTTATTATTCTAACATTTACTCAGTAACTACTCCATGTACGTAGACAATAACACCAATACAAAACAGGATACAAACATTTTGGTCAAGACTCTATTTCTCAACTGTTGATGATGACCGGTATGGCTACCAAATAAACCATCGGTTGTGAAATCTGCTTCAGCAACGATGTTTAAAAGCTATAGTACAATTTTTAAGTGCCTTTTTTGTTGGGAAACTCTACCATCATATAATATGTTTACACCAGTGACAAGACCATCACATCATCCAGCCAAGAAAAATCTTTACAAGGCTAAAGTTTTCTAGAAGATATTTTAAGATATATGAAAGTCAATTGATTCACACCTCTATAGAAGCACTTGTAACTACCGTACTATCATATTACCAGTGACAGAAACAACCATACCAGTCCTTTTTTTTTTTTATACACATTAGCAGTCTACTGCATTACAGTTACTGAGTATTGAGTTTGAAGAAATTGGAACTGCCCATTATGTCCCTTACTGAAATAAAGTTGTTCTAAAACACCTTTTCAGAAGTAGATAGTCAGATGGATGAAGGTCTAGAAAAAGACCTCCTGTTGAAGTGTCGAAAACTTTCTTCGTAGTTGGAGGAAGCATAATTTCCAGGACGAATTGGCGAATGCAAGAGCCCGAGGGTTTATCCATCAAACCACCACAGCACACTGCAAATGGATCACTGTGTTTGCTGACCTGCTGTTGGGACTTTTGCAGGTTTCTATAGAAACGTTTATTGAAAGATTTTATGCTAACATTTGTACTTTTTATTGTAAATAAGTGGTAGATAGTAAGTGTCATATATCTATATTATATATGTACATGTAGTAGCAATAATAAATACATAATTATAAAATCAGAACTCAACATCGTCATGTGTAAGTTGCGAAAGTTATTAGAAACTATAAAATATGAAGAGAAAATATCTTAAAATGTAATTCTAACTGCCAAATAAAGAGTAAAATCTAACTTATCATAAGAAGAAAATTAGTTAAAACCAGAGCTGTAATGGTGTGTGAACGCGTGGGCATAACGTACCTGTAGTTTTTATAGACGGAACGGCATACCACCACAATTTGAACATATCTAATCTTATATACGGTTATGCAGCAGTTGTTTTCTTTTTTGAATTTCACGCAAAGTTACTAGCCGTTCATAATTTAGCAATGTAAGACTAGAGGGAAGGCAGCTAGTCACACCACCCACCGTCAACTCTTGGGCTACTCTTTTACTTTGGAATAGTGGGATTAACCATAACTTTATAACGCTCCCACGACTGAAAGGACGAGCATGTTTGATGCGACGGGAATTTGAACCCGCGAATCTCAAATTACGAGTCGAACGTCTTAACCCACCTGGCCATACTGGGACCATTATGCATTAGACTTCTTGTTCTAGCATTTCTTTGTGTAGCATTACATCACTGAATAAAACACTATAAATTTTAGTAAAGTTTAAAAATTGGACAGGCTGAAGTAATCTTCAGTAACCTAGAAGTTGGTCTTACTTATCCTGTTTTACTTATATTAGAAAATAAAGTACATCAATTTAAAATTAATATAAGCAAAAAGTAACATCATATTTATTCATATTTTATAACTGAAAGAATTAACCGAAACAGAAACGTTAGACTGAAAAATTAAGTCATGCGTTAACATGTTCAAACCGTCCTTCAATATGACCAATCCCAATTAAAGTAACAGAAGGTTAATGAATGAGGAACGGAAATAAGTGTTTTTACAGGTGAAAATTGTATTCTTTACAATAATATTAGACCATATTTATTTAGTGCAAAGTTTTATTCATTAACAAATAATCTATAAGTTTTTATTGTAGTGGAAAAGCCATAGGCTTTAATTTTGAATCTTTCAGACTTTTGTAAACCATCGTAAATTTCTTCAGCTGTGAAACAATTACACCTTTGGTTAAGGTACTTGGGATTACATTATTAACAAAAGAGGAAAATATACGTGCATTTGAGGTAACTAGTTTTTAAAAAAAAACGTTTAAGTTTAGATTGCCATTAGTAACTGAGATATCTATGTCAAGGAAATAACAGGAAGCTAGCGTTTCATTGGCCATTTCAAGTTTCAACCCCATTGCTACCGGCAAGTAGAGAAAACCGTTAGTTAAAAGCTTGGATTGTCGAAAGAAACGAGATCGTCTATGCACAGAAAAGCAAATCTATACTGACCCAAATTTGATGATTTTGAGATGGATAAATGCCCCTATTAAAAACGATACAGATTAGCTGCATTCAATAAGTAATCAGTTATTTGTAAATATTGTGGTTAAATTCGATGTAATTATGTAACATACAGTAAGTGAAAACATTTTTCAACCCTCTCTGTTTAAAAGTAGCAGCACAGCGGCTAGTCTGCTGGCTGGGCAGTGGATCTGACCTTTTTTGGTTAATGCTCCGTTAACACCACAATAACATTGCGCTGCATATTTTGGGGCCACAAGTGCAATGTGAGAGAGACAGACAAATCCCAATATTCGATTAGTTTAACCCAGGAGTTGGCAGCGGGCGTTGCTGACTAGATGCTTTCCCTCTAGTCAATAAATTAAAATAAAAGGAAGGTTAGCGCAGGTAACTCTCGAATAGCTGCGGGCAAAATTGAACAAAAACAAACAAGAGAAACAGCCATTTCATTAGGGCACAATAAATAGTCATTACAATGAACGGTCTAAAATGGCTGTTTAATGTTTAAAGATACATATTTATGTCAGTTATTAACAAGGAAGTTACTCTTATAACAACATTTCTTTACGTTACTATATTTATGTATTCATTTGTAATAGTTGTGAGATTTTTTTGTCACTTATTTAATGCATGTTTGCTTTGCTGACGGTCAACCGCATTTAGAAAAAACCTTCAAACATTAGTAATTTGTTAATGTTTAATGGCTTCTAATTTGTTCAATGGATATTGAGTCCTCTTTGGGTGTGGTAATATCACACTACCTCGCCCACCAAGATTCCTAAATAGATCCAGTACATGAATATGCTTGTCCACATTAATTCCACACAACCTCCTTAAATCTTCATTAAGGTCAAGTTCATAGTTTCCGCCCTTTTGTTTTTATGTAAAAAACTTATTAGAGATGAATTTTGTTAAAACCTAGTTTGTTTTTTTTTTATTAAATGGCGATTGAAACACCGACTTAAAATTTTGCATCAATTTTCGTTTTGTAACCCGATAGATCATTAGGTACGTTTCTGGACCTAAACTTCCTAATTTTGGGGTTGGCTTCTCCGCGGTGGATAAAGCGCAAAGAGCGCATTGTGTATCCTAGAGCTTAATAATATTTATTTTCTTTCTTTAATTTTGTCTTGTAAACACTTGAAAAATATCAACTATACAAAATGTATTAATATGCAAATAAAGCACCGCCGAAATACAACTCTATCACAGAAAGTTATCTGCGCTATCCGTCCCTAATTTTGCAATGTAAGACTAGAAGGAAAATAGCTAGTCATCACCACCCATTAGTAACTCTTGGGCTACATTTTTACCAACGAATAGTGGAATTGACCGTAACATTATAACGCTCCCACGGCTGAAAGGGCGAGAATGTTTGGTGCGACGTGGATTCGAACCCGCGATCCTCATATTACGAGTCGAGCGCCTTAACCAGAAACAAAATTTTCTCTGAGATCCTGTTTCATTGTGCCACACGACTATTTTTTTAGAGGGGATGGGACAGAATTAATCTACATTTGCTCATTTAGGTATGAATCAGAGGTAAGAAGAAAATGGTATTACGAAGATATTTATTCCATTTATATGTAAATTAAGGTTTGAGTTCAGGGAAAATTGGTTTAAATACTAACACTTTACAGCATATGTAATTTTAATTTAAAATCAGGTCTAGTGGTATATGTCCATAAAGGAGCTTTCTTTTCAATGACCATAATTGTTATTTTTCCTTCAAACCTTAAGGTCGTAGAAGAACTTGAAAAACATACAATTCGCCATAAATCATAATACCACAAAATCTATATTATTTATACAATAAAACTTTAAAATAAATAAACAATCCAAAGGAAACTAACGTTAAGCGTTATATAACCATGCTGACCATTTTAGTAACAAAAACATAAATCTCTAATCGACCATTATAATTATTCCATCTCAGTATAGTCCAATGTTTCTTACAATCGTATGATATCGATCTGTTCAAAATCTAAATAGTTTTATTGTTGTATATGATTTTTTAAGGTCTAGACATTTTTATTGCAGCTGATCAAAGAGAGGTATCAACTTCATGAGATAAGCATACTAAATAGTGACCAGAACTTCCTTGATTATGTAGGAAACTATTTTAATGATACGAAATGCGAGTCAAACTAAAGGTTATTATTGATTTTTGAGTCAGTAAGTTAGTTCGTTCGCTGTAAATTTTGGATTTGTACTTTCAAACATGAAATATAAACGTAGAAATATAACATCAATAGCTGGAAAGTCTCTGCTGACAACTTTGTGAAGTTAAGACTATTGTTAGTTACATGTGAGTGTAACGATTTCATTATCATTAAGTGGAGTGGAGTTTACACTCTTCCTTGTGTAAAATATTGTTATAAAAGTGACAGTCAATACCAACCAGTGTCGTGAATGGTGGCAAGTAGGGTGTTATTTGCTGGTGTGTTATTTCCCATGCAAAAGACTTTCTCACACAGAGGTGGTTGATTAGGCCACTTAACTGGAGGTTTGGAGATAACCAGACTTCTTAGTATAATGCTCTCTACAATATTCAGTTGAGGATCGTCGAAATGGAAGATCGAACATCAACAGGAGAACAAGTACACAAACGTTTGTTCACACACACACACAAAGAAATTACTAGCCTAGCATGGTCAGGTGATTAGAGCGCTCAGCTCGCAATCTAAGGGTCGGAGGGTTCTAATCCTCGTTGCACCAAACATGCTCGCCCTTTCAGCCGTAGGTGCGTCACAATATAACGGTCAATTCCACTATTTGTTGGTAAAAAAGTAGAGCAAGAGTTAGCGGTGGATGATGATATCTAGCTGCCTTCTCTCTACTCTTGCACTGCTAAACAATGGACGGCTAGAGCAGATAGCCTTCATGTAGCTGGTACAAAATTTTAAAACAAACAAAAAATACAATTACAACACAATAAGAGAGAAAATAAAACAAGGACAAGTATTCAGCGGCGCATATCAAACTGATAAGAGAACAAAGTATATATTTTATTCAGAAGCTCTTATCTGTTCAGTGTGTTCTCTCCTTTCCCCACCGTGTTAAACTGAGACCTTTAACTTGAGGAGAGTGTTAACCATTAGTGAATATTAGGCCGAAGTTACAAAGGTTTTGTTTATTTACACAAAATCTAAGATGAAGTTACAAACGTTAAATAGACAAAAAAGCAAAATCACACAATTTTTAACACCTTTCATTATAATGGTTGTCAGAACGCTGAACAAGCAAGTTACTAGTCGCGGGTTCGAATCCTTGTCACTAAATATGTTTTTCCTTTCAGATATGGGAGCTTTGTAGCATTACGGTAAATAGCACTATTCGTTGATAAAAGAGTAACCTGAGAGTTGGAAGTGAATGGCTACAGTCCATCACTGCTAAATTAGAGACAGCTAGCACAGATAACCTTCAAGTACTTTTTTGCGAAATTGAAACCAAACCAACTTTAACTCTCTTAATTATATCACCATTTTCCTGTTAAATCTTGAAATGCGCCTCTCAGGCCCTACAATAACATAAAACACTTCGCAACCTATGAAGACAGAAAATCTAATGAAGAAGGTAACAATATTGTCAGTAGTTCAAAACTAGAGATGATTTCAATTAATTAAGGCTTTGTTATAAATACAAATTAAACAGAATACGTAAACAACTGTATTTTGTATAGTGGGTATAAGAAAATCATATTGTAAATTAAGAAAACCTAGTATGATCCAAACACTATTCCAATGCAATTATCATCTCCGGAAACAGTGAAAACTGTAGATAACACTGACTCGTGTTTCTACTATTTGTTCTATGGAGTAGAATTTAGAACAGTTGTCATAAATTTCGTCCTATTAAGAACAGTTTTGAAGAATATTTATTTTGCTCGTTACTGTGTTAACATTTGACCTGTTAATATGCTGTTACGTTGGAAAAGATTTTGTAGTTTCACCGAAATGAGAGAAATGTCTAACAACCATCCTGCCATCTTTCTGTACAGAACATTAACATTCATCTCTTAATTCCGTTTAAGTCATAAGGCAGCCACAGATACTTATAGGGCCCGGCATGGCCAGGCGGTTAAGGCACTCGACTCCTAATCCGAAGGTCCTGGGTTCGAATCCCCTTCATACCAAAACATGTTTGCACTTTTCAGCCGTTGGGGCGTTATAATGTGACGGTAAATCCCACTATTTGTTGGTAAAACAGGAGTCCAAAAAGTGGCGGTGGTGTTAATGACTACCTCCCTTCCCTTTAGTCTTACACTACTAAATAAGGGACGACTAGTGCAGATAGCCCTCGAGTAGCTCTGCGCGAAATTCAGGACAAACCAAACCTTTTTTTGTTGTCATTGAAGTTCTTGTATTTCTTTAAGTTCCACAACTACATTTTTCTTAGAATAAAAATCAAATATATTCACGAGAAGAACAGAGTTGGGTTTGTTGTATGAGACAAAAATAATATTGTTTTAAGATTGAGCATAATAAATATCGCAGAGAAAATCCAAGTACGTGGTTTTCATTAAAACGTGTTTTATAGAGTAATTCCCAACAGAAAAAGTTTGTAGGTTTCGATGTCCATTACTTTTTTGTTGTTTATTTAAATAATTATATGTATATATAGAGAGAGACAAAGAGCTTGGAGATTGGCAAATTAGTTTGCAGATCACGTCAGAAAGAAACGCGACACGTGCTGTGCTTGCTACTCCGCCCCTTGATTAAACGCGAATATTTAGAAGCAATAAGCTACTGAGCGATCCACTAAATACCCATGGGGCTGGACGGCGTTCACAGCTCTGCCTCACCTCGCCCAGTTGCTCTTTGTGGTGAAATGAAAATTCACCAGTCACTCAATATACATACAACAACCTTTTGTTAATTCTGGTGAAGGATACGCCTAGGTCCATTTTCAACACAACTGTAAATTCAACACTATTGGTCTACGTACTGTAAAACTTTATGTTCTGATCACGACCCTGATATCATTAGGAAAAGAGTTTCTAAGGTTAAGGTCACAGTTGACAATTATCTGTATGATTTTGATACATATATTTTTACTTATTCTATCATTGATAAATTTATATACAATGAATATAAGACCAGTTACGAGATATTCATGAGTTTTGATTTAGTGTGTTTTGTTATGGTAAAACCAAAACGGATATTTGCTGTGTCTACTAAGGGAAATCGAACCCTTGATTGTAGGATTATAAATTCGAAAATTTACCTCAGTACCATTTGCAGACTTAGACGAACGAACTAGTTATTTTGTTATACCCAAAACGACATAATGGAGCTATCTGTGCTCACCACGAGGATTGAACCTCGAGGTTTAGCATTAAAAGCCTCGGAGTGTTTTTAGAGTAAGGGTAACAATTCGGGCCTATTTTGTTGCAACGGGGGCTAGGATACAATAGAAATTTAAGGAAAAACACAAACAAAATTCAAGCAAAAATAAGTAGTTTAATAATTTCAACACTTTATATATTTTTTATTTCCATCCGTTTATCATTCTTCATTTCCACCTACCAAACTAAGTTTAAAATCTCAATGTGTTTATAATAATAAATCAATATTTCTGCATCAAAAGCTCAGTACTTAAAACTGACGAACTCGCATATCTTTCAAACGGTATTGAAGAACCTAATTGTGTTCCAGATGATGTTAAAGATAGTAAGCGTTAAGCCCCACCTGGTCCGGCATGGACAAGTGGTTGTGGTGCTTGACTCTTAGCTCCACCTGGCCCGGCATGGCCAAGTGGTTATAATGCTTGACTTTCAGCCCCACCTGACCCAGCATGCTTGACGTTTAACTCCACCTGGTCCGGCATGGCCAAGTGGTTATAATCCTTAACTTTTAGCCCCACCTGGCCCGGAATGGCCAAGTGGTTATAATGCTTCATTTTTAGCCCCACCTGACCCGGCATGGCCAAGTGGTTATGGTGCTTGACTCTTAATCTGATGGTCGTGGGTTTTTCCTTCACACCAAACATGCTCGCCCTCTAAACCGTGGGGACGTTATAACGCGACGGTCAATCTCACTATTCATTAGTAAAAGAGTAGATCAAGAGTTGGGAGTGGGTGGTGATGACTAGCTGCCTTCCCTCTGTTCTTACTTTACTAAATTTCGCGAAAAATCCACCATAAAAGTAATCCAAACCAACACTTTTCAAATGAAAATAAAAGAAAACTGATATATTTTCGAATAAGTTGAATAATATTTGTTTTGTATTACGCAATGACAGCATGGTGTTCTAAATAAGATTCCGTAACTGAAACTTTAACTTAACATCATACTATTTTATTTTGAAGTTGTTTTACATTATATACGTATTTTTGTTTAGTTTGAGTTTTCTCCAAATAATTAACAAAATCAGGAAATGTTTCAATGAAATCTTTCATTAACTGATTTATTGGCTAGGTGGTTAAGGCACTCGACTCGTCGTTTGAGTGTCCTGGGTTCGAATCGCCGTCTCCCCAAATATTCTTGCTCTTTCAGGCGGGGGGGGCGTTATTTTGTGATGCTCAATCCCACTATTTGTTGGTAAAAGAGTAGCCCAAGAGGTGGTGGAAGGTAGTGATGACTAGCTGCCTTCCCTCTAGTCTTATACTGTTAAATTAGGGACGGCTAGCGCAGATAGCCCTCATGTAGCTTTGTGCTAAATTCAAAACAAACCCAACCAATTTATTTGTTTCAGGCTTTTTGAACAAAGTTTATTTTTTGGTTCTTTAGTACAAACCTACACAGTAGCCAATCAATTCTTTGCCTTCTGAGGATATCTAAGCGTGATTTTTAGCGTTAAAAGCTCTCAGACTTGACAACGAGCTAATGAAGAACAAAGCGACTTAAGGCTAAAAGCTCAAAATCATTCCTACTTTTGAGCTGATACTCTGGCAGAAAGATAACTGATTATCAGCGTTCTTGGATTGCCTTTATATAATGGAATATTAAGATTTGACTGTCTTCCTTATAACACACTCTCGGCCTCAAAGTGCGAAATGAACTTTTTTAGGCAACTGGTTGCAAACCTCGAACCTTTTGTTTCACAGCCAGGACCTAATAATGTCAACTAGGTAGGCAACTCTCAACTCTTTAATTGTATTTATATACTAGTGAACCCGTGGGCCTGTGGGCCGTTATATTGCAAATTTAATACTTGAACTAATATTTTGCACTTTTCCAATTTAATGATAGTTGCTTTTGTAATGCAAGTTTAAATCCTTAATTAAGTGACGAACACTAATTAGTAGACCTACTTATTTACGTGCCCTGAATTAAATGGACGCAGAATATGTAGAATCCATATAAAGGTGTTTTCTTCAAATACCCGGGTTTCCTAAGGTAATGGGTTAAATGTTTTACCATTGTGCAAATCTCATGGCCAACACGATTCTTTGGGTACCGTTTAGAAGCTGTGAGTCCAGTGGTTTAGAAGGAGTTACGTGACACATACACACAAACACACACTGAATCTTACTATACTAATATGACCTTATTAAAATAACGTTTGTGACCTTAAACAATATTTTTTTAAATGTCTCAGAATTAGAGTAGGTTGATAAAAATGCTTAAATGAGGTCACAATGATTGTTGAATATCAAAATGTAGTCATCACTTTGATTACAGTGAATGTTAATTATCATGTTTGTCACAAGCTCACTGCTACGTCGATCGCTTTACAGAAATTTGTTGCAGGTTTGTTTGTTTGTTTTGAATTTCACGCAAAGCTACACGAGGGCTGTCTGCGCTAGCTATCCCTAATTTAGCAGTGTAAGACTAGATGTATGACAGCTAGTCGTCACCACCCACCGCCAAAACTTGGGCTACCATTATACCAACAAACAGTGGGATTGATTGCACATTATAACACCCTCATGGCTGAAAGGGTGAGCATGTTTCGTGTGATGGAGATTCGAACCTACGACCCTCAGCTTGCGAGTCGAGCGCTCCTAACCACCTGGCCTATTTCTTGCAGGATAGGCTTAAAATTCAAATGTGATCGTAAACGGTGTGTTAAGTTTTTTAAATTTTTTCTCTTCCTAAAGTTCACAAACAAAGCAGTAAAATATGTATCTCAAAGTATTATACATTTCGACCTTTCGTTTTTAAAAATTTCAGTGTCTAAAAACAAAAAAAAAAGCATAATCCATTTTAATTATCTGGTCGTGTTTACACCCAGGAACATTTTTCTATCTTTATAAAATCAACTAGAGTCTCTTAGGATTAAAATATAATTCACGGGGATATTAAAGAAAAGTGACCAACAAGAAGAAATCCTTAAAGGTAATTTTTAAACAAATTTAATAATTGCCTTAAAAACTGCACTTTGGTTAGGTATAATTCCTGTGTGGTTGCCATATTTTTCAACACTTTAGTTTTTGAGTAAAAAATGAAACAAAATATGCGGGTCCTCGAACACAAGTTCCTCTCGGTCGTTCGGCTGTTTTACAACTATGACGTAATAGTTGCCAAATACGCTTCGTTGCGCGCCGACCATTTTGTTCCTTTCAGTGCTGGTGTTATGTAAATCTATCGGTGCTTTTTTCGGATTACATACTTTGTGAGACTATTTTTGTCTTGATATTGCTACTTTATGTTTGTTTTATGATAACATGGTTTACTGCGTTGCTTATGGTTGTATAAACGGTTGGGCATCAGGCAAAAGCTTCTTCTCGTTTCCGTGCAAGGAGAAGGAACCGGCAAGGTGGCGACAGTGGGTGCGGATGATCAATAGGAAGAACTGAACACATTCACACCATGCAAAGTTTTGTCAAGATCATGTTTTGTGTCGGATTCCACTGTTTTGGATTCCGTGGGTTTCAAACCAGGCATGTTGAGACTGAAAAACCATCGGCAGTAGACAGGATCGTTCCCACCATCTTGTTACGAGTCATAAATACATGGTACAATGATTGTGGAAGGGCCAAGTATTAGTTACCATAGTCAGCAAAGTATAAACAAATAAAACTCAGTATGTGATACCAATAATTTATAAATACCAGACAGGTTTCGAGATGCTTAAAATTGCACGTGAAATAATACAGACCATATTTGTTGTCATGACTTAGGCTTACCCTTCTTCCACTGGAGGTATGACCGACTCGCAACCGGCCTGGGCGCTATCACTATCACTCACAGTTCCGCTACTCTCGCTCGTGGAACTGTCCTCATCACTAGAACTTGTCAGATCTGTGTCAAAAGTAACTGTTATAGGTTCGTTCAGAGTAGGTTCGAATTGATATGGTGCTACTCGACATTGTTCAGAACACAAAGTCAAAACACACCACGCCTCTGTTTCTCCGAATGCACTGGCCATGTTTATTTACATTCAACGCGCTGGCGTTGGCGTTTGTTTGACAACTATTACGTCACAGTACTTTTCCTAGCAGCTAACGTAAAAGGAAAGGGCTCTTTCTGCACCAAGTTCTATGTTTCATTTATTAGCACATATTTAAAAAAAAATGTGAACGTGCAAAATTAATCAGTATGAGTAGTTCTTTTGACTACAAAGTTTTCTTTTTTTCTGTAAAATTCACTTTTAACAATTGTGGTTGTAATTATGTGTCAAACAGATCAAAAGATGGAGCCACAAGCTATAACTTTGTTCTTGAAAAAAAAAAAAAAAACTAACCAGAACTGCAAAAACAAACAAGACCATTCCATTAACCGCTATGCCGCGGCTAAAATGCAAAGCAAAAAGGACAAAGCTAGAAAAATTTATCTTCTCTGAAATTTGAGGGGGGGGGGTTAAATCTTAAGAGACTCTTTTCAGCTGCGTGTATCATGTAAGTATATTCAGTAGTTCCAAGTTTTACTATATTAATTAATTTAGAATTAAATGACTCGCATTACTACAACACTTTGTTGTCCAAAGTGCTTCTGAATTTGGTCTTGCATGTAAAAATACTATATCTTCTGTTTTTATTTCCTTGTAGTTGCTAGCGTGACGCGGCATGGCTAGGTGGTTAAGGCACTCGACATCCGACGGTTGCGGGTTCGAATCCCCGTCCCAACCAACATTCTTGCCATTTTAGCCGTGAGAGCGTTATAATGTGATGTTCAATACTACTATTCGTTGGTATAAGAGCAGCTCAAGAGTTGGGACTAGGTGGTGATGACTAGCTGCCTTCCCTCTAGTCTTACACTGCTAAATTAGGGACTATTTAGTCCCTGCGCAGGTAGTCTTCGTGTAGCATTGCGCGAAATTCAAAAAACAAACAAACAACCTGCTAGTGTAAAGAGAAATAAATAAAAACTGACAAAATGAAACTTAGTACTGTGCCAACACTATCTTACCGCTTCAGACATACATACACAGAGAAAAGCTATGTTCTAGATAAAATAGCGTGTAACAGAGTGCGGGGCAGTTTTATTGAATATTATATTTAATTACCGTACAGCGAAAATAAACGACAAATACAACAGTTATTAATATTAAAGTACTATTGTTCTAAAGATTTATAACAGTCCTTACAAGACTAAGACACAAATGTAAAGCGGTCATGCCCTATCAAAGATTATACAACACATAGAGTCAAGAATGCCTTTTTAGGGTGTGTGTGCTTTTTTGTAGCAAAGTCACATCGGGATGCCTGCTGAGTCCACCGAGGGAAAACGATTTGTTTCTTGTTTGAATTTCGCGCAAAGCTACTCAAATGGCTATCTGCGCTAGTCGTCCCTAATTTAGCAGTGTAAGACTAGAAGGAAGGCAGCTAGTCATCACCACCCACCGCCAACTCTTGGGCTACTATTTTACCAACGAATAGTGGGATTGACAGTTCCATTATAACGCCTCCACGACTGAAAGGGCGAGCATGTTTGACGCGACAGGGATTCGAACCTGCGACATTCAGATTACGAATCGAACGCCTTAACCCACCTGGCTATGCCAGGCCTCAAGATGAGAAACGAACCCCTGAGTTTAGCGTTGTAAATCAGTAGGCTTAGCACTGTGCCAGTGGTGGACATTTTAGGGAGAGAGTGTAAAAGTGTTACCGGCTTAAACTGCTTGACAAAAGTTTCTGCCCGAAACGTTTCAAACAGTTGTAAAGGTTCTTCTTATAGAAATGTGTTTTATTGATTCTGAACACGTTTTTTTCATTATTTTTTGACGTCTTGCTGTCATAACTTACTGCATATTTTTTTCAACTAGTATCGTTCACAGTGACAATGGGGAAAGTTATAATAATGAACAATCGTTCTCTCTTGAAACAGTTATGTATTGTTGGTAGTGTTAGTTACTGCATGACATCAGTATATTAGCGATAACGAACGACTAATGATATAGGCTCAAATAATCTAATAAGTAAATTAATTTCCTAAGATTTTATATTCAAAAACGTTATAGATACAGCTCGCAAATGCTAAAACATGTAATGTTAAATGTTTACGTTATTTTCTATGTAATAGTTTGAAATCACTGGTATATATCATGTAGAATAAAGCATTTTCGTTGAAGATCACAAAAGATATTTCTGCGAAAATACACTTACAGATTTTATGTCTTTAACGTTAGTTGAAAATGAACAGGAACGTAGTATGCTCTAAATATTCTCACATTAGTTTATATGTTTATTTATTTTTGAAATTCGCGCAAAGCTACACGAGGACTATCTGTGATAGCCGTCATAATTTAGCAGTGTAAAACTAGAGGAAAGGCAGCTGGTCATCTCCGTCAACTCTTGGGCTACTCTTTTACCAACGAATAGTGGGATTGGCCATCACAATATAACGCCCCCACGGCTGAAAGGGCGAACATGTGTGGTGTAATTGGGATTCGAACCCGCGACCCTCGAATTACGAGTCGAGTGTCTTAACCACCTGGATATGCCGGGCCGTTTCTTGAGAGTGGCAATGAACGACATCGAATAATCCGAGCACTTCCAGAGAGTAAGACCCTCTTAGCGCGTGTGTGAGATAGGATTCTGTATATATTGTGTATATTGTCATTTACAGATATAGCAACAATGGAGTATTTGTATTGTAACGGATTTACCGTTATACCTTTATTTTAATGCCTACATTTTTTTCAGCATTGAATGTGTATTGGGCAAGTCTTGCCTGTTCTCTAAATATCTGAAAGATTCTCGAGAGCAAGAATCAACACTATGCGGTTTACTTGTTTTCGAACATTTGTAAACGTTCGAGTATCTCGCAATAAACTATATAAACCAACGCGCTGAGAGACAGTTATTATTAGTAGGCAGCTACAATCAGTAAACTATAAGCTTCGGAAGCTATAATAGTGATTAACGCTTATTAATCGGAAAACTACAGAATTTGACCAGGAACGTTTATAGATTTCGAGCATTAACCGTTTAACTTCCGTGAATTAACTTCGGACGTTAGTATTTCTGCGAGGACATTAAACATCAACGTCGGTAAAAAGTCAACTTATAAGCGGTCTGTGGCCAACCAAGCTAGCTAGCTTAAGGGAGATGCAACAACATTAACTCAGAATTAATGTGCTTTTGTGGACCTGGATCGATAAAATATTCAGTTCTAGACTGGATAGAAGAATCAGTATAATTTGTAAAACCCTCGTATATAAACCAATATTTGTAACAACCATTATTATTAATTGTATTATTATTATTTGTATATTAAATATATTTGTGTTAAGAAAGAAAATTGTGTGTATCAATTTTGTTGGCAAATATTATAAAGTTGATATACATCAACACTTAATTAACTTCTAAATTAAAATTAAAATTTCCAGTTATTTGAAATAGTAATACCTAACGTTTGTTTTTGTTTTGTTGTTTTTCTAATTTCGCGCAAAGCTATACGAGGGCTATCTGCGCTAGCCATACTTCATTTAGCAGTGCAAGACTAGAGGGAAGGCAGCTAGTCGTTATCACCCACCACCAACTCTGGAGCTACTCTTTTACCAACGAATAATGGAATTGACCGTAACCCTATAACTCCCCTCCACGGCTGAAAGGGCGAGCATGTTTGATGCGACAGGGATTCGAACCTGCGACATTCAGATTACGAGTCGGACACCCTAACCACCTGGCCATGCCGGGCCCACACGTAACGCAATAAACTTTAGACTTGTCTGCGGTTAATTATAATACGTAACAGTATGTACATAAAAATGTGTGTGGCAATTATTTCTTCCTTTGTTAATTATAGAACTCGGAACGGTTTAGTACAGGTACGACTATAAGTATTTCAAAACCTTTCAAATGTTTTGAGTAATATTAATCACATAAAAAATGTTTCAAAAGTGAAAAAGTAAAAACAGAACAATATCATTACCGTGTTGCACGCTTAAAAGTGTATGAATTTGATTTATAAAGTGCGGGATATATGCATTAGCGCCGTATTATAAATTTGTTGAGGAATTGGTTTTGGTTTCGTTATAGAATATGATTTAGTCACCAAGCCTATCACTTACACCTTTTGTGGGTTAAGGCGTTCGACTCGTAATCTGAGGGTCGCGGGTTCGAATCCCCGTCGCACCAAACATGTTCGCCCTTTCAGCCGTGGTGGCATCGTAATGTGACGATCAATCCCACTATTCGTTGGTAAAAGAGTGGCCCAAGAGTTGGCAGTGGGTGGTGATGACTAGCTTCCTTCCCTCTAGTCTTACACTGCTAAATTAGGGACGGCTAGCGCAAATAGCCCTCGAGTAGCTTTGGGCGAACTTTAAAAACAATTACACCTTTTTACATCAGATGGAAACTTAAAGTACTGCATTCTAGGATTTTCAGCACTGATAATTTCATGTAATTTTATTTGTCTGTTTCAAGCTATAATACGCATACTAATGATATGGATAAGCAAAATATTCAAGAAAGGGAACGTTTATTTTATCTTTTAACGAAGATTTTACAAAAAATAAGGGGGCTACTTTCCGTTATAGATCATTTAAAGTATTGGAAGAACTAGTTTGTTTATTTTTGAGCAAATCCACGTTGAGTTATTTGTTGTGTTTACCATGGTGAATCTAAACCCGTATTTTAACATAGTAAGTTCGTAAACTTACTGTTTCCTCACCGGAGAACTGAGAAGAGAGAAAAACTCTCCATAACTGACATGCTAATGTTAAATATTGTGAGAAAGATATACTTCTTTTAATTGATCAAATGATACTCAGCTTTCCCTATTCAGAAGTTTTAATACTATAACTCTTGACATACTATCATTACTGCCTCAGTATGTTGGCTTTCATCAGAAGTGCCTTTTGTTCAGTATTTGTTTGTTTCTACACACATCACATAGAGTTACAAAAATTAAGTAATTTTAATATCTGCTTTGTCCAGGAAGATAGCGCTTAAGCTTTAACTTATTCGCATTTTTGGGTTAATAGAATATCAGTACTATCAATAAGTAGATTAGAACATAACACCCCGAAACACACACACACACACCAGTGGCACAGCGGCGTTTCTGCGGACTCATACCAGTAGAAATCGGATTTCGATACCCGTAGTGGGCAGAGCGCAGATAGCCCACTATATAACTTTGTGCTTAATTTCAAATTAGCAATCAACAATAAAACATAATAGCTACTATTCAAAAATAGGTGTCTTGCTTATGTTATAAATTGATTTTCATAGTTTCAACAAACAAATTTCGAAAAAACAACAACAAAAAGAAATTTCTAATGCAAAGTAATTGAAACACGTTAACACTTGTTCTTTTGAAATAAGTTTTAGGAATATTTTCCACACCTGTATTTTAATAAATGTTAGTCGTATAATACGTTTTAGTGGTTTTTACTCTTACACTAAGGCTACATTATTATTACTGTATTATTTCTACAGTATGCCGTCATTATGCTTACATCTAATCGGTATTTTTTTACTAAACACACATTATAAAACCAACACCACATACGTCATATCCATGTAATACTCGGAAGACATTGAATTATTATAGAATAAGTGCTGTATGAAGCTGGTCGGTTGGGCACAAGCTTTTAGAAAACTTGTAATGCAAATTCTAGACAATTGAACTTAAAAAATTATACTTTAGTCATTATGTTCGAATGCACCTTTGGAAAGCTTTATACAGCGAAGGTTTATAAAAGGTTGTTACACTATACGTAGAAAGCCGCTATATTTTCTGTTCTATTATTATTCTGTCTTTACCTTGTTTTTGTGTTCTTTAGTTATATACTTTCTGAAGAAAAGTAGGATGTTAAATGTATTAGAGTAGTAAAATATATTACATGTTAAACTTGTAATTAAACTCTAGTGAATGAATTAACAGAGGAAATTTGATTTATATCACTTGTGTTGTTCGTTTAGCTGAATAATATATATTCTGTGTATCATAATCAAATATTTCACCCGACAATTATTTTGAGGCAGAAGAAGTTATACGAAACGATGAGAAAACTGAAGTCAAATATAATAATGTCGCCCATACTATATCTGCTATATCTCTTTCGCGATGGGTCATGGGTTAAAGGCCACGTCATCGCATTTGTTGGCTTGCATTCAAAATTTTATTGAACTTTTATTTTATGAATTTATGTCAATAAGTTTGGAATCACACTGTAGATTGTAATTCAAACTTTAATATTATATATGAGTTAGTTCCGTAGTTTAAAAATTATTGTTGTTTTGAATTAAGCTCAAAGCTACACAATAGGCTCTCTGTGCTCTGCCCACCACGGGTATCAAAACCCGGTTTTTAGCGTTGTAAGTTCGCAAACATACCGCTGAGCCACTGGGAGGCTAATTTAAAAGTAAATGTTAAACAGTGTTGACGAGGCCTTTCGCCTAGTACTAACGTTCATCAGACTAATTTATAACATGAAACAGTTTATTTTTATAATTTAAATAAACTTGGTGTAGAACATGCTCCAGTTCTTTTATGAGTGTTTAATGCTCAAAACCAGATCAGTTTTAACTTAACGAATGTTTGTTGTATACATAAAAAACTGGTATCAAAGTCTGCGTAAAAAGTATATGTTAGTAGTGTGGATTCAAAAACCAGTTATTTTGTTAAACGTGTATTGAGAAAATCCCGCCTTATCTCTAATTTTGTAGAAGATTATCGAATATAAAAATCGATATATCTTCGTAAACACCAGTATTGTTGGGTCAACTGAACTTTCTAGGATCTCACTTAATGAGTATAAAAGGTAGCCATTGCCATATGCAGAGAGAAGTTTAATATTGTTGTTAATTTGCTGGAGTCAGTATGCTATAAACCTCGGAAGCTATAATTGTGATAAATGCTTATTAATCGGAAAATAACACGTATTTGGTCAGGAACGTTTACAGATTTCGAGCATTGCGAATCGTTAAACTTTGGAGAATTAACTTCGGATGTTAGTATTTCCACGAAAACATTGTATAACTTCAGCTGTGAGAAACTTATGTGAAATTAGACCACAATAGAGCTAGCTTGCACTCCCGCTAAGTGTACCTGTTTATTAACGTAGAATTACTTCACTTTCTGTGAACCGTCGATAAAAGATTTAATCCCAGACCAGATGAAATAGTCAGTATTTTTGTGAGTTTTTTAAAACTACTGTATATAAATCACTGTCTGTAATAACAGTTATTATTAATTGTATTGTTATTTGTATATTAAAATATATTTGTATTAAGAAAGAAAATTATGTGTTTCAATCTTGTCGGCAAATATTATAAACTTGATACATATTCACATACAACTAACATCTAAGTTTAAATTTAAATTTCCAGTTATTTGAAATTGTAATGCATAACGTAAATCAGAGACTCGTCTGAGATAATTTATAATATGTAATACTACACAACAAAATTATTGTCCAAATTTGGATCTAATAAAGATATTAATGATATTAATGGTATATTTATTTACATTTTGTTGCAGTGTAATTCAGCGTAAGGTGCTTTTACTAGATATGCTTATGTAGACAACTAATAAAAATAATTATTACACATTTTAAAGACTTTTACACGGTAAGATTTAATATAATATATACCTTTCAATGAAGGCCTCCAGTAAGATATTACTGGTGCTTTTGTTACAGGGCCATTTAATATATACAGTTTTCAAACTGTCCTTAACAAAGGTTTTTAATTTTTTATCACAGCAGAGATATTAATCTTTCCATATCATAATAACGTTGTTTGTAGATTAAACTATACAAATCTCATAAGAGCAATCTGTGTTTATTTCATATAAACAGATATCAAAATCCTTATTGTACAAAGAATAATAAATGTTTTTAAACTAAATATATTGTCAGTGTGGTTTAAATTAAGTAAAGTACAGTAATATTCCTCTATAACAATAGTACTTGTGTCTGTAATTCATATGATTAAACAAAATAAATATCATGAAAATATTTTATTTGTTATACTAATATATTATTGGGTTTTAAAATATAACATAAATATATTATTAGTAGAAGATAATAATCTTTTTGGAACATGAAATAAAACAAGTCTCGTGAAAATATTCTATTTTACATCCTGGAATAAAATACAGTTACTTTGTCTTTTACAATTTCACGTCTCTTGGGTTTTATTACATAATATTATTATATTGCCTAGCAACACGCTTCTAGTGTTGTTTACGAATGAATTACGTACATAATAGATAAATGCCCTGATACATTATACAAACTTGTCGTAGGTCCATACTTTCAACACGTGTCGAAGGTCATATTTGTTTACTTCCGCCAACAAGTGGAGGTATATACTACTTATGTTATTGACTATCAGAATCATAAACAGAAAGAAAAAACAGTGATTGTTTGTTTTTGAATTTCGCACAAAGCTACTCGAGGGCTATCTGTGCTAGCCGTCCCTAATCTAGCAGTGTAAGACTAGAGGAAAGGTAGCTAGTCATCACCACCCACCGCCAACTCTTGGGGTACTCTTTTACCAACGAATAGTGGGATTGACCGCCACATTATAACGCCCCCACGGCTGAAAAGGCGAGAATGTTTGGCGCGACGGGGATGCGAACCCGCAACCCTCAGATTACGAGTCGCACGCCTTAACGCGCTTGGCCATGCCGGGCCGAAAAAGCACTGAAGAACTGATGAGAGGAAGTAAAAAATTAAGAGTTATTGGATTTTGGGGGCTTTTAAGTTTGGCTGAAACGATTTACGTCTAAAATGCTATTAAGGTCTACAGTATCGTTCCAATTAAAAACCCATCTTAAAAGTGTTTTAAGATTTCATATCAAAGCCTTAGTTGAGAATTAAGGTGTTTTGAAGATTCTCAAGATTAACTGGACTGATCTACATGAAACTTAATATGGTCACTTAAAAGAGTATTCAAGATAAATACCTGCATTTATAACTTATTTATATTGGTAAAGATTCTTTTTATTGATGGATCCAGATCTGTTGGAGTTCTTAGATTAAACTGTATGGATTTACATGAAAATTATGAAAACAAAAATAGCTTCTCAAAGCAGGTGAATGTTGTTTTCTCTTAGATGCTGGTTCGCATGAATCTTCACAAATAATTTAGCAGTTGAAGATAAAATATGAATTTCTCTTTTTTAGTAATAATGGGCTGTGAACCACGGAACTTGAGACATTTAGCCTGGTACGGAAGTCACTGAGCAATGCTCGGACTCGAACTGAAGGTACTCATTATGACTCGGGACAAAATAAATAAATGAAAATAAACAAATTATTTATTTTAAACTATGGTTGCAAGGTGTAGGAGTTTAAATGCTGTAATTGTTTCAGTCATTTATTGTTAGTTTTTGGTCTTTATACAATATCTCGAGAACAATGTAAAACTAAACGAATTTTTTTAGATGTTATTTAAATTAATAAGTTTATTCCATTTCAGGCAATAATTTTTTTAAAAATGTGAGTCTACAAACTAAACGGTAAGTCTGCATCTTCCAATGCTGAAAATTGGGTGTCGATATTATGGAGGATGGAGTACAGATATCCCATTGTGAAGCTTTGTCATTAATAACAACAAAACAGACAAACCGCTGAATTATGTAATAAAATGGTTGAGTGCCGAAACTCAAACCACTTGAAATCGTTTTGTTTCTAATGCACTAGTTTTAATTTTATCGTTTAAAGGTGTTATGTTTTTTTTTTGTTATTTAATAAACATTTCCGTAAATTTTAATGTATTTTCATTAAAAGTTGTCACTGAAAAATAATTTGAAAAACTGGCTTGTATTTGATAAATGTAAGAAGAAAAAAAATTATATGTAGTCTACTGGTCACGAGCCTTATTAGCCCAAAATGTCATCACGTAAATTTTCAATAACGTTCGCAAAAGAAACTTGTTGTTTTAGTTTACATCTTACATTTATATTTAATATTGACATGGCCAGGTGGGTTAAGGCGTGGCCAGGTGAGTTAAGGCATGACCAGGTGGGTTAAGGCGTGGCCTGGTGGGTTAAGGCACTCGACTCGTAATCTGACGGTTGCGGGTTCGAATCCCCATCACACCAAACATGCTCACCCTTTCAGCCGTGGGGGTGTTATAATGTGACGGTCAATCCCATATTCGTTGGTAAAAGAGTAGCCCGAGAGTTGGCGGTGGGTGGTAATGACTAGTTGCCTTCCCTCTAGTCTTACACTGCTAAATTAGGGACGGCTAGGCAAGATAGCCCTCGAGTAGCTTTGCGCGAAATTTAAAAAAAAATAATATTACATTATTAAGCTTAAGAAATTCATTTTGGAGCTCATTAGATCAAGCCATCAATATTTAGTAAACATAATTTCATATGACCATATCGATCAGGTACGGATACTACAAATTTTTGCTTTTTAGACTCTCAGCCACAATTAATACTGTTATATCTTAAACAGTTTCCTAAATGTGCATACTATAGCTTCTTATGTGAAACATTACTGTTTTAATTGATGCTACAAATTGTCAATTGGCTTCATATTCAGACTTTTGTCTCCCTTGTTTTATTCTGTTATTCTATGTATTTTTTTTTTGCTTTTCCTAAAACCACTAATTCAGTTAAAAAGTATGACTAGAATTAGAATTCTGTTCAAATTTATTACCGAGATCAGTTAAACATCCCTGTGTGCTGTCTGTCAAACCGTGTAACATGTTACGATAATTTTCTTTCTTCATTAAACTAGAAAGTTTTTAAAAAATGACCTTCTGCTGCAGAAAATATTGCTAAGTGGTTACAAACTTACCACCACGTTTTTATTCTTTGGTTTCACCTTTTAATTTTGCGCAGAGGCTCTTAAACATTCTTCACCATGTCCGTGATGACGAGAAAACCCATTTGTAGAGAAAAATATATATGTAAAAACGGCTGGTATGGATAGAGAAAACCGTATATAGAGGAGCGAACAACGTTTCGACCTTTTTCGATCATCGTCAGGTTCACAAAGAAATAAGGAGGTAACTGACCGATAGCTGACCACATAACCATAAAAAAGACACCCAAATACTAAATAAAGAAACAAACATAAACAAACGTAAAATTAAAGAAGCTTTTCTTATGCAAGAACTCAAGCCCAAAATAAACCAATACAAAGGAACATCTTTATACCTATATTAATGTATAATCAAACATCTAAGCACGCCCTTTACATTCCTACACTCAATTACACAACCGTCTTCAAACATGTGGTCAGCTATCGGTCAGTTACCTCTTTCTTTCTTTGTGAACCTGACGATGACCGAAGAAGGTCGAAACGTTGTTCGCTCCTCTATATAGGGTTTTCTCTATCCATACCAGCCGTTTTTACATATATATTCTCTACCCAGATCATCGACTGTTTCCCTGATTGCCTGACAAGAATCAGGCGGGAAGTTGCAGTAGTTCTTCAATTGTGGGTCTATTTGATTTCTGTTACCGTCAAAATACGCTTGACGTCCATGCGATATAAAAGTAACACGTAAGTCTCGTTACTCAGTGAGGCAAGAATCAGTACTATGTTTGTTTGCTAGTTACCTTCCTTCTTATGTACCCGTTCAAGAATCTATGCGCACAAAACATTTTGTGTGAATATGAAACAAGTTACGGAACAAACAAACAAATAACCTGGCAGATTGCCAGCTTTATTCAACCAGTTTTTTTGTGAGTCTGTGTGAAGTATTAACGACTGACATTTTTCATGAAGAGTGTTTTCCTGCATGTTCCTCAGTACACTTCTGTTACAGGTTCTAATTTCTATTTTTGTTTTATTTCTGGGAGACATTTTGATGTTGAAACCTACGAATGGTAAACGTCTTTCATCTGGATTTCTTGAGGATTTGTTTGTTTGTTTGGGAATTTCCCACAAAGCTACTCGAGGGCTATCTGTGCTAGCCGTCCCTAATTTAGCAGTGTAAGACTAGAGGGAAGGCAGCTAGTCATCACCACTCACAGCCAACTCTTGGGCTACTCTTTTACCAACGAATAGTGGGATTGACCGCCACATTATAACGCCCCCACGGCTGAAAGGGCGAGAATGTTTGGCGCGACGCGGGCGCGAACCCGCGACCCTCGGATTACGAGTCCCACGCCTTACGCGCTTGGCCATGCCAGGCCTAATACCTAGACAGTATCAAGTTGCTCTTAAAACAAATGTATTTTAATATGCAAACAATAATACAATTTATAATAATGGTTATTACCAATAATGATTTGCATACAAAAGTTTTACAAACTTACAAGTAATAATGAATCTTTTATTCTATCTGGAACTCTCTCGATATCTTATTGAGGGTTCACGACCGGCGAATTAATTTTGAGTTGATATACGTACAATTCATTTAACACTTCGCTGATCACATGTGAATTTTTCACCGTTGAAGTTATATAATGTCTTTGTAAAAATACTAACATCCGATGTTTATCTGTTGAAGTTAAGCGGTTTGTAACATTCGAAATCTAAAATATTCCTGGTCAAATATCTGTAGTTTTTCGATTAATAAAAGTTAATCAGAGTTATAGTTTCAAAGATGTATAGTACAGCAACTGTAGAAAACCGACAAAATATAACGTCACTTGGCGCTTTGTATTTGTTAATTTTATAAGCTTGAGAGAAGAGTTTCTAGAAATTTTAGCTAAGGCAACAACACTAACAACCACTAGTACTTACATATACACACACAATACACTGGAGAATCTTCTACAATTTTGGTGAATAGGTGAAACTTTCTCAATACACATTTAATAATATAAGTTACATGCACTTCTAAACATAAATCTAACTGAAACAAAATCGATATTAAAATAAATATAATAATAATAAATCCATCGCAGTATATAACACAAACAAACACAGCACAAGATATAAAGTTGATCTCAACAATGATTCTGATTCATGCTAGGTTATGTATAAACATTACTATTTTATCATGTTGATCTCAGATTTGATGTATTTGGTATATATTAATATAAACATTTTATAAGTTACCCAAACGATGATGTCTATACGAGCGATCGGGACCAGTTAAAGTCTTTGAACTGGTTTTCTTAAATAAAATCCTGAAAAGAGATGCCTATTTAATATATTCTACTCCCATCAAGTGTTGTCACTATTTATAAAAATATTGGATCTTTCATAGTTTCTAATAAAGAGCTTAAGTCGTAAAGAAAAATTAGTTGTCACAATGTATATTGTTATATTGTTATATCCAAAGTAACTTTTTAGAAAAAACAACTAAATAGATGGATTCTAGATGAGTCAGTAAGAGTTCCTATAAAACAGTAACTGAATACTGGATAAGACAATAAAAAAGCTCATATAAAGCACTAAGCAAATACTTGAAGAGTCATTAGAAGCTCCGATAAAACAAACTTCGGATATATGTAAATAGTATAAAAAGAAAATAAACAACATCATAATCGTAATAGAACTTCAGCCCGTTGAGTCTTCACATAGATGTCGCATATAAAACTGGTTTTCCAGAGTGTAATTAAGACGGAACCACAGTTTAAAACTCATATGATACACCAATGTTTCTCAAGAAGCAAGATGGAACCACTCTTTGAATTTGAAACACTGCATTCGCATTTCTCCAGAAGTAAGACCACTCTTTAAAATCTATACACTGTACTGAAGTCTCTCCAGAAGCAAGGTGGGACCATTCTTTAGAACTCATAAACTGCACCAATGTATCTCCAGAAGCAAGATAGGATCACTCTTTATAATTCATACACTGTGCCAAAGTCTCTCCAGAAACGAGATGAGACCAATCTTTATAACTCATACACTGTACTTAAGTTTCTTCAGAAGCAGAAATCAGACATTTGCAAAGAGCTGTCATTTTGAATGTTTCGTTTTCCTGTCTTTTTATCTTTTGAATGCCATCTACGTAGGGTAAAGTAGTATTTTCCTTTTAAGATTTTTGGTTGATACACTAGTACTGAATGTCTTTCTACTGTCTCTGGATTTCTTTTCTAGGACTAATTTCTGGTGACTTTAGTAGTTAGTCATGTACTGTTATAGTAAGTAAAAGCTAACTCTAAAACATGTCAACCATGTTTATCACCATGCACATTAAACACAGATCAGTCATCATTGTCACATTTCACATAATAAATAGCATATATACATATATCATTTATGGTTCCATACTTGGTTCAAGTAGCTTTAGACATTAAGCAAATTTTACACAGAAAAGTTACCCCAAAGGTAAATTAATCGTTGTTTTTTATTCTCACCCATCAATAGCCTCGAGAGATTTCAGTCTTTGCTAACGGATAAGCGATATTGAAAATGCATGATCTCATGCGAATATAAACAAATCCATACATCTGAGCACTGTAACAACTAACTTTAAAGTTTCTTTCTATTGAACCAATTGTATTTGTTTGTTTACTAGAAATGGAAATTATACAACTTTCTGACCTCTGGTCACGAAGAAACTTGCACACATGTTTAGGTATATCTTGTTTATGAAACAAGTATGAAACTTGTTTATTTTGTTATATTATGTACATAGTTAACTGCATTTTAGAATATATTTTAAATCTAAACACATGCATAAGCATTTTTGTAGTCAAGGCCGGCCTAAGGCGGGCGCGAGGCCTGAGGCGAGTACTCGAGATTAGGTTCCCGAGATCAGGTACTAGAAGTGTACAATCGACTCGGCTACTGAGGCGCGGGGGCCTTAGGAGGTTTTACCTTTGTAGCCTCGCCCTAAGGCTGGCTATGCGTATACATGTGTATATAACTGTGAATTTGGAATATTTAAGATTTATTGAAATTACTTATATATTTATAGTATACCTAACTCAGACTAAAAAAAAATGAATAAACCAATGAAAAGTTTGTAAAGTTCACTTTTTAGAATTAAACCATCATATTAACAGTACGGACACTTAATTCAAGCAACAAAGTTGACTGAAAACTCGTAAAGTTTACGTTTTATAATTGAAACAGCTTATTTAAAAAGATCTGCCCACCGACCCTATTGTTACAATAAAAACGGACAAAGTCAGTTTAACAAATACAATATACATTTCAAATTTAAGGAATATCTTAAGCTATTACAGTTTTATGAATTTGCAATTCATGCATATATCTCTTATCTACTCTTAATTGAGGTTTTTAAATTCTTAGTGAAAAGGGTTTTAAAAGGGCATTCATCATATAATATTAAGAGATATGCGTGACCTATTCGCGTCTCGATGCCGCATAATCGCTCTTCAAACTTTGAGATCGTGGAAATATTAAAAGAGTGACCGTCAAATCCCATTGTTTGATCAGGGTAGCCCAACAGTTGGTGGTGGGTGTTATTGACTAGTTGCCTCTCCTATAATCATCAGTACAAAATTATATATTGTTATCGCAGATATTTATTGTTATTTTACCTCAAACATGTACAGTCAGTTATCCGCACTCTGTCCACTGCGCCCCTCAGTGGCTCAGCGGTATGTCTGCGGACTTACAATGCTACCAACCGGGTTTCGATACCCGTGATGGGCAGAGCACAGAGAGCCCATTGTGTAGCTTTGTGCTTAATTCAAAAAACAAACAAAGCTAATAAGGCCCGGCATGGCCAAGCGTGTTAAGGCGTTCGACTCGTAATCTGAGGGTCGCGGGTTCGAATCCCGGTCGCACAAAACATGCTCGCCCTTTCAGCCGTGGGGGCTTTATAATGTTACGGTCAATCCCACTATTCGTTGGTATAAAAGAGTAGCGCAAGAGTTGGCGGTGGGTGGTGATGACTAGCTACCTTCCCTCTAGTCTTACACACTGCTAAATTAAGGACGGCTAGCACAAATAGCCCTCGAGTAGCTTTGTGCGAAATTCAAAAAACAAACAAACTGTCCACTGCGGATATCGAGCCCCAGATTTTAGTATAGTGAGTCCGTAAACTTACTGCTATCTCATTAAAGGACAATACAGGTAGTCTTTGTGTAATTTGGTTAAAACAAACAAACAAATATAAGGGTGGCTAAAATGTACGTCATTAATAAATAAAATTATGCAATTATAGGTCTGTTTATTATCATATACATCAACTGACGAAAATCATCATCCATTGATCACATCCCCGTAACAATTATACATGGTAGTCCAGAATTATATTCCCTATTTTCAACTTTAATAGTTAACTAACTAAGCAAATCCAAACAAGCAGTTTTCAATATCTTGATCTGAACTCATACTGCCTGGCATGGTCTGGTGGGTTAAGGCACCGAATCCTCGTCACACCAAACATATTCGCTCTTTCAGCCGTGGGGGCGTTATAAAGTACGGTCAATCCCACTATTCGTTGGCAAAAGAATAGCCCAACAATTGGTGGTGGGTGGTGATGACTTCCCTCTACTCTTGCATTGCTAAATTAGGGACAGCTAGCGCAGATAGTCCTCGTGTAGATTTGCGCGAAATTCAAAATCAAACAAAAAATAAACTAAATTCGTATGGTTTTTACTGACGTGTCAGTTCACTTATACGTGTGCACCATTAGTGGCTCTCAGCACGTCTGGCCGATATTCAAATTCAGTCCACGTTCGCTGCAACATGTCCGCAGTTACTGTGGTGATGATATCCCATATCCGTAGTTTTGTAACTTCACAACGTTTGCTATAGGTATGTGGTACACGTAGACGGTCTTACCCATTGTTCAAACTAGGCAATTGCCTGGGACCCCACACATGAAAGGGCCCCCGATGCTACATAGGCCCTTTTATCTACTTTTGAGTTTTTTTTATCGTTACAGGGCTTCAGAATGACTAAGACAGCCCCTACTGATACAGGACATTCTTAAAATTCCCCCCCCACACACACACACTTTTTTCCTTTAATGCCATCTGTAATTACATTGCACCATAGTACTTGGTCTCAGCAAACCTAACAACATGTTGAGTCGTTTCTTGCATGGTTTCCGTTTTACATGGCAACGTTACTCACTGGAGTGAAAAAGAACGCAACAAAAACTGTTTGAGCCGGGTAACAATGTGTTGAAGGCTGTGTTACCATGGTTGTGTTACCTTAATTGATTAATAATTAAACTTAGAATAGACCGCCTTTTGAGTCACCTTGTGCACATGAACAATAAATTAAATTGTCTCAGCCTAATTATAAACAGTACCCTGTATAAAATATCTTACAGGCAGATATAATAAGTTATTCACACAGATCAAGTACTGTAAACGTGAAAAGTGGCTTAGAATACATTGAGTTTTTTATGACACTGATTTCCTTAAAATTGACTATCACCTATGTGTTCATCTTATAACTTTAATAAACCTAGTGGCGTGAAATTATTAAGTTCTTAAGCGAAACCATGAACATTTTATACGCTAACACAGTTGCAAACAGATTTTTTTTTTTATTTTCTCATCTGATATGTAATTTTCAAATTTTACTTGAAAATAATATTATTATTTTATTTTACTTGCATCTAACTCTATATTGTTTTACTTTACTTTAAACTTAACTTTATATTGTTTTTTTTACCGGAAACTAACTTTATATTGTTTTATTTTACTGGAAACTAACTTTATATTGTTTTATTTTACTGGAAATTATATTGTTTTATACTTATTTATTCCCTATCGACTTCTGACGACCAGTGGTGGCGACGCTTCTTGTCACGTGACGTATCAACGCCTTCACGCTGCTCGCAGCTCAACATTATCTGTTATAAAAAAGTTAAGATGATGGATACTTGTCAGTGTGAAGTAGACGATTCAATGTTGTCGGATGAGAAACAAGCAGCTTTAATAAAAACATCAACTTTTTCACTCACATTCATTTTTCTGGACTTTATACGTGTATTTTGAAATTTTAAGGTTGAATATTTTTATATTTGCAGTAAAACACCCTTAATCCTAAAATTATAATTAAGCTAAATTTTCGAAACAAATCTTTTACACGATTACCCAAGTATACAAACAACAGTTGGTCACAATGTCTAAACGGGTCCAGGACTCCAACAACGTTCCTTCTACGGAGAAACTGGACACAGAAAGTAAAGAAACGAATCTCAAAACCAACGATGTGGACGGCGAATACGTGCAGCCTGTACGACGGCTGAAACAGAACTCCGCTGCCTCCTGGCTCGAACCGGGAACGAACGGGGAAGCGGGAGCCAGGTTACTGGCCCTTTGCCAGCGGGGTGATTGGCTTGGTGTGGAAAGCTTACTGAAACGTGTGAACAAAGATGATATACCTCCTGATCTAGCAGATGAGGTAAGATGTATTTAACTTACAGACCATATGCAGTGTATTTAACTTATAGATCATATGTAGTGTATTTAACTTATAGATCATATGTAGTGTATTTAACTTATAGATCATATGTAGTGTATTTAACTTATAGATCATATGTAGTGTATTTAACTTACAGATCATATGTAGTGTATTTAACTTATAGATCATATGTAGTGTATTTAACTTATAGATCATATGTAGTGTATTTAACTTACAGATCATATGTAGTGTATTTAACTTACAGATCATATGTAGTGTATTTAACTTACAGATCATATGTAGTGTATTTAACTTACAGATCATATGTAGTGTATTTAACTTACAAACCATATGATAAAGTTCATATATATGCTCTAAAATGATTGTACGAGCATATATAAGACCTTGTGTTATGAGTAATTCGAAATGGTGTTCAGATGAATTATGTATTGTGATATTTCAAAATGTGCAAAGGTATTCACAACTTAACGCTTATCTCTCGTTCTTCAATCGAAGGTTTCTTTGATTTCTGATCCGAAAAGGGTTGAGTTAAACTATTAGCAGTTTTTATGTTACGTTGACAATAACAATATTTATACAATACAACGGTTGTTATTAAATGTTCCCCGTTCTCAAACACATTCTAAAACTCTAGGAATATTTCTCACGTCTAAGTTGTTTGATAAAATAAATTTCTTTAACGTCGGAGATGTTAACTCAAGGCTCAGCCTTTCCAAACATCCACAAAACAGGATAATAATGTAGTATGCAACACTTTATAACTATTTAAACTTTTAAGAGAACGTAACACATAGCCAAACCACATTATGTGAATTCATTCTAAAATTGAAAGGAGCCTGCAGTTTCTAAACCTCGGGACAAGTAGGATAGAGCATAACGCGCGGCTGAACGAACACACAGTAAGATTTTATAAGGTTTGTCTGTTTGTTTGTTTTGAATTTCGCGCAAAGCTACACGAGAGCTGTTTGCGCTAGCCGTCCTTAATTTAGCAGTGTAAGACTAGAGGGAGGGCAGCTAGTCATCATCACTCACCACCAACTCTTTTACCAACAAATAGTGGGATTGACCATCACATAATAACACCCTATGGCTGAAAGGGCGAGCATGTTTGGTGTGGCCGGGATTCTTTTGGAATAATTATACTTAGTAACATTATTTTAGAATAATCATACCTCATAGTAAACTGTATTTTAGGATAATCATAGCTCACAAGTAACATATTTTTAAATCATCATACGTCATAAAAATCTATTTAGAAGCTTAATATCTCGTAGGTAATCTTATTTTATATTCATTATACATCACAAGAAATCTTTTTAGAATCATCACACTTCGTAAAAATGTTTCTTTAGAAACAAACGTTGTCATAAAAAATCTCATTGAAGAATCGTCACATCGCGAATTTTCTTCCTATTATGTGTTGTCAATGGTATTATTTTTCCAGATGTATAAATAGTTTCCACATTGAACTTAAATAACGTGTTTATTAGATCTCTCTGTTTTTCTTCCTGTTAGCGGTTCGCTTTTCACGTATTCGATAGCCTTAAATAGCATCAGAAATCTGAGTGAAATGAACAGGAAATAGCGAGAACGAATGTAGCAAACTGGGCGTGTGAGATAAATAAACTAACTAATCTATACTTTTTCCTCTCCTCAGTTGTAAAATGTTTTCAGGACATAAGGTTTCGTTGTTCTCTTATTTCTATCTCGAGAAACAATAATAAGAAATAAGATGCATCAGTGGTAAAAAAAAAACAAATAAATTAAAACAAAAAATGGTTTGTAACTCGACCCCACAATGGGATTTGATACAAAATATGTTTTCGTCCTATGGGAAAAGTCTTCGTACCTGGTGTAGGATATTGCAATAAACAAGCGTCTTTTTTTCTAAAATCAAAAACCTGTTCAATGTTTTCTGGTCGACTTTTCTTGTGATTGGAACCTCCGGAACACGATAAGTGAATGTAGTCTCCCGACCACAGCATATAATGTGTTGTGTATGAATTGTGCTTAATGTTTCTAATTTTTTAGCTTTCTAACTGTCGTGGCAAAATAAAATACGTTGCTATAATGAAAACCGGAGGAACCCTCTGATGTGCTGCTTATAAAAATCTTACACTGTTAGTTTGTAATTAAGCACAAACCTATACGAAGGGCTATCTGTGCTGTACCCACCACGAATATCGAAAGCTTGTTTCTAGTGTTATAAGTCAATAGGCTTACTGTTCTGACACTAGAGGGATAAATAATTTTGGAGACTAAGGAATATGAAACATCACTATTGTTGGAAGTTGAATGTTCCCCCATCGAGCTTAGTTTTTACTGCTTTTAAATATCCTTTTTAATACAAACAACAGCATTGAAAACGACACATTGAATATAAATAATAAGTTTTGTCTCATCAGATCTAAAAGCGAAATCAAGTCACTAGATAAACACTTAAATTAATTTTGATGTAAATAATTACATAAGTTAATTGATAAGCAACATGTCGACAGACAGAGCAGAAAGTGTCAGTTTATCGTGCACTATTAGTTGGACATAATACAAAACAAAACTCAAAACCCTAATGGAATATATAACATTTGTGGTTTGTAGCATGCTACTAAAATAATGAAAAACCCTAATGGAATATGTAACATTTGTGGTTTGTAGCATGCTACTAAAATAATGAAAAACCCTAATGGAATATGTAACATTTGTGGTTTGTAGCATGCTACTAAAATAATGAAAAACCCTAATGGAATATGTGACATTTGTGGTTTGTAGCATGCTACTAAAATAATGAAAAACCCTAATGGAATATATAACATTTGTGGTTTGTAGCATGCTACTAAAATAATAAAAAACCCTAATGGAATATGTAACATTTGTGGTTTGTAGCATGCTACTAAAATAATGAAAACCCTAATGGAATATGTAACATTTGTGGTTTGTAGCATGCTACTAAAATAATGAAAACCCTAATGGAATATGTAACATTTGTGGTTTGTAGCATGCTACTAAAATAATGAAAACCCTAATGGAATATGTAACATTTGTGGTTTGTAGCATGCTACTAAAATAATGAAAAACCCTAATGGAATATGTGACATACATGGATAAATTAGAAGAATCATTAATGGAACATAAAGTATATATGAATCGAGACGTGCTCTAAAACTAGTGTAAAGAAACTAGTAACGTCTACCGTGATATGAAATAACTTGTTAACACTAGTTCCTGTAAATCGACATGTAGAAATAGCGAAACCAAAGCTAAAGTGCCAAATTTAAAATTAAACTCGGAATAATTCTACCCATGATTATTATACTTACACAAAATTATCATACAATTTTCAAATGTGTAATCTCTTTTTCCTTTCCTAGTTATTAAGTACAGTAGTATTTAACAGTGGTGCTCGTGAGGAAATAACATGGCGGCCATAAAAGTTGATATATTTAAAACTACCTTTAAAAAGTCTGAATATTTTAACAATGACTATTTCATTGTATTGACTGAGCAAATTTAAGTTTATTGTACTTATAAATCCATCTAAACAGCTATATACGTGCCTAAGGAGTGAATCAAATTTTCACTATTTCAAAGAATTTTTAACCTAAGTAAGTAAGTGACCTTTCTAAACAAACGTACAGAAAAAAAGAGAAAACTTCATCGCTCTAATTCTTTCACATAATTTTTTCATATAGGGTCCCAATGATTCCTTTCTTGTTTTGGAAAGGATACTGGTATATTTATATACGTAATAAGGACAATGTGCTACTATGGTCATCATGATAGTGGTTCATAATAGGGTTCGCCCAGTAATTTTACAAATTTTCCAATAGGACATAGGGCAAAAAAAAAAACTTTTAAAAATTAGACTTTTTCTTGAAACATCACTCAAGACCTTCTCAACGGACAAGACTACTAAAGTATTGATAGTAACACAAAAGTTTGTTTTCTGGTTGTTAGATAAAATAAAAAATCAACCATCTGTTCTTCTTTTTATTGCTATTCATATTATTCTTGTTTCATAACCCTACAGAAAAAGAGGCTATGAATATATTATTAAAACTTGGGCAAACCTACTAAAAAGACCACTGCAAAGGCCACAGGACTGTTTTTATATTGATTCTTGAAAGAGAAGGAGAAATTTTTATCAGTTTTTCGTTGTTACCAACTAAGATTCTCTCTGAAGCTATTCAAGCACCAAAATGGCAGGATATAGTGTGACAAAATTTATGTACAACTACAACAAACTTCTACAAAGGTTATATGACTATTTTTCAGTTTATTCTTGAAAGTCGAGATTTCCATCCTCTAAACATTTCTAAGTTCTTCTCGTGCAGTTTTGCGCAAAATTGAAAAAAATCAACAAGCCCTATTTTGACTCTATTAATACAGACAAGCACTGCAGACATGGAGTCAAAGCAGAGGTTAGTAGCTTGAGAAGTAATGTAGATATTATTTCTAGCCCAGTTTGTTTGAAAAAGAAAAGGAGGCAGCACCAGGTACGTGTGTTTTCAAAAATGGTCGTAGTTTTATTAGATCATCTGATATTGTTGATTTGACCAACGATATAAAGGCTGGTGTAGTTAGGGAGGAATTTAGACCTTTTGTGTCTGTTGGTTCTGTGCCTGTGAGAAATGAAAGTGCTAATCCTATAAGTATTATAAGCGATACTAGGGCAACTCACCAATTGTTGTTAGAGAGTATACTGCCTTTAGATTCGAGTTCTACGACTGGTAGACCCACTAGCTATTATTCAGGTTATTGAGGCTGGCTTTCTTAATTTCCCTCTTCATAACATTTGTTTAACATCAGACTTAGTTTCGGGACCAATTGTGGTTGGAGTAAGATCTACTCTGCCAATTAAGGGTATACCATTGTTGTTGGGCAACGATTTGACTGGTGGAATAGTTGTTGCCAAACCTATACAACCTGAGATTGGAGACAGGAATGCTATCTTAAAGAGGTATGTTTCATCTTACTTACCCCCAAATGGTAATATCTTATTTCCTTATTTCCTTATTTTTTATTTTTATCTTTTCCTTATTCTTATTTTAACTTGGGAGAGCAGTCATCTCCTCACAACTGTCTGCAGGCTGTGAACAGTGATATAGATGTGGGACGTTGTATGCTTGAGCACCCTCATCTCGCTCTCCTAATTTCTAATCTTCTCATGTGAGACTAGCGAATTGGAGGTTAAGACTGATAGATGGTGTCTCCCAACCACAATGTGGGTTTAACTTTAGCAGTCACCTCCATAACCAAAGATACATTTTATAATCCCATGTTGTAGCGTGTACCCTAGGATCTTTTTCAAAAAAATGCAGCGTATTTTGTTTAATTTTAACGTGTGTTTTTTGCTTTAAAAATTATTATTATGATACAACTAATCAGAAGTTTGGATTTGCTGTTTCTAACGCAATCCTTCCTTATGATTTTGTTTACTTATTTAACTTCATTTAAATGTATTTATTTAATTTCACTAAACATGTATATATATCTTAGCTAAAAATTGTCTAACGCCTATTTTTAATTCTCTAAGGAGAATAAAGTGATGGATTTTCTATTATATATTTATTTTAATATTTGTATTTGGTTTAGTGTAATATATATGTTTAGAAATGCTCGTAACTTATATTCTTAAATGTGTATTGCGAAAGTCTCGTTTGTTATCTAAATTTGTAGAATATTCTTGAGGGAAAGAATCAACAATATATATTTTACGAAAGCACTAGCGTATCTTCGAATATTGTTGCCAACTGAACTTTCGAGAACCTCACACTAAAAGGTTATAAATCGACGCACCTAAAGACAATAATATCGTTGTTGGTTCGATATAATTAGTATACTATACACTTCAGAAGCAATAACTATGATATGCGCTTATCCGGAAACTACAGATATTTGACTAGGGACGTTTAGAGATTTCGAACGTTATAAACCATTCAACTTCAGAGTATTAACTTCGGAAGTTAGCGTTTCTAGAAGGACATTAGATATTTTCGTCAGTGAAAACTTATATCTGATCAATGAAGCACTTAGCTCGATAGCCGTTAAGGGAACTGTACCGATGAACTCGAAATGTATTTGCTCATCGTGAACCGTCGATAAAATATTTAATTCCAGGCAAGATAGAAGACTCAGTATTGTTTATAAATTTGTAAACTTTTGTACATAAATCATTATTTGTAATAACCGTTATTTTAAATTGCATTGTCATTTGTATATTAAAATATATTTGTGTTAAAAAAGAGAACTATGCGTATTACTCTAGTTGGCAAATATCATAAATTTTATGTATATCGACATATAATTAACTTATAGATTTAAATCCTAATACCTAACACAATAAATTGGAAGTTTGTCCAAGACAAATTATAATACGTAACAAAAAGACTAAGTAATACTAGTGGCCTGTATCGCCCTTACACAGAGCTCAGAACATTAGTATCCTGTTTCTCACTCACTTAAAATATAAGTAATAATAAGAACCTGTTTTACCCTCACACAGAACTCGCTAACAGTGATATCTCATTTCGCCCTCTCATTAACAGTACTATATTGATTCATCCTCACACAGTTCATTGACATGAGTTGCTTGTTTCGTTTTCTCACGGAGCTCAATAACTTTGGTAGTTTGGTTCACCTTCACACAGAGCTCAGTAATAGTGGTGGCTTCTTTCACCCTCACAGAGCTCAGTAATAGTGGTGGCTTGTTTCACCCTCACAGAGCTCAGTAACAATGGTGGCTTGGTTCACCAAAACACACGTCGTTCAGTAACATTGGTGGACTGTTTCAACCTCATACAGAGTTCAGTAACATGATTGGTCTGTTTCGTTTTCACACAGAGCTCAGTAACAGTGGTGGATTGTTTCGTTTTCACACAGAACTCAGTAACAGTGGTGGATTGTTTCGTCTTCACACGGAGCTCAGTAACAAGAGTCATCTAACAGTACTTTTTATGGATCAGACTTGAAGTACAACTTGTGGCATCAAAGATTTACTCCCTAAGGACCTTATTTTTTACAGTATTAGTTGGTGAAGCAATAAATGGTTTGCACTGTCAGAGTTGTTAAAGATTAAGGATCTCATCATCATCATCTGCCAATCAATTCCTTAAGGAACATAGGGCCGCAATCACTGCGGCTTCTGTAACAGGTTTTTAAGTGAGTAGGTTGTTAGCCCACTGCACCTAGCCGTCCCTAATTTAGTAGTGTAAGGCTAGAGGGAAGGCAGCTAGTCATCACCACCCACCGCCAACTCTTGGGCTACTCTTTTACCAACGAATAGTGGGATTGACGGTAACATTATAGCGTCCCCACGACTGGGAGGGCGAGCATGTTTGACGCGACGCGGATGCGAACCCGCGACCCTCAGATTACGAGTCGCATGGCAAAGAATAAGGATAATGGGATGTTACACTGATGTTTCACCTGTTTTTTGGTACCTAAAACTTTGCACCATCAGAGAAACACCACTGAAATAATGAAGTTTGATGTAGTTCATGAGAACTGTTGTTTTGTTGTTTTTTTTAACGAGGGTAATATGTATATGATGCAGATGACTAAACGAAAATACTGTAAACTCACTTGAGTGCTGAGTAGAACATGTTAGGTTGCGTTTTAATGGAAAACATGTAAACCACTAACAACCCAAACTGGTATTTTGTCTGACTGTCTGACCGTTCAAGCTGTCATGATAAAATATAATGATATGAATTCCTTTGTGTATCAGCATGTGAACTGACATGATTTATTATTAAATGTATGAATTTTCTCTAAATTATTTATGTTTAATATTATTGAAAATTATTTTTTCATTTGTTTATTTTAGCGCGTGTGTGTTTGTGTTTTATTTTCAGCAAAGACACATCGGGCTATCTGCTGTATCTACCGAGAAGAATGGAACCCCTGATTTTAGCGTTGTAAGTCCGTAGACTCACCACTGTACCAGCGGAGAACTTATTTTAGCCTCCCAGTGGCTCAGCGGTATGTCTGCGGACTTACAACGCTGAAAACCGGGTTTCGATGCTCGTGGTGAGCAGAGAAGAGAACCAACCCATTGTGTAGCTTTGTGTTTGATATAAAAACAATAACAACAATAACAGTGGCTTATTTTAGCGCCAGTGGCTTATTTTAGAGCTGTGTCTTCTTGGGGATCGATTTCTTAGTTTTAGCGAAAAATTATTTGGCAATAGTTTCCTGTAACAAGTTTTAAACATAAAAAAATATTTACTATTATTTGTTTTTATGTACCACGAATGTGGATAATAAATATCATAGCTGACGAGATGTTCCAGTTTGTTTAAACATTAAACCAATTAACAAATTTTTGGACCTCAAAAACTATAACCTGATATTGCTTTATTAGGCTCGGCTCAACCATCGTTATCACTTATTCACAATTGTCTTGGACTGTAAAATTGTATTAAATAACAGGTTACATGTCCTATGAAATATATTACAAACATTTCTTTGTGTAAAGTTTGGAAATACAATTTTTTTTCATTTTTGTTTTTCTAAATGTCTCTCGTTGGTACAGCGGTAAGTCTTCGGATTTATAGCAATAAACTCAGAGATTCGCTTTCACTTCGTGGACCCGACAGGTAGACCGATGTGGTTTTGTATAAGAAGAATACAAACCGCACGTTACTTTTTTTATAAATATTATCACACCCTTAATAAGAATTATATCAACACATCTTAAGTTTCAGAGAATTAATTTTTATTCTTATTGTACCTTGAAGGTCAATAACGTTTTACGTAATTTTTATTTTAATTTTTTAACTTAAATTTCCAGTGTATTTGAAATAACATTGAAAACCAAGATATTTCAACATGAAGTGAGCTTCAACGTGCTCGTTGAGTGTGTGTACTTTAACTCGTTGCTACGCAAATTTTTCTTCACTTATTTCTAAACTACTTTTGGTTAATGTTATTATATAATTGTAAATTATGATAATTGAAATGATCGATCACATGAAGAAAATTTGTTTGATATTTGTGGTTGCTATAGAGACATAACGTAACAAAAGCACAATTCTCCAAATATTCATTTAAGAATTATTTATTTTTGTAAGCCAATGGGAATGCTCCTTGTTATAATTTTTTTAGTTAATTAAGTTTATATTAAGCGTGCTCACTTTTTCCTTTCATTAGTATTCTTTTTACAATTTTCTTTTATATCTCAACTGAAAAATCAAAAGACGCATTTGATTTAGCATGAAACTAAGTGCATTCGTGTTCAAATAACGTAATTCATTGTTTGAGAGCTATCTGAGCTAGCCGTCCCCAATTTAGCAGTGTAAGACCAGAGGGAAGGCAGTTAGTCATCATAACCCACCGTCAACTCTTGGGCTACTCTTTTACCAACGAATAGTAACTCTCTCACGGCTGAAAGGCCGAAAACGTTTGACAGGGATTTGAACCCGCGACCCTCGGACGCGGGTTCGAATCCCCGTCACACCAAACATGTTAGCCCTTTCAGCCGTGAAGGCGTTATAATGTGACGGTAAATCCCACTATTCTTGGCAAAAGAGTAGCCCAAGAGTTGGCGGTGGATGATGATGACTAGTTGCCATTCCTCTAGTCTTACACTGCTAAATTAGGAATGGCTAGTACAGATAGCCCTCGTGTAGCTTTTTGTGAAATTCAAAATAAACCAAACCAGAATCGAACCCATCATCCTCTAATTACGAGTCGAGCACCTTAACTGCTTGGCCATGACGGGCCCATTATTTATTGTTTGGTCTGGAATGCAGCATTTTTTGTCCAGTCTTCTTATCACTGAAAAATATCTAAAAAAATTAAAAAATAGAAAAATAGAATGTGATTCAGAAGAACATTTAAAATAAGTAAAAAGAAAGTAGAAACAAGCGAAGATTTTTACGATTTTAAAAATATATTTAATTTTATGATTTTTTTGGAACAAATTTACGAAGAACATATTCCCCTTTTGGATTTACAAAGCTAAAATTAGGGATTAGATTCCCCTCGGTGGACACAGCAGATAGCCCGATGTGACTTTGCTGTAAGAAAACACATACACTGATATACGAATAACATAGTCTCTAAAATTAATTATTTTTTAACACGGTTAAAACTTCGTGGAATTCAGTGGTGTGAATTTAAACAGGCTTTGTTCATGTATATAAAACTGTTTCCTCTTCCGTTATGCAGTAAATTTAAACGCTTTCAACTGTAAAATTTGGCGTTGATTCCTTCAGTGAGTACATCATTGATTGATAACCCATAGTGTGGCCCGGCATGGCCAGATGGTTAGGGCACTCGACTCACAGTCTGAGAGTCACGAGTTCAAATCCCAGTCCTATCAAACATGCTTGCCCTTGCTGCTATGGGGGCGTTATAACGCTCGGTCATTCCCACTTTTCGTTGGTAAAAGATTAGACCAAGTTCTGTTTTTTGAAGTTAAGCTCAATGCTGCATAATGGGGTATCTATGCTCTGTCCACCACGGGTATCAAAACGCGGTTTCTAGCGTTACAAGTCCGCAGACACACCTCTGTGACACTGGGGTTGGGGGTGAGTAGCGCGAACGTTAATAGTGAGTGGTGATGACTAACTGCTTTCTCTCTAGTCTTTCACTGCTATATTAAGGACAGCTAGAGCAGATAGTTTTTGCCTAGCTTTGCTGTTGTTTTTGTTGTTTTTTGAATTTCGCACAAAGCTACTCTAGGGCTATCTACGCTAACCGTCCCTAACTTAGTAGTGTAAGAGTAGAGGGAAGGCAGCTAGTCAAAACCACCCACCGCCAACTCTTGGGCTAGTCTTTTACCAACGAATAGTGGGATTGACCGTCACATTGTAACGCCCCCACGGCTGGCAGGGCGAGCATGTTTGGTGCGACCAGGATTCGAACCCGCGACCCTCGGATTACAAGTCGAATGCCTTAACACGCTTGGCCATGCCGCCTAGCTTTGCACGAGATTCAAAACAAACCAATCTAAGCCAATAGTGCAGTTTAGTGCTGAAAATAAACAGTCATACCGAAGTTTATATAAGAATAACTTAATTTATGTACTGCTGTACGAAACTGGTCAAAAAAGGTTCTTCTTACCCACGGTCCTTTAATTTATTTAAATTTATACTCATAAAACATTATCACTAGTCTTAACTACGAACTTATGTCACAGAAATATGAAAATTACAAACACCATATAGCTGGTCTTTCCTAAATATTAACAACTTTAATTTTATTTCCCTACACTAATTCAATTCTTCCTTTACGCAGCGAAAACGCTAATATTAAGTTTAACGTAAGACTACGTTCGTCCAAACTACGATTTCTTACTTTATTTTTTTTGTAACAACAACTGACAATTCAATACTGGTGTTGAAAATAAAATTACTTTAGTGGATTATACAAACAGTTTGGTATGTTTGTATGCTTTTCCTTTAGTAAATTAAGTAATCGAACAAGTAGGAACGAATTGTCATATAAAACAATATGTGCGAAATAAAAGATTGTGCCAAAGAATGATATTTCAGTCTTAAATATTAATACAAGTTATTTGACGTTCTGAAAAAAAAAATGTATTACTATCGCATTACTTTGTAAGAGATAACCTTCTAAATGAGAAATCTATTTTATAAAATGATGGATTGTTGTACCATTAGATTCAATTCATCTGTTTTTCGAACCAATAATTTCGATTAAACATCTGTAGAAGAAGCTAATCATGGCACGACTAACCATCACCGATAAGAGAAAGAATTCTGTCACACCACGTTAACAATGGGGAGAGCCCTGTATACAATGTTTGTGTGTTTAATGTGCTCCATTAATACCAGTATAATTAACATTTCTGCACATGGCCCTGTAAACTTGAACTTGTGTAGTATATGTTATCGTAACGTAGTGAATAATGGAGTCAAGAGCTCGTTCTGTAAACAAAAATGACATCATTTCTAAGAAAACTAATTATTTTTTTAACGTTTCGTATTGCTGTATAAAGCGCAGTGAAAATTGTTTTTGGCGATTTATGTTCCACTTCTTCATAGAATAAAACGTTTCTTTTGTTATCTAGAAAGGTTAATAGGTTCGTATATGACGTTTAACTGGCAAGATTTGTAGTTGCTGATTTAACGTAGTATAATATATTCAACCTTCAATCTTGAATGGAATATTTTATACGTGAGAGGCTACATGTAGGCTTAGTCTTAAATAAAATTAAAGATAAAAAAGATATGTTTGCATATATTTACACTTATCGTTAGAAAAAAGTTAATTTTAGTAATTTCGTAACACTCAGATTTATTCCTACATAACTTATGTTTCAACTCAACAGAGAAAGATAAATAGTAAAACAAAAACAAAAACAAGTGCCAGACATCCGGGTTTTTATTTTGGTATCACGAGACTCAAGTCACATTAATTAGAAACACATTAGTTTAACTGTTTTACTGAGTAAAAGAGTAAACGAGTGGAAACACTTGTATCAACAGTTTGGTTCTTTTCATCACAAGTATATCTCAGTATGTGTCTTGATATGAAACAAGTGTATAACAAAAGGAAATCTTACTGTCAATGATAAGCCATAAACAACTGACACTCCAACATATCCACTTTACATAACCTGCCTTCTCAAGCATGTGCTTTTTGTAGATGACAAACGTAACAAAAGCTGCTTTCCTCTAAGGAAACATGAGATATAAAAACCTACATCAGAATTCCGTGAACTTTTCAACTACTCGTGTACCACACGTATTCTTTTATATTTTATTACATGGAAACTTGTGTTGTAATTAATTCAACTACTCGTGTACCACACGTATTCTTTTATATTTTATTACATGGAAACTTGTGTTGTAATTAATTCAACTACTCGTGTACCACACGTATTCTTTTATATTTTATTACATGGAAACTTGTGTTGTAATTAATTATGAGATTTTAAAAATGGCGTGTTTTAAAGACACTTGCTACAACGTTCTATAATAACAAATAAAATGCTTTTAATCACAATGTCTTAGCTAGGTCGTTGCTATTTGACCTTAAAAGACACCAAACGGTATCGTAACAGAACTTATGATACGCCATTTGGAACGTAGATAACTTTATAAAATCATTTCCAACTACAGATGAGAAAAATAAGAACTTATTACACTATGTAACACAAATGTTGTTCCTGGATAGTATGTGTTATTTCTTAATTGCTTATGTTATAAAAGTATAGAAAATGAGCATTACTCCCATCAAACATTGCTTTTGTGACCTGGATAATGAAATTTAGAAATTAACCTATTTTCTATGTAAAAACAGGCAAATTTGCACATTTTCATTTATGCTAAAGTTATACAAATATGTTTAGAAGTGAGTAGTTTTTCAACATTTGTAACCATAATGTAAATCACTTTCGTGTATCAGCCCTCAAATATAGTCTCCCATCATGTTTTCATTATACGTTCCTTGGCTCAGAGGAGTGTGGCACTGGGGCGATGGATGACTGAAGGTCCGGATACATGATAACAGATGCATTCTTGCTAGCCCGACGTCTGGAAGGGTCCACCATGCATTTGGTATTTGTTTTGGAATTTTACAGAAAGCTACTCGAGGGCTATCTGTGCTAGCCGTCCCTAATTTAGCAGTGTAAGACTAGAGGGAAGGCAGCTAGTCATCACCACCCACTGCCAACTCTTGGGTTACTCTTTTACCAACGAATAGTGGGATTGACCGTCACATTATAACGCCCCCACGGCTGGGAGGGCGAGCATGTTTGGCGCGACGCGGGCGCGAACCCGCGACCCTCGGATTACGAGTCGCATGCCTTACGCGCTAGGCCATGCCGGGCCCTCCACCATGCAGAAGTAACAATTGCTTAATCGGTCAGTGGGTTCACACCAAATTCTCGGAATAGTGAACTTCATGGCTCTCTTTTACCCTCTGTACCATCTTTCCAAAGAGCAAAATAAAATTGTTATTATGAAGAATAAATTTATTTCATCCACAACTAATGTGTAAGAGGTTCATGCAAAATATTTTATATGTGATACTGGAGGTCCAGCATGACCAGGTGGGTTAAGGCGTGCGACTCGTAATCTGTGGGTCGCGGGTTCGCATCCCTGTCGCGCCAAACAAGCTCGCCCTTTTAGCCGTGGGGGAGTTACAATGTGACGCTCAATCCCACTATTCGTTGGTAAAAGAGTAGCCCAAGAGTTGGCGGTGGATGGTGATGACTATCTGTCTTCCCTCTAGTCTTACACTGCTAAATTAGGGACGGCTAGCGCAGATAGCCCTCGAGTAGCTTTGCGCGAAATTCAAACAAATAAATCTATACTATTGGTAATTAAAAAATAAAAGATATTTAAATTTTAAAAGGTTTAAATGTGTATAATATAAAATCTTACTATTCAAGCAAGCAAAATCTGTCCATCTTACCTTCTAGAGTACCTTTACGCTCTTGTCTTGATAAATTGGTCACATACGTAGCAGAATACGTCTGGAGAATGCTTTCAGCTTCTTAATGCCATCTCTGATAAAATCAGATAGGTCTATGTGTTAACATAGGCAGCTAGAATTAAACTGAAGTGGTATTGCTGTGGAAAATTCTAGAAAATTCTCGTAAGTTCTGCGATATTCTAGAAAGTTCGAGAAAATTCTATATCAGTTACTTAGCACCAAATCTGCCTGGAATGTTCTGCAAAATGTGTAAATTTGAAAATTTCATTATCCAGGTCACAAAAGCAAAGTTTGAAGAGAAAAATATATCTTTTCCATTTACTTTAGACGTAAGCAATTGGAAAATAACACTTTCTGTCAAGGAACAAGAAAAAAGTAAAAATTTTGTTACATAGTGTTATAGAAAAATTATTTTTACCAATTGCTTCACATCTTCATGCAAGTCTTAATATTTAACATTTTTAAAGACTAAATGCTATTGGAGAATATATCTATTAAACATACAAAAATGTGATATTGTTGCATTTTGCTTATATTGATCTTCACGCTGTTAGAATGTTAAATTAATTGCTTTAGTGTTTGTACAATCAGTGGTTATAATAATCCTGGCATATCTACCTTTTATCTGCAGTTGAAGTTATCCCAATAAAATTTTAAATTAATCTCCAATTACTTTTAATTAACGCTAAATACTGTTCTAAACACTCTTAAAGACAAAGAACGGTGTGTTTAAAATATTAACAAAAAATCTGACCAAAGTAGATACAAAACACAGTTTGTTCTGTAATTCGGATTCTTTATACGAAACGTTTTGCAAAATTTTTGTGTAAAGTTAAACAAATCTTAAAGTAATTTGGTATTTGTGATCACAACCGGCCTCTTGATTTGTTTGTTTGTTTTGAATTTCGCACAAAGCTACTCGACGGCTATCTGTGCTAGCCGTTCCTAATTTAGCAGTGTAAGACTAGAGGGAAGGCAGCTAGTCATCACCACCCCCACCGCCAACTCTTAGGCTACTCTTTTACCAACGAATAGTGGGATTGACCGTCACATTATACACCCCCACGGCTGGGAGGGCGAGCATGATTTAGCGCGACGAGGGCGCGAACCCGCGACCCTCGGATTAGGAGTCGCACGCCTTACGCGCTTGGCCATGCCAAGCCCCGGCCTCTTGAATTTAAATTATATTATTAATTCAAATTACTTCTTTTTAAGACACTGTTTACGTTCAATTTAAAAATATGGCTGGTGATTTTGCATAATGAAAAAAGGATGATAGACTTGGAGATTAACGTACAGAGGTCACAAGCAATTAAACAACCTTATGTTTATCATAAACAGAAAAAATGGAAGTTAGTGATTTACATATAACTATGCAGAAAAAATATAAAATGGAAAAATATAATTTAAAAGTCTACAAACTATAAAAAGACATTTCTATGTCAATGTCGTTACATTTATAGGGCGCGTGAACACTTATTATAATCCTACAACATCAGAGAGATAATGACGTTTTGTAAACCTGCTGAGTAAGTGGGCTAAATGGCCAGTTCAGAAACTCTTCAGGCTCAGGCCAAACCATCTAAAGTTTCATTTACTGACCTGTCGCCAGCATGCCTCAGATTCTGTCTTTGATTTACATAATGGAATTGGACGTTTTGATTCGCTTGCCCCGGTTATTAGCACTAGAAGCCTACAGATTTGCTGCTGAGTTAATGGGGGTTAACATTTCGGAAAATTGTTATGTTAGAAAACGGTGTTGAATTATAAGCGAACTGATAACGAACTCGTTTTTAGGTAGAGATATTTGGTCAAATGTTTATTTAGGTGAAAAACGTAATTATTTTGGGTATAATATATAGATTTTCTTCTTGTTAAAATGAGACTGTATGGCACACTACGGGATCAAGTGATGGTAGCTAAGTATCATGCGTAATCAGAACGGATTTTGTATGAGTGCTCTGCTTTGTCTCAGTAATTACTATAGACTAGTACAAGATACACTTCGCTCTTTGCGTGGAATTCAATAAAGCTGAAATTAAACGGAGTTGCATAGCAAGCAATGCCGTTATGTTATTTTCTGTATGATAACATCATTTTGAGTTTTGTCCAACTGGATAATATTGTTTTACAAGCTGGCATTACCATGTAAATATAGTCCAATATTTAATGAATGTGCTATATTTGATGGCCACTACATTTTCTTGAAATCGCTTGTTCTATTTTTGTTTTTTTGTAAATAAAACCGGATGTATTGTGCTATGTTTGATATGCTACCGAAGGAACAAAATTCTTTGTTGTTGTTTATTTGAACGACACCTTATGCACACAGTTGGCTGAATGGTCAAATCAGAATTTGTAATTGCAAATTCACGAAATTTATTGTCATTTGTATAATGCACACACAGCCGGTAATTTATACAGATTTTGTATAAGTGAGGATTATCATTTAGTTAATTATCCATTACTTTTTTTATTGTTGTTCATTTATTAATCAGTTCTGAATTGATATGGGTTATTAATTACAGATTTTAAAAAAATTCTCTTCACTTAACGTTCAGCTTTACATTTATGCTTTATGTAATGTTCAGTTTCATTCAATACCTATTTCATCACCTACGTTTTCAAGTACAAAATTCACAGCTATTATTACATTCCTATTAAAATTATACCAAATATACAATAAAACAGTTGTACATTCTTAAATAATTTTCAATAAAATAAATAATCGTCAGCAAAGTTGGTTTATCGCTTCTTATAACTACTGGTCAACCATCTTTACATTCTTGTGAAATGCTAATATTCTGAATACTTTCGGTGCTTCAATAATCACTACATTCCTCGTTACATTTTTAATGTTTATTTAATGCTTTGTTTTTCTTGACACGATATCATTCTGGCGCTTTAAACTTAGTTTCCGTTCAACTTTACTGTTGTTTTTCTTCAGTTTATCAACAGATATGAAATGGAAATCGTACTTCTTTCATCTTTTAAAATTATATTTTTTGTAGTAATTGTCCTAACGTACGACAACAGCGACATCTAGAAATTACAGTAGAAACTTCACTTTCCCGAAAAGTGACCTAAAGTCACCTATAGGTGTCACCTCTTTTAACTACTCATATTATTTAACAATGTTGTGTTGTTTGTCAGCCAGTCAGTTGACACTAAAATGGCGTCATATAAAGGACGCTTTACATTGCATTTTGTACTGTCGTGCACATATTGTAATAATTAAACATTCTGTAGACTAGAACACAGCATGGCTAATGAACTTCAAAAGTAAGAAATAAAATATTTGTTACTCTAAGTTTTATTTACTCTTGGAACAGGACACTTTCGTGAAACCTGCGAAGGTTTACATCATTATTATATCGATTGCTTCGTCAACATAGTTTAAACGCGGGTAATAATTTGGAGGGAATAGCACTTTTGCTGAAATACACTGATTGCAAAATACTATCCTTTTTGCTAATACCAACAAACCCGATGGATAATTTTGGTTCTGTTCTTAATCAGTTACTTTTGGCTCTCTTTAAGTATTCTTAAACTGGATCTTAGGCTTACATCTGGGTCAAACTCAAAGTAGTTTAATACATAATGAGAAGGAAAACATTTCCTTTATGTGACGATTTAAGAGAATTGCTGTTGTTGTTGTTGTTTAATTAAGCACAAAGCGACACAATGGGCTATCTGTGCTCTGCCCACCACGGGTATCGAAACCCGGTTTTTAGCGTTATAAGTCCGCAGACATACCGCTGAGCCACTGAGGGGCAAGAGAATTGCAAACTGTATTTGCAAAACAGTCATTTTATTTTAAATTGTAATTAAGTAATTTGGTTTAAAATAATAAAATTTATGAAATAAATTTGTTTTTATAAAAGGCACTTTGATTCACTTATAAAAAATTAATATTTGAGCTCTCTTATATGAGTAGTTTCATTTAATAGCGTAAAGGGAATCACACAGAGCCATTAATATGACAAAGCTATTTTGTTTGTTTATTTAAAAAAAACACGACAATTTGTCGGATAATATCATCGAGGCTTCTTTACAACCAATATGTCAAGCTTGAACCAATTGGAATAACACAAATACCCTTTGGTTTATGAACTATTTGTTTGTCTATTGTAAATCTTGTGTTTGTGATGACCCCAGCTTTCGTTGCCACGTGATAGTTATGACTACGACAGTGACTATTACGGATGTGTTGGCAACTAAATGTGTGCCCATCTAAACCTTTTAAATATATTTCATAAATATAATCTAGTTCACAGGGCGTGTTGCGGTTGAAAGGTAGAATATTAATACGAGAGATAGTTTTACAAGATGAAAGCGAAGTCGGTCTAAAGCACCGTGTTTGTCTTCATTACCAGAATTTTAATATTTTCAAATAAAGGATTCTTGTAAAATATAATATATAAAGCATTTGTAAGTAATTACGTACTTGAAAAATTATAAAATTATCTTCCATTGTTGCACGATGTTCTATGCTGTCAAATTTCAAGATTAAAACCATGTCTATTAGCCATATTCTAATTGCTTCTCCTCAACTTTACTCACGTTATGTAGTGTTGAAAACGAAACTTCCAGGTGATAAAATATACTCCCAGCAGTATTTCTAGTTCAACTTACAATCTGCGTTGGTGTTGTTTCTTCTCTTTTTTTTAGCACAATGTCACACAGTAAGTTATCGCGGGTAATCGAATCCTAGATCATGGAAACTTACCGCTAGCCCAGCAGAGGATAACAGCCTGTAATGAGCATGTTAAAAGTCTCTGCAGGAAGGTATTATCAATGTTCCTTAGATCTTGAACAAAGTGAAAAGAAACGTGGGTTTTTGAGCACTACGATTACATTTGTTCTGGGCTACCATTGAGTTTAGACTCAAAGAGTTTAAAATCAAAATTCCTGCCATGGTAAAATAAGTAAAAAGAAATTACTTGGACGCGTGACGTTCTCAAAAGCACTTAGCTTGTTTCAGCGTTCTACGTTACTGTTACTGTATAAAATAATAAATACATATTTTAACCCGAATTAAATTATATATGACACATTTAGTTCAAGCACAATTAGATTACTTTTTCTAGATGTTAATATACTAAATTACATAACATATTTAAAATTATTCAAGTGCAATTGGATTTGTTTTTTTACTTTGCTCTAAAGAAGAACGTATGATGCACGTCAGTACGTTTTTGTCATGCGGCACAACATTTTAGTGCCCTTGAAAGTAATACACACAAAATTAGATCGCATTGCAGTAGACTCATTCCCTGCAACATATGATAAATTCATTACGTCAGCCAACCTCAAAATGAACTTGGGCACGTCCCATGTGTCATTAATAATTCTTATTATGATAGGCTTTTCTGGTACAGTATTCACGAAAATCGTGAATATACCGCATGCTGATCCTTCAGCACTACTGATATTCGTGCATCGTTGTGGGTTCACTTTATACACATTCACAGTTCTGAAGTACGTCTGACTGATGTGTTCAGATATTTCATGCTTGAAATGTGGAGTAGGCTTGGAAGGCATTTTTGAGTTATGACCGATACAAATTTTACTTTGTTTAATGCGTATACGTCATCCTGTCCGATGTTTCCAGGATTATTGTTGTTTCACAAAAGATTAATTCTTTGAAGCTAACCAAAAATATCGCTAAAATTATTTTTTTAAAACAAGAATCATCTAACAACCAGACCAACAGAAACCGGATAAATTATGAGATGCGAAAACATTACTGTCATAAAAGAATAGTTCGTATACACGAGTTACATTAAAAACCGAATGCAGTTAAATCAAAATTAAAACTACCTACGACACTGAGAGTGGTGATAAGAAATAAATCATACAAACGTCTTGAGGCTTCCAAACGTTACGGTCGCTAAATACAGTGCTCAAGTTTTAATAACGATTTGTTTTTTTCTCACTAAAACAAGAAGCTCACCGACTCACATCATTCAACCACTCTCGTATTACGACGAGCCAAGGACAATTGCATCAAAAATAATTTCTCATGAATTTTTCGAGGAAATAGCATAATAGAAAGAAAGCTTACAGATGATCTTAAACGTTTAAACACATAACTATTCAGTTAAAAAAAACGTACCATAATTAAATACGCGAAGTAATTCGTAATATTATTGACGTAGCTGGACTGATTAAGAGTGATGTTGCTCGAAACTGAAACTTTTACGTGACCAAACGTGTTTTGTTTGTTTTGAATTTCGCGCAAAGCTACACGAGGGCTATCTGCGCTAGCCGTCCCTAATTCAGCGGTGTAAGACTAGAGGGAAGGCAGCTAGTCATCACAACCCATCGCCAACTCTTGGGCTACTCTTTTACCAACAAATAGTGGGATTCACCGTTACATTATAACGCCCCCATGGTTGAAAGGGCTAGCATGTTTGGTGTTACGGGGGTTCGAACCCGCGACCTTCGGATTACGAGTCGAGTACCTTAAGCACCTGATCATGCCAGGAAGAATAGACAGAGTGTTTCTCAGGATTATCACATCTTTCAGTATCGCTGATTCAATTACGTAAACACACCACTCCATTAAGGGTGAAGATAGTTTATTGTTTAGTTTGCGCTAAAACAAAACAAAACCAATTCCATTTCTAGAAGGCGATACTGTTTTCGTAACATAAGTTTCTTTATTTTGTTACATAGAAAACCGGATACACACCTCTTATGTACGCCGTTAAGGAAAATCGTGTCGTTTTTGTGGAGAGATTTTTGGAATTGGGTCTAAACGTCAATGCTCGAACCAAGGTAAGTTATTAGTTTTGTTTTTTGTTTTGGCACAGTTTTAATTTATTTACTCACACTAATTTATCCTAGTTGTAATTTTTTAATAACTTGAATTTGGTATATCATTTTTATCATGAAATATAGATTTTGGGCATTGTTTATGCAGAGTTTAGAACACCTGCGTGTGTCATATTGACTAATATTCAGAATACAGTTTATGATTTTTTAGTCTGGTGCCAGCTTGATACTTAACTCACACAACAGTAACCGAAAATTCTAATTGCTTTATCAATAGCAGAAAATATACATTTGTTGTATATAGATTAAACTGTCAGATCATCCAGTTAGACAGCAGTATCAACTTTTGAGCTTATTTTGAATAAAAGTAATTTAAAGACATTAATGACTTGACTGCGACATTTTGAAACAATTCCAGAACGTTTAAACTTCATGTTCTACAGATGAAAACCTGATATATATTGGGATTACGGTCGAAAATATCTCTTACAGCGACGACACCTATCTAGTTTTTTCTTTGCTTTGTTTAAAATTTTGCGCAAAGCTATACGAAGGCTATCTGCGCTAGCTGTCCCTAGTTTAGAAGTGTAAGACTAAAGGGAAAAGCAGCTAGTCATCACCACCCACCGCCAACTCTTGCGCTACTCCTTTATATCAACAAATAGTGGGATTGACCGTAACATTATAACGCCCCCACGGCTGAAATGGCGAGCACGTTTGGTGCGATGAGGATTCAAAGCTGCGATCCTCAGATTACAACACCAGCGCCTTAACCATCTGGCTATCCGGACTTCCCGTCTAGTAAATTAATGAGTTATAATCATTATAAGTTACAGTGTTATATTAAATTAGCTATATTAATCACTGACTTAATTGTTAATTCTAGCTAACATTGGTACCTTGTTTTGATCAGAACATAAAGATAATATGTTATTTATCTATTTATTTGATTTACGAAACATTGAAAAGAAGTGTATTTCATATATAAGTCGTGCACAATGTATAAAGTGTATGTTCATGTTTCAAAAACCGTATAAAATTAACAATCTCACTACAATATTCTTACATACTTTTAATTTTTTGTTTAAACTCAAATCAGTCAGTAGTTTTATATTTGTTCTAATTAAAAAAATGTTTATATATTTGATACTTTTTAAATCTAATTAAAACGTACTGTGTGAAAAGAAAGCTGTTCTGTCTTGATTGACACAAATTGTTTTACTCTGTAAGATACTTTGAACTTCAGTTTCAGACGTATAACATTATAAAAGTCACTCTTTTTTTCTTATATTCAATTATTTATGCCGTTAGTAGTTTAAATAAAAATGATGTCATAGAATATACAAGAAACTCTTTTAAGTTTTTCAGGAGGGTTGTATACAAGTAACAAACGAGAAGATATTTTTTAATGTATTTGCTGTGGAAAGAATTTCACTAAAATATAATTTGAAGTACTTCTATTGTTGTCTGGAACAGCAAAAACAAATGTATATCTTCAGTGGTCTAATGTATATTAAAGTGGATGTATAATTTAAAAGGGCACTCTCTTGTGCGAGTCGTGAAAACTGCCAGATGGATTTGAAACCAATATTTCCCGCAATCTTAAAGAAATTCTTTGGGATCGTTACGCCGCGTGCCTTTATCCTATTAAAAACGTGTCCTACGTGCTTTGACAATAAACTATTGTTGCGTTTATGTTTCGTGTGCAGAATATCTTGTTTTAGAATTATTACGAACTGCTTATGAAACAAGAATATAGATGACAGTAAAAAGGCGTGGAGTTGAAAATTATACAGCTAAAACTGACATCATGTCTACCATTGAACGTACTCAAGGTTCAAAGAAAACGTATAGTAATGTATGATATATATGAATAAAAAAAATGGTCTTTGCGTAATTATTATAAGCCTAGCGCAATAATAAAATACAACTGTTTCTTATTCAGCAAGTATTGTGTGATATATTTACGTTTTCAGACTATGTCTTTAAATGAGGTGTATTTAAAAAAAAAAAAAGGAAGGCTCATTATGTATCGTTTGATTTTTCATTAATATTAATTGAAGCAATCTTCCATAAACTTGTAAGGCTTGGACAGTGTTTAGTATTTCTAATTTTCAGTCTGCAATTAAGTGTTTTATGGCACTACTAGAGAACTACTTTTATACATTTTTATTAGGAGTTACTGACTACAATATATATAATGTAAGAACAATAAGAACCCTATTGGTCCATCTAGGCTGTCCCATCGTCTAAACTTAGGTTTAAAATTAAAATAAAACACTCATAACCAGCTCTTATTAAAAATTACTTTAATTTATATTTCTTTTCTCATATCATTAAATAAGAAACAACACTGTCAATTATATTCTTTCTAACTCTTCGTGTTTCAGATGAAAGCAAGATCATATAAATTAACCTATCCTCTTATGACAACCATTAATTCCAAGTTATTATCCTAGTAGCCCTTATCTAAGCCCTTTTCAACAATGCAATGTCTTATTTAAGGTAAGGAGCCCAAAACTGAATACAGCATCCCAAATGCGGCCTAACCAATGACCTATACAATTATATTATAACTACTTTAGACTTATATCCAGTATTACAGTAAACACAACTTAAAATCGTATTTACAACACATTAATCAGACGGTTTAAGAGACTGGTAAATTCAGATACCAACACTGCTTTCTTCCGTAACACTATTAAGGCTATTCCTGCCAAAATTGCCCTGTTATAATTAAAAGCTATCTGACATTTGTTCATCTAATTCACGAAATAATTTAAATTATTTCGTAAAACAGCTGCATTTTCCTTAGACTTAGCAACACCTGAGACCTTAATATAATTATCAAATTTAAATGATTTATTGATTCTTTGAAACAGTTTTTATGATGTATATATGGAAGTTTACACTTTATTTTGTAAATTCAAATTAAGCAAATATTTTAATTTATTAGGATGGATTAACAGCTCTTCACCTAGCGGCAAGCCACACTAGAGAAACAATAATCCAACTGCTGTTGAGTAAACGAGCAGACCCTACAATAACTGGAGGGGTAAGAAAAGTTGTGTTTCATATTTTATTCGATTTCGATAGTGAAGGATATGCTGTTTTACAATGTTTAATAAACTGTCTTCCTTTTGTATGAGTTCACTAATAAAACACATTCGTAGAATCAAACTCTATCGACCACTATTTTTGTTGTCAGAGAAACTTTTGCAATAAACAGTTCTAAAAAAAAATAATATTTCATTCTGTAGAATGCCTCAAATGAAGTATTTCCTATGCGTTGAATAAATGTCATTTTCAATCCTGGGCCATTATGTATTGTAAGATAGCGAGTCTAAGATCAGTACAATATCTCTAACAGAAGATGAATAGTTTCTTTGTCACGCGACTTCCTTTGAAGTAAGAATAATTGCAGTTTTTCGCTTTTATTAAGAAGCTCACTGGTGTAATCTTGACAAGACAAATCTAGTGTGTTTTATAAGATATAAAATACAGACATATTTATAAAATATAAAATTCAGATTTTTATACTGCTCCCTCTATACGCTTTGAAATTCGATTTGACGTTTTCATCATTAATCAAAAACTTAAATATTCCTTGGACAATGTTACGACTAGGTCAAAAAAAGAAACGACAGAAAACTACAAATCCAGTAAATCATAAATAGATAAGCCAATAATATTTAGTATTTATTGTAGTTTTCCATTACTGGTACTCATAAACCTTTTATTTAAGCTTAATTAGGCCTTAAATATGAAAAATCAAAGTATATTTATTAGCTACTAGTTCTAGATGTTTCATAAATCTACTTTATGCTGTTGTTTTTCTTCCTGAGAAGCAAATGAAAAAATAGCAATTGTGTTCGTTGTTCACTTAGAATATTTTTTTATTCTCAGGCTAAAGATCAGTTACCGATTCATATCTTATGTGCACGACCGACTGGAGCAGCGATCGCCCCTCTTCAAATGCTACTTCGCTCTTCCAGCAAAAATATGAGATTGTGGCTTGACAAGGTGAGTTGGTTTGTTCACAAGCACAAAAGTGTACAGTGAGCTATCTATTCTGTACCACTTGAACTACGAATTTTTGCGTTACAAGCCTTCAACCTGACTGCTAAAATACGAGGATGGGAAGATAAGATTAAAACGAAAAATTCCTGAAGTATACTCTTCAAAAAAAAAAACGCAAAAGGGATATTTTTGTTATTTTAAAGACAAATATATTTAATAACGTTACAAGCTCAGACCAAAATGACAATAAAAGTTGTGCACTTTGAAAACGGAGAAAAACATCGGATTTTTCGCCAAAACGCATGCGTGTCCAATAAATTTGTTTGAGAGATCTGCATGTTCTGCAAGTGCAACATGTGCAAAATCCCTATAAAAGTGACGGGTTCTCGGTTTCCATAGCTCAGTGTTAAGCCACCGACACGCAATACAGTTACGCCAAGACTGACTGAAGCACAACGCAACAACGCCATTGGTCGCTTGGAAGCAGGCGAATCTCGACCAGATGTTGCCAGAGATGTGAATGTCCACCCAAGCACCATCACAAGGCTATGGAATCGTCACCAACAACATGGATCAACTTGTGACCGTCCACGATCTGGCAGCTCTTGTGTGACCACGCCCGCACAAGATCGCTACATCCGGTTACGTCACCTTCGGGATAGCACCACCACTGCGACGTCTACTGCCTCAACCATACCAGGGCTGCGTAGGATTTCCGATCAGACCGTACGCAACCGTCGACGAGATTCTTGGGCCCCATGTGCAACCCATCATGGTGAACGTCAACGACGTTTTTCAACATGACAACGCCCGTCCTCACACAGCCCGACTCACCACTGTCTTCTTGAGACACCACAACATCAACGTTCTTCCCTGGCCCTCCAGATCACAAGATTTAAACCCCATCGAACATCTTTGGGACGAGTTGGACCGACGTCTGCGACGGTGACAACCTCAACCGCAGACTCTACCTCAGCTTGCAGCAGCTTTGCAGGCTGAGTGGACAGCCATTCCACAGGATGTGATTCGTCATCTCATCGCTTCCATGGGCAGGAGATGCCAAGCAGTTATTGATGCTCACGGGGGCATACTCGTTATTGACGTTAAGTGACGTTAAACTTCAACTGGTGAGCGTGGACTTCGCCTTTGCAGACTTTGGATGTTCAGCAGTGAATGTGCAAAGTTTCACACATGTCATACAGAACTACCCGAAATAAACTTGTTAACAATATGTTTCAAATTTTGCCTTTTGCGTTTCTTTTTTTGAAGAGTATATATGAGACATGGTTTTACTTTCTTTTATTGTACAGGAAAACAGTAATCAAAGCCCTTAATAATCTATGGAGTGTTAGTAAATAACCACCGTTGTTTTCCACTTTTGTTTTTCGCTTCTCATATGACTTATATTTCATTTATAGGAACGTTACCATTTCCCATGACATGAAATGTATTTATATTTGAAATATAAAATAGTTAAAATTATTTGAAATATAAATTTTTCTATACAGCCATATAGAATAATTTTAACGTATAACTTTTAGAGCTTAGATATAAAATAAAAATATATAATCTATAAGATCCCATTTGGCCCTACTGGTAACAGAATAATTCTCGGTGAAAGCAGGACAACAGTACAACATTTGTCAAAAGTATTCCAGTTTGAAATATTATACATACAATCTTTCAAGGAGATAGAAGAAATAAATAGAGTTATTAAGCCCTGGTGTTCTTCTATACCCACTATCTCCGTATCTTTAACTGTCACTTATTTTTTTATGGTTAATAGTAGGCATAACAGAAGTAAAAAAAAAAAGCACACAAAGTGTACTTGTAATAAAAACTTTCAAGGACTATAGGTTTTTTCCAATCCAATACATAGAGTTGAATACGTTATATTTTTAAAAATTTAGAATATGTTAATCGGCAAGTCATGTGACTGCTACAGCCAGTATAAAGTTTAGGTGAAACGGATGTTTCAGAACTATATTTTGACATTATTGGACGTTATGAGGTTAAAGCAATGTCATTGAAAATTATTCGCTTTTGGAAAGAATATGTAACATCTCATTCCTACACAAGTTATCAATGCATAACGGCTTTAGAAAACAAAAGAAAATGGATCAACTTGGAGCATCCAGACCATTCAAAGTCTTATTCCAATCGTCGTAAGCAAAACAGGGCGTCTTGTAGCAGTTGAGATTCCACGACGCAACGCCTATGAATTACTATGATTTCAGACTGTTGAAACGTGCTACTTAATCAGATTGATCATTGAAAGTCAAAGGAAGGAGTTATTCGGACATGATACCTTACGACTTAAGGTATTAAGCTAGAGCATGAACGAAGGTGGTGACTTTGACTATAACGACGTTGTGAGGTTCTACAATTGTTTTGCTGTAACCTATTTTTATTCTTTTGATTCTGGTTTTATTTATGCAAGAATTACAATAAACATATTGCATTATCAGCAATTTTTTAAATTATTTATGGTACCAAGAAATGTTGTTAATAAACCTAACTTTAACTCATTAAATTTGGGGTTTGATTTGTAAAAAGAATAGAGCTCTAAAGTTTGTATTAATTTTGATAACTTACAGTTATGTAGCTAATCTGAATAGCGGTTAGTTACCATTATTCATTGGTAAAAGTGTAGTCCAAGAGTTGGCGGTTGGTGGTGATGACTAGCTGCCTTCCCTTTAGTCTTACACTGCTACATTAGGGACGGCTAGCGCAGATAGTCCTCGTGTAGCTTTGAGCAAAATTCAAAACAAATAAACGAGTTTCCCTTAGTCTTTTTTTTTAAATATTACCTGGTGTTCATCCTAAAGTTATTTTAGTTATACACTTTCAATATCATTGTGACCAAACAATCTCCATGTGGGTTGTTTGTACGTTTATTCATTCCTGCTACTCCAGATCTTTCCAATAGAGCAATGTTGAAGATTCAGTTTGGTTAGATTTCCTAAAGGTATGAAGTGGGGAAAATGTTCCTAACCTTCTTTACTATCTGCCATCATTACGAACCGTACATGAGGCCAAATATTACTTTGATGTTGAACATCTTAATTTTTGTAATCTCTTTAATTTCTCTCTGTACTTGTTTTGGTGCGTTTTGGATTCTGTTCGTAATATATTTCATCGTTCCATTGTTTTTGCCAACTATGCTTTCACGACACGGTCATGTTCTTTCACTTTGTTGTCCACAATTATAAGTATTGCCTACATCTGATATTCGTCGACTTCTTGTTAATGATGTTAACTCCAAGTTATGTCAAAGTTTTTTGTCTTATGTAGATGCCTTTGTTCAAATATCTTCTGCAAACTCCAGATCCTTTAACATTCACGTTTTCACCCAGTATATTGCTTACTATTCCCTGTTGACTTACGCATAGTCCAATCGATTGATACTAAAAAATATTGCCGCTCGTCGAAACTTGTATGTTAACCAGTAAGAAAGTTTGTTATTATGAGTCACGCAGCAAGTGAAGCTATTGGTGCAAAAGTTTGAGAATATTTATAATGTCTATTGGAACATCTCTAAACTATCGAAAGTTTCTTGAATCTGTAAAATTGAGGTATATCTTTCTATTTCACTCAATACACTGGTCCATGCTTGATGTTCTTAAGTGTAAAGATATGATCAATGGAACATTTCCTTGATCTAATTCGTGCTTTTTCTTCTCGCACTTCAACGTTTATTGCTTTAGTTAGTCTCATTGAATGATCTTACAGAAAAAACAACAACTTGTTCGCTACAAATAGTATTGACGATTCTCTACACTTATTTATAACCTTTTTTCTGGTAATTTCACATTGAACTGCTTCATCTAGTCTTCTAAAATTTGATAATAAGGCCAAATCTTCAGAGACAGGTCATATAATACCCTTATTGTAAGCTGTCCATTAACTGTCAGAACCTCTGCAATGATGGGGTCAATTCCAGTCTGACCACGTCTTTCAGAACCGAATTCTTAGTGAATGGAATACGTTTCATATCTATAACCTCAATAAAGGTTTCTATGTTACCTGTACGTCTGGATCTTGTCTAATGAATATTTTTTGAACGTGTAATGCCCACCTTGCCAGTTGTTCTATCTGGGGAAAAGATTTTCTCTTACCTATCTGTGATGTTGCTACTAATCTGCATGGTCTCCCAGACAGCTTCCTTATGAACCTATACAATGATCTCTGTTTGCAGTTCTTACACTTTTCAACAAGATTCTCTGAATAGTTCCTTTTTATCTTTCTTAGAACTTTTCTCAGCCTCTTTATTTTTAGTTCAGTTCTCGCCAATCACTGTAGTTTTTCAGAGATTTCTTTTTCTTTTGTCTGTTAATGACCAAGTGTTCTCACTCAGTTAGATCTAATTTATTTTTGTTATGTGTCCCAACACTACCTCACACACGCTTCTTTAGATGTCTTCACTCTTGTTTAATGCCGTTCCCATCATGGTCTATTGCCTCACCTACATTTGCAAGTACATGGAAGCAGGTTTTGAGTTATAAGATCAATTTTTACGGCATTTTCTGGTATTGTAAATTTACATGTCCAAGTTATATCAATTTTTATGGAATTTTCTGGTATTATAAATTTATTTGTCCAAGTTATACCGATTAAAATATGTTTTAATTCTGGGTTTAACTTTCTGCAATTTAAGTTTAATTTTTGTCAACAAGAAGATGATGGCTGCTATGGATCCCTACATATCTTAACATTGACATTCCCAAAGAATGTTCACAATAGCATAATTTATCATGTTATTAATATTTTTTATTTAATGTTGTCCTCTTATCTGCATTGTACCGTGCAACAAAAATTAACTCATTCTTTACATTTCTGAATGGGGAAAAATATTATGTGTTCTAATTTTAACTATATTTATTTAAAAGTACTCTTTTAATAGGATGGAAATATACCTTTTCTCCTGGCGGTGGAATCTGGAAATCATGGTGTTTGTCGAGAACTTATGAGTTTCGAAACACGAGAACAGTTAATTTTTCGACGTCAAAAAACTGGTGACATCGCACTGCATATCGCAACAAGAAGACATGATGTTGACCTCGTGCGATATCTACTGGAAAGTGGCTCTCCTGTAAACGAGCAAAATGTATGGAACAGTATTTTACTATTTTTGTATTTGGTTTGTTTGTTTTGGAATTTCGCACAAAGCTACTCGAGAGCTATCTGTGCCCTTTCAGCCGTGACGGCGTTATAATGTGACGGTCAATCCCACTATTCGTTGGTAAAAGAGTAGCCCAAGAGTTGGCGGTGGGTGGTGATGACTAGCTGCCTTCCCTCTAGTCTTACACTGCTAAATTAGGGACGGCTAGCACAGATAGCCCTCGTGTAGCTTTGTGCGAAATTCAAAAAAACAAACAAAAACAAAACAAAATGATCAATAGATAGCTGTCGGTATTTTAAACATAAGAAAATATGAGTCGATATCAACGAAAATGATTCACTCTTGTAAAAGTACATATGACGTTTTGTGAAAAATCTGTACATGATGGAGAAAAGAAGATATAAATTTCGTATTCAGCGTACAAGAATTGCTGTAAAAACTTCAAGACATTAAAACCATTGCCGGCCTGTTAAATTTTTTAAAAATCAAATGTTTATTAAATAAAAATAATTGAGTAAGATGTATTTAGCGCAAGAAAAAAATAATACATAATAATTGATTATAGTTACAATCTCTGTATGATTTGAGTTAAAGGAAAAAATAATTTCCCATATTTAATTTTTACGCATTTTTCAGCAGTATTTATTTTTGTGATACAAGTTGATCTGAAGTAATTAGTGCAAAAGTTTGTTTGCTTTCGCTTGAAGCAAAACTACTACACAATCTCTATTGAACGCCTGCCTTCCAAAATTTTGAAGTGATGGATTTTAAAGATGACAGCTACTTAATAGCCCCCAACATCAACCTGTTGAGTAGTTTAGTCGAATAGAGAGATTTGATTGTTACTCTCGCAATACACGGCCCGGCATGGCCAAGCGTGTTAAGGCGTGCGACTCGTAATCCGAGGGTCGCGTGTTCGCATCCCAGTCGCCCCAAATATGCTCGCCCTTTCAGCCGTGGGGCGTTATAATGTGACGGTCAATCCCACTATTCGTTGGTAAAAGAGTAGCCCAAGAGTTGGCGGTGGATGGTGATGACTAGCTGCCTTTCCTCTAGTCTTACACTGCTAAATTAGGGACGGCTAGCGCAGATAGCCCTCGTGTAACTTTGTGCGAAATTCCAAAAGAAACAAAACTTGCAATACATCTACGGCTCCAAAGTGTGAAGTGCGATTTTGCTGCAAGGGATTCACGGTCCGACAAGCTTAATTATTAGGTCTCACCCGACCATAATATGAATGAGATATGATTCTATGCATTGTTCTGATTTTTTCTTATGCCATTTAATTTCCCTCATTATTATATAATGCTTTGAGTAAAATGCGCAGTGTTTTCTCGCGAAAAAATATAACTAAGTCAAAACGTTTAGTTGTATTTTGTTTTGAAAAACATAATTGTTAGCATAAGAACATAATTTTTTAACTCTAGTTGAACAAAGAATTTTGAAAATTTGCTTTCAATTGGATATATTTTAGCTTGGCAATATTCTGTCAAATATACTCCATAAATTCTGTATTTCAGAAGTTGTCCTGATAGGTTGACCGAAATTATATGATTTATTTTTTAATTCATGACCTACAAATGTAGTTGAGTTCACGATGAAGTAGAATATAGAATATTATGGTTTTGACATTTATTCCTTATAACGTGTTAAAGGAAATCTATTTGGAGCATGTAATTATAATGACCAACCACGTAAGACGTAAAAAATGGCAAGAAACTAATTTTTATCATTTTATAAAACACTTCACAAAAATATACTACTTTACGTTATTAACCGTATTGTGATTCTTAAAAGAAGGAAGAAATTTGGATATTCTCGAATTTGTACTTGTTATTTTCAAGTATTATTTGTTTCTCATGCGCAAACGTACCCACGCATATCTTGTTTCTTAGAAAACAAACTTTTTGCAAGTTTGTAACGCGCAGTGCAATTAATTTAAAAAGAGTGTATATATATATATATCATAACCATAAAATCTTCAAGTCATAAACCAAAACGCATTAGCATGAAATTTTTGAAAATACGCTGCACATTTTTAAAAAAGGATCCTAGGGTACAAGCTACAATGTGGGATTATAAAATGTATCCTAGGTTTTGGAGGTGACTGTGGAAGTAGGACCCACAGTGCGGTGGGGTAGCACCGTCTATCTATCTAGATAAAATTTCTATGTACAAATTTTACAAAGGCTCTCTGGTACACATTGACGACAATTAACAATCCTTTACCAGCCTGCAGAATGTAATTATAACAACGTTTACCTGACAACTTAGATTACACATGCTAACAACACCTACTTTATCAAAGCTCAGAATGTAATTCTATCAAAGTTCATCTGAGAGTTTATAGTAGATATGCTGATACCATCTACCAATCCTTGCTCAATACATTTTTGAGGAGGTCAGGTTATACTTAGTTGATAAAATATATTTAAGTCGTTTTCTAATGGCATTTTCCAAACACTTGTTTCCGTTAAACAGCACGAAGGCCAAACTGCGTTACATATTGTTGCAGCCGAAGGAGATGAAGCTCTAGCGAAACTATTCAGTATATTTAATGCCAATCCGAACATTCCCGACAAACAAGATAGAACTCCGCTCCACCTAGCGACAGAGCTTGGACACACCAGTATGGTTGAACTTCTCACTGATAAATTGAAGGCTTCTATCTTTTATCGCACAAAGGTAACAAATAAATTCTTTTTGCTAAAGCAAGGTCTTGTGTCACGTTTCGGTTTTCTTTTATATGCAAAAACGGCTCGTTTGGGTTGAGAAAATATTTTACATATTTTCTTAACCTCAAAATTACAAGAACCGACACACAATTCAAAACAGAAGTCCACCGAAAAATCACCCATACTGGACTATACATTTCTTGGGACTCAGCACACGAAACAAAACAAAAACTCAACATACTAAGAAACCAAATAAACACAGCCCTAAAACTATTCTCACCAGATAAAATTAACAATGAATTAGACAAAATAAAACAATACTTCATCAACATCAATAAGTTTCCTCCACAGACCGTAGAAAACATTATACGCACACACCTAGACAGAAAGCAAAATCAACCAACTAAAGTAAATATATCTCACGAATCAAAAATCACGAAACCATATACTGCTGTATACCATATATTCCTGACATCAGCAAACAAATAACCAACATTTGGCAAAAACTAGTAACAAAATATGACATTCCAGTTAATACCAAATTTATTCAAAAACCAGGCACAAAACTGAGGTCTATACTATGTAAAAACTACACTGACAAACACCACACCAACATTATTTACAAAATACAATGCCACGACTTCTATATTGGAGAAACAAGTAGAAAAATGGAAACCAGATTCAAAGAACATAAAAAGTCACCTTCACACGTTTTCGAACACTGCAAGTCAAATAAACACAACATAACCATAGAAAACACTCAAATACTAAATAAAGAAACAAACATAAACAAACGCAAAATTAAAGAAGCCTTACTTATACAACAACTTAAACCCAAAATAAACCAATATAAAGGAACGCCTTTATACCTATATTAATATAATAAAATAAATAAAATTATATATTCAAACATCTAATACCACCCTCTACATTGCGACACTCAGTTACACAACCCCTTTCAAACATGTGGTCAGCTTCCGGTCAGTTACCTCTTTCTTTGTGAACCTGACGATGACCGAAGAAGGTCGAAACGTTGTTCGCTCTTCTATGTAAAATATTTTCTCAACCAAAACGAGCCGTTTTTGCATATAAATTTCTCAACAAGTGGGTTTCTCGACATCACTGGTTTCGGTTTTCTGTAAGACGTTAAAATGTTTTGTAAACATTAAAAACAGCTGAGTTTGATCGTTGACTATTGCTTGAGCTATAAGAGTTCGGAGATATTTTCTACGTTTACACAAGACTCAACATTTCTCATACTTGTAAACGTATACAAACTATTAAAAAATCCTTTTGAACGTTTACAGAAATATTAACAGTTCTAGGACTAATATTGTGTTATTTTAATAGGCTGACAGAATTTTTCTTCATAAAATATGTTTATTATTTCTTACACAGGACTCCGAATTTAAAATTCATTAAAGTTATTTTGGTTTAATAACATGTTTTCCATAATTCAACTACCCGGATTTCAAAAATAATATTCTACTTTTTATCACGTAATTTTTTATTATTTTTTTATAAATTGGGAAGAGAAAAAACTCTTAATTCAGATCAGATTTACAACCAATTTACTTTAAATACAATTGAATATGCTCGGGTCATTTATATAACCTCTTGTTGCCATAGCAACGAATAAATAATAATGAAAAAAAAAAAAATACTATCGAGAAACGACACGTTATGAAGCCTATTAACCGTATATATACTAGCGGTGTGTTTCTCATAGATTCCAGAATGACCGATAACACTATTTCGTCGAGATTGGTCTAGAGAAATCTTTAGCTATTGGTTGTCAACATTTTAAGCGTAATTAAATGTGACCCGATTTTAATGAAAATGATTCACTTGCGTAAAAGCACATAAGAAGCTTCGTGAAAAATCTGTACGTGATGAAGAAAAATGTATATTATTTTCGGAATCAGGGTACAGGAATTACTGTAGAATATGTGAAAACTTCAAGACAGTAAAACCATCACAGGCCTGTGTATTTTATTACCTCTATGAGAACGTATATTTATTTATCATTGTGTTAATTGAAATAATTTGTATTTATTTTCATTTCTGGTGTTTATAGGTTACTAATCTAGTTTAACAAATACAAAATCGTCACTAAACAGCTAAAACGTGTTTGCATGTTGCTTATGTTTGTGTGAAAAGACTAGTTTATATAGGGTCTACAGGCTCATTTATATCTTATCTACACGTTAGTTACTATCGTGTATACATATGTGTATCGTACAACATGGTTTATACTGTGCCTACAGACTAGTTTATATAAGGTATATAGGGTACTTTATATCATCTCCACAGACTCTTCTATGTCATTTATAAAGACTCGTTTATAGTATGTATAAAGCTGGTTTACTTTGTGTTAGTTGTTATCGTGCATACAGTCTAGTTTATATAAGGTCTATACGGTAATTTATATCGTTTCTAGAAGTTCGTTTACATTGCGTGAACAAATTAATTTAAATCATTTGTACACATTAGTTTATATAATATATACAGGCTAGTTTATACAAGTCTTAAAAGTTAGGTTATATCGACCCCACAAGTTCGTTTATATCGTTTCTAAAGGCTAACTTATATCGTATATACATGCTAGTATATATTGTTTACAAGTTATCATGTATATAAACTAAATTATATATTGCATAAGGCTAGTATGTATCATGCCTACACTCTAATTTATACCGTGTATACAGGATACGTTAATTTAGATGATGCCTTAGCGCTAATTTATTTCGTGTATACAAGCTAGAATATATCGTTCCAACACTCTACGTAATTTCTTATATACAGGTTAGTATATATCGTGCCTACACTTTAGGTTATATCGTATATACAGGATAGTTTATGTCGTGCTTAACTCAAGGTCAGGGGTCTCCAAACCTGTTTGGACAAGGGTTGGGAGGTAGATCTTTTTCGATTTCGCGAGCCGCAGGGGTCGTGGTAAAATTAAGTAAGGATGCATACATGATCAAAATACATCACAAATTTGTTTCTCATAAGAGCATACACTGAAAATATTTACGTTGCACTGTTGTACGTAATCATCTTTTTTATCATTAGTGAGAAGCATGAAACTAGTGTTTTTCTGACAAAATTACACTTAATTGAGATTCAAAGTTAGTGTTCCCTATTATCAAAAGTGATTACAAATATACATCAGATAAGACTGATCTGTAACTAGATTTTGCGCACTTCGTCTTTGAAAATGTCTTTTGACAGATATAGGTAGTACTAAAAACTGAAATGAATCCGCGAGTAAAGTTTTTAAATGAACATAGTGATCACTTGAAAGACATTTATGGAACTCTATCAGTTTCCCTTTTTTGTATTTGTCTTTCAACATGTCGTTGGATTGCAGATCATTCACTTCCATTTGAACTTCAGGTGGCAGTTCATCAATAACACAATCAAGTGGGTGTTCGCAGATCCTTATTTCTGTTGCACTCGCATCAAGATAACAAAAATGCTCCTTGAACTACAGTTTCAAGTCAGAAAGGATTTCTTGTGCAAACCTGCGGGGGAATGGGGATCTCGCTACTTTGATTGAAGTTTTCACAACATAGAAAGTGAGTTGAGCAACTCCTCATCAATTGGAACTAAAAAAGAATTTTTTTTTGCCGAAATGGTTTCACTTCGGTGTACATATCGCAGATAGGCGCGGTTTCTCCTTATAATCTAAGATTGAATTCATTCAGGTACATGGTCAAGTCTACAGAGAAAGCTAATTTCCAAAACCATTCAATGTGAGTAACGGTTGAGGGCGGTTCTTTTCATTTAAGAAAATTTCAATCTCAATTCTAAGCTAAAAAAATTGCGACATAACCTTCTCACAGTTAAGCCATCGAACTGAAGTGGTAGAGCAAGTAGGGATATGTTGCTTCTATTTTCACCAAAAATTCATGGAATTAATGATGGTTGAGTCCATGAAAGCGAATGAATTTCACTGTTGGAACTACAGATTCCATAGCACATAGAAGATCCAGATATTTTTTTAAAAGTACCTGCTGATGAATAATGCACTGAAGAACAATAGGCTTAGAACAACCCGCATTTTCAACATCATTGTAAATTTGTCCAACTAAACCTTTTCCTGCACAACACATCTTTTTACCACCGCCTGTTGTAACACAATTCAGCCGTTTTCATTCCAGATTGTACTGAGTTAGTGATTTTTCAACCTCTTTGAAAATGTCCTCATCTGTGGTTGTTCCATACATACTGTGCACAGAAGCTAATTCTTCAGTTACTTCAAAGTTAATATTGACTCTGCGGATAAACAACAGCAACTATGAAGTGTCAGACATATCTGTTAACTAGTCAAGAGCGATGGAAAAGCACTCGAACTCTTTGACTCTGTCTTTTAGCTAAGACACAATATTGCTTCAAATGTCTTTGACTTTGCTATAAACTGTATTCATCGAAAGGCTAATAGTATTAAACAACTCTACTATTTCTGGGCACATTTCTTCGGCTGCTTCAATCATACATAATATAATTAGCTCACCATCGGTAACTGGATTTCTTCGCTTGACTAACAACTGTGTCACTCAGACACTTGCTCTTGTTGCAGCTTCATTCTCGGATTTCTTTAATCCAAACTGTTGTGATGTGAGTCGAGAACAGTTTGACGAGTGCTTGGTTTGTTAATGTCTATGAATGTTGTATTCTTTTAGCACTGCGATAGTCTCGTTGCGTATTAAGCACCACGTTTTGTTACGTGTTCACTAATGAAGTAGTCCACATTCCACTGTTCCTTAAAAACACGACATTCGGAGTCAACATTTCTTTCTTTCATCGTCCTGACATAATAACTAGAATAGCTATGAACTCGAACATAAAGTAAACAGCAGCATTCACTGACACACATTGAAGTATACGTGGCAAGCGTGGGAGGAAACACCCTGCTTGAGGGCACTGGGATCGATTAGTGAGATGACGCAACACTAAATAATACGACGTCTTCCAGCAAATACAAAAGTGTATCGCACCTATATTGGCTTTTGCTCGATTACGTTTTATGTTTTGTTTTTATAATATTACTTTAATAAACTAATAAACTGTTAGCGGGTTGGATAAACCGAAGTCGTGGGGTGTAGTTTGGAGACGCCTGCTATAAGTTATATCGTGTATACAGGATAGTTTATGTTGTGCTTACACTCTAGGTTATATTATGTATACAGAACAGTTGATGTGCTCACACTCTAGGTTATACTGTGTATACAGGACAGTTGATGTTATACTAACACTCTAGGTTATATTGTGTATACAGAATAGTTTATGTTGTGCTTACACTCTCGGTTATGTTGTGTATACAGGACAGTTGATGTTGTGTTTACAAGCTAGCGAAGGTAAAGAGTATTATGAGGAGTTAACAAAAATATACCACCTGGTGTCATCAGAAACAAACACAAAGCCTTACCCCATATCTACATATACCACCTGGTGTCATCAGAAACAAACACAAAGCCTTACCCCATATCTACACATACCACCTGGTGTCATCAGAAACAAACACAAAGCCTTACCCCATATCTACACATACCACCTGGTGTCATCAGAAACAAACACAAAGCCTTACCCCATATCTACACATACCACCTGGTGTCATCAGAAACAAACACAAAGCCTTACCCCATATCTACACATACCACCTGGTGTCATCAGAAACAAACACAAAGCCTTACTCCATATCTACACAAATGCTCAAGATGTTGGTTTATTGTCCTTTATTTATTCATACCACTGACTTTCATCTGGTGATACTAAATTTAACTCCCCAAACAATGATAACTTACAATCACCAGAAGATGAGTGTTACAACACAATACATTGTGAACAATAAAACGTTTATTTAGCAGTATACCATTAATATATATATATATATACTCTTCAAAAAAAGAAACGCAAAAGGGATATTTTTGTTATTTTAAAGAGAAATATATGTAATAACGTTACAAGTATGTGATGTTACACGTGTTAAGGCACTGATTGTCAGACCAAAATGACAATAAAAGTTGTGCACTTTGAAAACGGAGGAAAACATCGGATTTTTCGCCAAAACGCATTCGTGTCCAATAAATTTGTTTGAGAGATCTGCATGTTCTGCAAGTGCAACATGTGCAAAATCCCTATAAAAGTGACGAGTTCTCGGTTTCCATAGCTCAGTGTTAAGCCACCGACACGCAATACAGTTACGCCAAGACTGACTGAAGCACAACGCAACAACGCCATTGGTCGCTTGGAAGCAGGCGAATCTCGATCAGATGTTGCCAGAGCTGTGAATGTCCACCCAAGTACCATCACAAGGCTATGGAATCGTCACCAACAACATGGATCAACTCGTGACCGTCCACGATCTGGCAGACCTCGTCTGACCACGCCCGCACAAGATCGCTACATCCGGTTATGTCACTTTCGGGATAGGACCACCACTGCGACGTCTACTGCCTCAACCATACCAGGGCTGCGTAGGATTTCCGATCAGACCGTACGCAACCGTCGACGAGATTCTTGGGCCCCATGTGCAACCCATCATGGTGAACGTCAACGACGTTTTTCAACATGACAACGCCCGTCCTCACACAGCCCGACTCACCACTGTCTTCTTGAGACACCATAACATCAACGTTCTTCCCTGGCCCTCCAGATCACCAGATTTAAACCCCATCGAACATCTTTGGGAAGAGTTGGACCGACGTGTGCGACGGCGACAACCTCAACCGCAGGCTCTACCTCAGCTTGCAGCAGCTTTGCAGGCTGAGTGGACAGCCATTCCACAGGATGTGATTAGTCATCTCATCGCTTCCATGGGCAGGAGATGCCAAGCAGTTATTGATGCTCACGGGGGGGCATACTCGTTATTGACGTTAAGTGACGTTAAACTTCAACTAGTGAGCGTGGACTTCGCCTTTGCAGACTTTGGATGTTCAGCAGTGAATGTGCAAAGTTTCACACATGTCATACAGAACTACCCGAAATAAACTTGTTAACAATATGTCTCAAATTTTGCCTTTTGCGTTTCTGTTTTTGAAGAGTATATTTCACTGTGCCACAAGGTTCCTGTATGACTTTGTATCTTAATTATTTACTTAGACCACAACTAAATGTGTAAAACTTTGTAGTTATGAATATGTTTTATGAAAAATAAGATGGAATTATTGTTGATCTTAACCAAAACTTTTATCAAAACACATGAAACAAAACCTTTATCGTTTTCATAACGGTCTTCTGGATCGATAACTGTTAGAATATAATTTTGGATAATTCTAAAACCAATCTTTATTTACTCACAGGACGGCAGCACGTTATTGCACATAGCCTCGGCAGCAGGACATCCTGAAACAGCTATGATTTTCATGAAAAAGGGAGTCCCTCTTCACATGTCTAATAAAGTAAGGCATGACAGGAATTAGCATTGACATTGTAAAATTAAAGTAATAACAATCTGAATAAGAATTCGTATCCAAACTTCAGAACTTTTTAATTCACTTGCCAAAAGCAGTATCTAAATATCTAATATCCAATCTCTTAGAAATATAAACAAAACTTCCAGATTGGCCTTAAGTTGTTATTCTTAAAATTATTTTTTTCTCAGAGACATTTTAAGTAGACTTTAAAGTTTGTCAGTTCGGTGCTAAGTTTCCGTTACGTTGTACATTCTACGTGTGACAAGGTGTTGTAATGAAAGCTCCCTAGTAGCACAGCGAATTGTCTGCGAACTCACACCTCTTCAAACCGGAATTCGATACTCATGGTGTAGCTTTGTTCTTAATTCAAACAAGCAACTTGTTGATATTTTTGTTTGTACTTACTTCAAGTTTCAGTTGAACTTAGTTGTATAATTTCGGTGGGTTGTCTTTCTAAAATATTATAAGGAATAGATAAAGGATGTAGCTAATATGGCATTTGTTTTTAGGCTGGTGCTAAGTGTATTCATACTGCCGCTCAGAAAGGCTATGTGAATGTGGTACGAGCTTTAATACAGAAAGGAGAAAATGTGGACGTCACGACTAATGTAAGTAAAGTCAATGCGTTCTTTAACAATTGGAAATGTTAAAGTTTGTAATAACATTTTGTATTTTATATATATATATATATATAATGATAGTGTAAGTAAGTTATTATATATTTCTACTTTGTTTTTCTGTTAGATTCATTTAACATTATACATTAAAATGTTTAATATGTATATATATATATACTAATTGAATTTGTCTATTTGTATCAAATATTATTTATCATTATGACTATTTTGCCTTGTTTGCTTAGTATTATGTTTTTCGACTAATCTTAAATTCCTTAACAGGCTGAACTTTTAATATTAATGGGATTACGGACGAAAATATCGCTAACAGCTAAGATATTCAATTGATGAACCAATGTATTCTAATCATTAGCTATATTCGTTACTTAGTTAATATGTAGTTCTCGTCTTTGTAGATAGCTTGTTTTAATCAGATATTCTCAATAATTTGCAACAGCCAAACTAATTTTTTACTGAATACATAAATTGTTTCTTTTGTTTGTTTGTTTTTTGAATTTCGCATAAAGCTACTCGAGGGCTATTTGTGCTAGTCGTCCCTAATTTAGTAGCGTAAGACTAGAGGGAAGGCACCTAGTCATCACCACCCACCGCCAACTCTTGGACTACTCTTTTACCAACGAATAGTGGGATTGACCGTCACATTATAACGCCTCCACGGCTGAAAGGGCGAACATGTTTGACGCAACGGGGATGCGAACCCGCGACCCTCAGATTACGAGTCGCACGCCTTAACACGCTTGGCCATGCCGGGCAAATGCTTAAATAAAGGGCCCGGCATGGCCAGGTGGGTTAAGCGTTCGATTCGTAAACTGAGGGATGCGGATTTGAATCTCCGTCGCAACAAACATGCTCGCCCTTTCAGCTGTGGGGCGTTATAATGTGACGGTCAATCCCACTATTAATTGGTAAAAGAGTAGCCTAAGAGTTAGCGGTGAGTGGCGATAACTAGCTGCCTTCCCTCTAGTTTTACACTACAAAATTAGAGACGGCTAGCGCAGATAGCTCTCGTGTAGCTTTGCGCGAAATTCAAAACAAACAAACAAACTTAAATGAAGAATTTAACTGCAAGTTAGGTATGCAACGTAATAAACACTAGACATCAGCATATTTAATGTTACATAAATGTATGCACTAATTAGAGTATCAAAAGTATTAATAACTTTCTTTTATAATAATTTATTTAAAGCACCTGGAGATGGTACAGGTCAAAACAGCCTCGTTGTTAACAGAAATGTGAATATGTTGGTACATTAAAGTAATACCGTTCCTACTCTACTATTCGGTTAGACAAGATTAGTCCAACAGGTGAAAGTGGATTCAGTTGTCTTCTGCTTTTCTCTGGAATAGAGACGATAGCAATTTGCGTAGCTTAGTGCAAGAACAACTAAAAACCGTGTATTAAGACGAACAACAACACAGTTTAACAATGTTTGAAAAATGACTGAGGACGTTCATCGGAAGTAAACATTGTTGGGATCGTTACAAAAAAACAGTTTGCTTGAAAATAGAGGTAGACTATACCATTTACACTTACATTCTGCAAATCGTCAAACCGAAAATAGATTGCTATTCTAGCATGGCCAGGTGATTAGAGCACTTTATTCGCAATATGAAAATCGTGAGTTCGAATCTATGTCACCAAACATGTTCGACCTTTTAGCCATGATAGCGTTATAACGTGACAGTCAATTCCACTATTCTTTGGTAATAGAGTAGCCCAAAATGTGGTGGTGGGTAGTGATAACTAACTGACTTTCCATTAGCCTTGCGCTGTTAAATTAGGGATGGCTAGCGCAGATAGTCCTAAAGGGAAGGAAACTAGTCATCACCACCCACCACCCCTTCTTGGACTACCCTTTTAAAAACGAATATTGGGATTGATCTTATAATGCCTCCATTGCTAAAAGGGCGAGTACGTTTGATAGTATGGGGATTCAAACACACGAACCTCAGACTGTGATTCAAGTGTCCTAACAATGCCAGGACTCCAGAAAGAGACATATGTTGGTTGAAATGGTAGATGTTTACTAAACAAGCAGTTCCTTATTAAAATGGCATGTAAAATTAGTGCGTGATGATAAGAAAACCCACTTGTAAAGAAAATATATATACTTAAAAACGGCTGGTATGGTTGAGAAAATTTTATGTAGAGGAGCGAACAACGTTTCGATCTTCTTCGGTCATCGTTATTTTGAACCTGACGATGACCGAAGAAGGTGAAAACGTTGTTGTTCGCTCCTCTACATAAAAGTTTCTCAACCCATACCAGCCGTTTTTAGATATATATGTAAAATTAGATTATAATGTTCTTAAAATTTTCAGTTTCATAGAAATTAGACCGTTGTTTAAGAATAAAGGTAGTGTTAATCAAAATGACAGGAAAATTTTTATTATTATATTCTTTTAAAATATATTTTTTATTAATAATTAGATCGGTGGTTAAGAAAGGAGTGTGTTAAGTAGAGTGATAGTTAATATACCGTTATTTTTTTCTTATAGTCCATTTTTCTTGGTACTTAAATCTTAGGCCGTTGCTTATTTATTTTAACATCAAACAGTTGTTATCCATTTTATTATTAGAAACTTTTTTGTGAATTTAATATTACTAAGATATGAAGTATATGATCCTGGGAAATCGAGCAGTTGGATGAGGACCACTGAAGTCAGTATTATTTATTAATATTACCATTTATAGTATTTATATTAATTACACAATGGAGACTAAATGATGTAATTTACTACTGGATTATTCTCCCTGCTTCATAATGTTTGGAAAATGCACTACTAACTTTCAGGAACTAATTAAAGAGCAAATAACTTGACATTTTGTTTTCTAAAAACAGCTAAAAAGAATCTATAGTGTTTTGTAAATACACTGTAAACATTTGAGTGAATGTTAAAGAAACAAGATATTTGATATTCTTTGGAGAATACGTTACCAACCTTCGAGAGACAAATAAATTAAAACTACTGGATTGTTTTTGGTTTTTTTTAGAATATACACGATAAATCTTTTGGAAAAGGAACCCTGAAGCGTTAAGCCATCGAATGAAAAGAAACTATAATAAAACGGAAAATTAATGGATTTTTATGAAATTTGTGAAGTATTTTAAAATAACGGGGTATAGTGCTGTAGGCTTACGGTGGTGGTTGACCTTAATTGCTTATTTATGTATTATTCACGTATGATTGCGTAGATCGAAAAACATACAACATATAGTTTTTGTACTAAATTAAAAAAACAATAATTTGTAATGTCAGTGACATTGTACAAAACCTATTACGTGATCGGTCTTCTTGCGATTATTTTATAACAAAACACGTACTAAACAATATGTTGTGACAATTTTCAACATAACTTACTTGGTAAAAATGATTAATTTATCCTTAATTTATTAGCAGTACCAAACTCTATTTATTATTATTATTATTAGGATAATTTTAGAGCTCTATACATCGCTATACAGGCTTAAAGAATTAACACTGTATTTTTGTATTATTATAAGAATACTTCAACAGCTCTACACATCGTTACTTAAGCAGATATATTTCATGTTCTATTTTTAGCTGCGGCAAAACGGCTTAGAGATTTTTTTGTTGTTGTTGTTTTTAATACAAACTTTTAGTTCATATCTCTGTCATCTCTTAACCGATTTGAGATATACTTACAATATTAGACTCGGCAGGTCAAACCCTTCCCATTGATGTATTTGACCACGCCCAAGGTCTCATAGATTACTTTTGTCACATCCTGCCGTGGCCCAGCATGGCCAGGTGGGTTAAGGCGTTCGACTCTTAATCTAAGGGTCGCGGGCTCGAATCCCGGTCGCACCAAATATGATCGCCCTTTCAGCCGTGGGGGCGTTAATATGTGACGGTCAATCCGACTATTCGTTGGCAAAAGAGTAGCCCAAGAGTTGGCGGTGAGTGATGATGACTAGCTGCCTTCCTTCTAACCTTACACTGCTAAATTAGAGACGGCTAGCGCAGATAGCCCTCGAGTAGCTTTGCGCGGAATTCAAAGCAAACAAACTCCTCCTGTCTGAAACAATTTCGATTTGAGGGTTGGTTGGTAGTGATCCTAACAAGCAATAAAATTGTACCGGCTAAACGCGTATCTCACTCATAGCTTTGATGGCGCACAAAAATATAACTAATAAAAAGGGGAAAAAAGTTCAATAAAATAATTTATTCAAAATCCTATCTGAAAGAATTTCAAGAGCCGTAGCTATTGGTGATTCCTCTTCTTTCTGTTATTATAATTAGAACAATTTAAAGGCTGTACATAACAATGTAAAGACAAAAAGCCTTAAACGTTGTGTTTTTTGCATAACTATTATTGAGATAATTTGATGGCTTTACATATCATTATAAAGGCAGAAAGCCTTAACATTGTGTTTTTGGTTTTGTATTGTTATAATTAGGATACTTTTACGACTTTACATATCACTTCAAAGCAGAAAATTTTAAAATTGTATTTTTTGTACTATTATTATTGTGATAATTTGGTGGCTCTATATCATTATAAAGACAGAAAGTTTTAAATTTGTGTGTTTTTTGTTTTATTATTATTATTGGGATAATTTGACGGCTTTTCACATCGCTACAAAGGCAGAAATAAACATTGTATTTTTTGTATTATTATTAGGATAATTTAACAGCTCTTCACATCGCTATACAGGCAGAAATCTTAAACACTGTAATTTTTGTATTGTTATTAGGATAATTTAACAGATCTTCACATCGCTATACAGGCAGAAATCTTAAATACTGTATTATTTTGTATTATTATTAGGATAATTTAACAGCTCTTCACATCGCTAAACAGGCAGAAATCTGAAACACTGTATTTTGTGTATTATTATTAAGATAATTTAACAGCTCTTCACATCGCTATACAGACAGAAATCGTAAACACTGTATTTTTTGTATTATTATTAGGATAAGTTAACAGCTCTTCACATCGTTACAAAGGCAGAAATCTTAAACACTGTATTTTTTGTATTATTATTAAGATAATTTAACAGATCTTCACATCGTTACAAAGGCAGAAATCTTAAACATTGTATTTTTTGTATTATTATTAGGATAACTTAACAGCTCTTCACATCGCTATACAGGCAGAAATCTTAAACACTGTATTTTTTGTATTATTATTAGGATAATTTAACAACTATTCACATCGCTACAAAGGCAGAAATACTAAATATTGTATTTTTTGTATTATTATTAGGATAATTTAACAGCTCTTCACATCGCTATACAGGCAGGAAAATGGGAAGTTTTAGAAACTTTACTGGGCCACGGAGCGAATGTTAACCTTCCTGCTGGAAAGGTAGGTGTTAAATATATGCGAATATAAGTAATGTGTCATTAATGAAGTGTGGGCGAGCATGAAGGTGTTCACCTTGATTATATTACGGAGTATGAAGGATAGATGTCAGGTTGATTTGATGAAGAATAAAAGGTGAATTTCATTGTTATATGAGAGAATGTGAGAGGTAGGTGTTATGGTTATCTAACAAATTATAAAAGGTAAGTATTATTATTATATGATAAAGTATGAAGGGTAGGTGTAAGACTTGTGTGACGAAACATGGCAGGTGAAATAATGTGAAAACACATATGGAGATCATGTGATGTATCATGAAAGGTGAGTATGAGCAATGCGTGATGGAACGTGAATTATAAATGTTAGGCTTTGTTACTGAACATAGAAGGTAGATGTAAGAATTACGTAACGGAAAATAAAGATAATATGGTTATATGACAGAATATGAACGGTATGTATCAGGGTTACTTGACGGGGAATAAAAGAAAAGTTTCGTGGGTGTACGATGAAGAATGACAGGTATTTGTTATGGTTATGTGACAGAAAACGAAGGATAAATGTCGTAATTATGTGACAGAGAATAAAAGGCAGGTTTCATGGTTATGTAACGGAATTTCATTATTTTTGTGAAGGATTTCAAGTAAACTTCACAATGTTAGTATTAAAATCTGTTATAGTTGTTTTTAAAATTTTGATAGAAATTTTATAAAAGTATTATAATTCTTACGCTCTGAGTAAAGACACTTAAAACATTTACGAATATATTTTTGACTTTATTTGATTTTAGTATCCTCAGTTAAGGTTCTACATTTCTTTAGTCCAGATCGTTAAATTCATTTTTTAATAATTTCATGAAAAAAGGACACTACATTTTTACAATGAAATGTAGAATCGTTTTCTAAGTGTTAATATTCCACACTATTTAGTACGTGGCAAAACCGACTCGCTTTTTATTAACGCAAACCATAATCACTTTTTTAACGTGTAACTATCATCACAAAACACATACAGTTGGTTTTGTACCAGGAAAAAAGCTGATTAAGCCTTGTCTGCAGAAACATCAGAAGTTTAACGTTTTCAAACTAAAAATCATGCGTAATAAATAGATAGATTAGGGTACTTAAATGTTTGTTTAATATATCTGAAGTCATGGTTCTTTGTAACAGAATGGAGCTACGCCTCTTCATATGGCGGCCATGATACCAAGTGGTGAGAAGTCTGCTGAGCTCTTACTTAAGAGTGGAGCAAACATTAACGCACGTCAAAAAGTGAGTTAATAATAAACGACTTTGAAAAGAGATTTTAAAAAGAAAAGTAACGGTTTGTTTGTTTGTTAAGGGCAAACACAATGGGGTATTTGTGCTTTACCCACCACCAGTACCAAAACCCAATTTTTGTCATTATAAGCTTTCAGACTCACCGCTCAACCACTAGAGGATAAATAATACCGGATGATGGATTTCTTTAAGCAAAGCGTCTCTTCAGTTCTTTGTTTCCTGACTGAAAATGTTGTTCAGTGAACTAAGAGAAAATTAAAGTCATTGTAGTTACAACGTTTATGTCTCTTCATTAAAAGCACATCATTTTATTTATCTGTGATGTAACAACTTTGTTTTACTCTCATTACCACCGTTCCACCGGTTTTGTCATTTTATTAGAACAGTTTGTTTTATTTTTCAACTGTATTTCATTGGTTAGTTTGTTGTTGTTTTTTAATTTCGCTCAAAGCTACACGAGGGCTATCTCTGCTAGCCGTCCCTAATTTAACAGTGTAAGACTAGACAGATAGCAGCTGCTCATCACCATCCACCGCCAATTCTTGAGTTACTTTTTACCAACGAATAGTGGAATTGACCGCACATTATAACGCCCCCACGGCTGAAAGGGCGAGCATGTTTGGTGTGACAGGGATTCGAACCCACGACCCTCGTATTACGAGTCGAGTGCCTTAACTCTAGTCTTACACTACAAATTTAAGGACGGCTAGCGCAGGTAGTCCTCGTGTAGCTTTGTGCGAAATTAAAAAACAAAACAAACTCTACGGTTTTGAGCATTTTAAACTTTCAGCCTTGCTTCAGAGCTAATGCTTAAAAACGAGTTACTCAACAAGTTTAGGCGAGTACTGCTTAAGTTAAAGTTAAAACTTACTTATCGATATTGTATCTACTGAATATCATCATAATGACCATAGTATCTACTGGTGTGTTACACAGAAGACTGGATGTTTCTTTATTTACATTACTTTAAATTAAAGTGGTAACCTAGATGACTGTTCCTACCACATCATTGGTGTAAGGCAGTAGACCATAAGTTCGAACCAATAAAAATATTATATTATTCTGGACATCAATTGAAGGTTATTCAAACAGCGTAGCCTTATGTGATGAGTAACTTTTGTACAGAAAATTGGATGTGGAGTTTACTTCGATGACAATATTCAAATTTTGAGGTAAGGATGAATGCATTACTCCTGTTAATATAAGGGGCTACCTATAAGGTAAAATAAACGTGGTATATCGTTCTCAATAGTTACTATTTCGTTTAAAGTTAAAAAGTATGCGTTTATTTTATCTCATGAAATTTATGTATAACTTTTATTGACGCGAAAGTGTAAAATAGAAATAAGAACCAATCATCTTCATATTAACTTTAAAGGTTTTTTTTTATTCGCGCAAACTACACAACGCCTATCTACGCTAGCTGTCCCTAATTTAGCAGTGTAAAATTAGAGGGAAGGCAGCTCGTCATTACCACCCACCGCCATCTCTTGGGCTACTCTTTTTACCAACAAATAGTGGGATTGATCGTAAAGTATAACACCCCCAGCGTTGAAAGGGTGAACATGTTTGGTGCGCCGGGGATTCGAACCTGCCACCCTCGGATTAGGAGTCGAGTGCCTTAACCACCTATGCCGGGCCGCATTTAAAGAATTGCTCTTCCTTTAAGTTATATAAAACTAGACGTTTGTCATTAAACGTTAGTGTAGAAGTTGTTTTAATGGGTTATCTGATTTTTGCACGTGAGTCCTAACAGCTGTCCGTTGTTTAATTAATCTCTATTTACATCTCTGTCATCAATGGTTTTGGTTGTTTTTGTTCTGCATTAATCTGTCAGTTCGAAATATACTTAAATTCCCTTAATGAAACTCAGGAATACTTAAGACAATACCAGGTTACTTAGGAATAACTAGTGTCTTCTTAAGTCGAGAACTTTATCATTTTAACACAGGTTGTATTATGTACTTATTACTATAACTGATTTTTCAAAGATATGTTGTTTTCCAGTTGTTACTTACTTACGTAAAACCAGTGCGGTGTCGAAAACATCTAAAATATCGTTTAATACATCGTAGTGCGTTAATTATTATTTATTTAAAGAACGTGCGCTTCTGAAATAATTTGCTGAATGATGATATAAGTAAACATTGACGTACTTCAGTAACAGAAAAACATTATATGATGAAGAAGTCTTCAACGTTGTTTACTGTAAATCATGCCAAAGTGTATTAAAAAGATAATAAAAAGGCATTAGATGCTATTGTTTTAAAAGAACATAGAGATTATAGATGTGAACAAAAAAGATCGAGTGTTGGGTCATCTGTCAGAGAAAAACAAACTTCACGAGAAACGTTCCTTTTTGTGTTTGTTTCACGAAACGTAAATATATGAAGAACAAAAATCGAGCACGAAGAGAACTTTTACAATGTGTCGATATGCGCGCCAATGAACCAAGTGCAAGATGTCAATAACGTCAATAACCTCATATGAACTTGTAGCCGCTGATATCTAACGCCATAAGATTTCTACTGAATCTGTGCAAGGAAATACGGAGGTTGTGGCAGATGAAGTTGGTTCGAATGAAGCGGACACTTAACAGATTAATCTAAAGCTTGTACTGAGAACTCGTGTATGTCAGCATTTTATACTAATATAATAATCGACTAACAAATAATGATTAGTAAATATAGTGAAGTGGTATATTTTGGGAGAACATGCTACAATTTTCCACAGAACATTAATTTTGTCTTCTGTCGAAACATGTAGTATGTCTTCCCCCAAAAAAAACAACACACACACTTTATTATACTTATAAATCGTTGTCTGTCAATTTCTTACCACATTGGGGACATGAAGAATGAATATGTTTGACGATTACTGAAGTATATATATATATATTTAAGAAGTAATCCTAAATATTTATATGTATGTATATATATATATATATATGCATATGCACAATAATATATTTCATATGTCATATTTCCAGATGATATATACAATAGTTTTTTCAGTACTACGTTTATGTCTAGTTTCATATAATGTGGATTGTCTTGACTGTTCTCTTATTCTTTCTTCAGTTTTCTGAAGTATCATGAAATCTGTTAGCTTGAAAACCTCAAACTTTATTACATAGTACATATTACGGTCTAGCATAATTTCATAATTTAAGACCTTGTAAGTGTGTATAAAAAAAATCGACATTAACGATTGCATGTATGCTCTACCGTATCAAATATTATCTTAAACTTTATTGTATTTATTCAGTCAGTTTCATATTATACAACCATGCGATTATTATATTTTTGTGTATTTCTGTATGTTACGAACCTACACGTACAACATTTTTACATTATTTCATATTTTATGGCCTTATAAATATCATGTTATTAAATAATTATTCATATTTACAACTTTGTGAATTTTATTTGATATAATTCTAGGTAAAATATGCCGTTCTCTGGAAGTTAGTGTTACTTTTTTCTAATCTATAAAAACGACCGTTTCCACGCAAGAACGCCTTCAAAAATTAAACTCATAGATCTGAAATTCAATTATTTTAAAGGAACACTAATTAAAATGCCCCTTGGTGAATCAAAAATAAATTTAAGGACTTATAATTCTAAAATTTAGGGCTCGATTCCCTGCGCTAAAATAATAACAACGAAATAAAATATCCAGAAGATCATGAACTAATGAAGAAATAATATGTTTATTCATTAGTTTATTTTATTTATTGTTCCTTGGTGGACAGCGGTAAATTTATTGATTTACAACGCTACAATTCGGGGTTCAATTCCTCGTGGTGGGTACAACAAATAGTTCAATGTGGTTTTGTTCTAAAAACAAACAAATTTTTTACTTAGTTTCATAATCATTCATAATCAAATTCTAGATTATGATGTAGTGTTAAAAACAAAATAAACCTGACATAATTTTTATGACAAATATGATTAATCCTTAAACAGCGGGAATGTTGTAGGTGGCAGCACCACTTGATGATGGCCGCGGTTTAAGGGTTAATTACGTTGTGCTTCACAAGTTTATAAAAAAGCGTCCACACTATAATGCATTATTAGGGTACATTTCTCTCTACCAATTCCATTGTTAATATATATTGAAGTTTGGTGTAGATATTGTTTAAAGAAACAATAATGTCCCAACTTACGCATCTTTATGTCTCATAAAATATAAGCTGCCTTCATCTTGTGGAACACCGTATTTATTTTCCTTTTAACTAAAGTAACATGTTCTGTTTGACTTCCTCGGAAAGAACATGTTAGAAATGTAAAATGATGGTAATATGTTAAACAATATGTACAGATTTGAACTTATAAGTTGCACA